>NC_048319.1:6977865-7191774 GCF_013100865.1 Trachemys scripta elegans | reverse complement strand
AACCCCCTTCCAGCGCCGCGCCGCCCCCCCGCCGGGCCCCGCGCAACCGGGGCCCGCCCCCCCCAGCGCCGCGCCGCTGGACCCCCCCCCCCCCCCGCGGAATGCTGCGCCGCGCTCCCCCCGCCGCCCCTTACCAGGTGCCGCCCCAAGCATGTGCTTGGGTGCCTGGTGCCTAGAGCTGGCCCTGCCAACTCCTGGCGACAAACGGCTCTTTCACTGGTGCTCACTAGACAGCTGGGGCCAAAGCCACCCTCTTCGTGACGCATTTCCCCAGGGCTGAGCTCTGCAGCTGAAACAAAGAACTCCCCCCCCCCCCCCCAACCCCCACAATCAGGCGCATCCCCAGCAAAGTGGCTGGAGAAGCCCTGCCTTTGTCTGATGCTTCCCACGGCAAAGCTACCTTGGACTCCTCTGAGGCCATCACTCAGTGTCACACATACCATGGTCACTAGGGTCCATCTACACTGCAACCTGCAGCAGTGAGTGTCAGAGGCTGGGTCTACAGACATGAGCTCACGGGGCTCTACGAACAGCTGGGTGGATGTTTGGGTTCAGGCTGAAACGTGGGCTCTGAAGCCCACCTCCCTCTCTAGGTGTCAGAGCCCGAGCTCCAGCCCAAGCCTGGACATGGACAAGCCCTGCAGGCTTGAGTGTGTAGGCCTGGGCTCCGAGACTGGGCTCTTGAGGGTGGCTGCGTGCTGTGTAGACGTACCCTAAGAACACTATTAGCCCAGCTACGGAGTGCAGCTTTGACCTGTACGTTGAGTTCAATCCCCGTCTTCAAATAGAACCGCTGTCTGGAGGAAGCCTTGAAGAGGCAATTAAGGAAGAATCTGATCCAAAAAAAAAGTCTCTGTTTAACCCAAAGCAGAGAAACCAAGGGGATTGTTGACCCAAAGCCGATATACAGCCATCAAGGGCTTCTCTGCTGTTTCACTGGCCCTCAAAGCTAACTGATAGGTCTCAAAATGTAATTGGAAATGGGGGACCTTCATTGAGCGGGTTTGTTTCCAGTGGAGTCCCTGGCTCTATGCTCGTTAACATTTACATGAATGACATGAAAGGAAACATAAAATGATCACTGATACAGTTTGCACAAAGCTTGCGGAAGTGGTAAATAATCTTAAATCTAGTGTACAAAGGTCTAACAAGATCCAATGGCTGGAAGTTGAAACTAGACGAATTTAGACTTGAACGAAGGTGCAAATGCTTAACAGTGATGGTAATTAACTGTGAGGGAAATCCTGTCAAGGGTTGTCATAGAGTGTCCATCAATGGCAACTTTTACATCAAGACTGGAAGCTTTCCAAAAGGTTTGCTCTAGTTCCAAGAGGAATTAATTCGGGATAGTTCTCTGGCCTGTGTTAAACGGGAGGTCAGACGACATGATCCCAGTGGTCCCTTCTGGCCTTGAAATCTATGAAAGTTAAGAGCATGGAGATCTAGCTATTGCAGGAAATACGGCATTAGATGTAATTGAGCAATTTGAAAAGATACTGTCAAGCCCAGCCATGATCTTTTCCAGTGGTTCTGGTCTTTGTGCAGTTTGGACTTGGTGAGGGGGGAGGGAAGGGTTTACCTGATGTGTGGCATAGGTGGCATGTGGCTAGGGCTAGTGGGAGATTAGCTGCCCAGATGTATCTCTGAGCCACCCTTCACCCATGCCCAGATCAGCAGGTGAAGCCCCACATCTGGAAGGGAGCAGCATGGAGCATTGTGTGGGGCGGAGTGCAGAGCCAGGCCGAGCCCTGCGAGACAGGAGCCGCTGCTATGGGGTGAGTACGAGGTGGGCTCGCTCTCCAACCTCCCCCCCCCCGTTCCCTTAGGGCCTCGTCTCCACACTGCCTGGGTTAGAAACAGTGAACCCCCAACACACACTGGAGAGTCAGCCCTGCCACTCTCCCCGCCGAGAGCTATTAAGTTTTGCTCAATCCCCACATAGAATATTTTCACCAGTCACCTATGATGGCAGGAGTCAGGCGAACCGGGGGCTTTTTCCTGGCTTTACCACTAATAATCTCAACTGCCAAACTCCCCAGCTGAGAGGCAATGTTGTCCATTTTACAGGCCACTGGCTTAATAAGAGGAAGGGGCCTCCCCTTGTTGTAGTTAATCTAGCTCCCCGAGAGGAGGTAGTTGGCTCAACGGAAGAATTCTTGCATCTGCCTAATGCTGTCTACATGGAGGCTGAGGTTGGCTTAGCTGTGTCACTCAGGGGCTTGGATTTTTCACGTTCCCTGAGCGATGTAGCTGGGTTGATCTAATTTTCTAGTGAAGATCAGCCCCAAGAGACCCGGGTTCTGTTCCCCGCTCTACCACTAACCAGCTAGGTGACCTTGAGCAAAACTCTTCCCTTTTCTGGTCCCCTCCCTTTTGTTGGATTAGACAGGGGTTCTCAAGGTGGGTCGGGACCTCATTTTAATGGGGTCGCCAAGGCTGGTGTTAGATTTGCTGGGGCCCAGGGCCAAAGCCCAAGCCTCACTGCCCGGGGCTGAAACCAAAGCCCAAGCCCAAGTCCCACCATCCAAGACCGAAGCCGAAGCTGGAGGGCTTCAGCCTTGGGCAGGGGGACTAAGGTTACACGCCCCCTGCCCAGGGCAGAAGCCCTGGGACAGCTTGGCCCCCTCATCCGAGGCAGCGGGGTTTGGGCGGGCTTGGGCTTCGGTCCCCACTCCTGGAGTCGTGTAGTAATTTGTGTTGTCAGAAGGGGGTCACGGGGCAATGAAGTTTGACAACCACTGGATTAGACCACAAGCTCTTCAGGGCCAGGTTTTTTCCTCCTATGTTTTTAGTACAGCACCCTGTACAATAGGGCCCTGCACTCAGACTCTGTTTGCCATTACTGCCAGGGCAGGGAGGGTCACCTTACACAGGGCCTTGGGAGTATGTTTCCTGTCAACAACAAAAGTTTTCCCAAGAGGCGTTCAGCCTCTTATTTCTAGACAAACTTCTGCTTCCAGATCCGCAGGGCAGCTCTCAGCACAGATTCTGGTCCAAGCTCCTAGGAGGAGGAAACTTGGGACTGGCAGCTACTAGACATGGAAACAGGGTTGAGGAGCTAAGCGCTCCCATCCCTCCCAGCTAGGGTCCTATTACCCCCCACCCCCTGTCCCGATTTTTCACATTTGCTGTCTGGTCACCCTACTCCCAGCCAGGGTCCAGGACTGGCTCTTTTCCAAGCTCTGCCTGCCACCCTGCATTGTACCCACAGAAAGGGAAGAGAACAGCCTGGTAACTCTGTGAACAGCACTTTATATCTCACAGTTTCGCCTTATGGAGTACTGTGAATCCTCGCCCCCTTTGGAACAGCCCCTCTGTTCTCCCATTCGTTCCACTGAGGAATGAGCCGGAAGGTGGGAGCGAGGGGAGAGTTTTGGGTTTGATAGACCAGTAGGGTGACCAGACAGCAAATGTGAAAAATCAGGACAGGGGGTGCGGGGTGATAGGAGCCTATATAAGAAAAAGACCCCAGAATCAGGACTGTCCCTATAAAATTGGGACATCTGGTCACCCTATAGACCAGGAGGGAGAGATGGGACTGATGAACCTTGGCTGTCAATTGCTGTGTGTTTCTCTAAATGAAATTAGTATGACCCTGGAGACAGGACACAGGGTTGAAAGTCAGGGGTCCTGGGTAGAGCTACGGATGGACAGATTCTCTTGGTTTGCTGGCTATTTGCCAAAAACAAACAAAGTTTTAGGTGGAACTGTAAACAGTGGTTTTCAAAATTTTCGGTGAATTGAAAAGTAAAAATAAGCCCATTTGGTTTGGGTCAAACAAAACATTTTGCTTTGACAGAATCGACAAGTTTCATTTAAATGTCGACCCTTTTACAAGGGTGGTGATTGGTTTTTAAAATAAAATTAAAGGAGTTTTTTTAAAGCCAAAAGTCATTTCACAGTGAAAGAGTGAACCATTTCATTTAGAAAAGGTCAGCAGAAAATGTTTTGATGGGGGTGTGCGATTTTTTAAAAGGTTTGTGCAACTAAAACAATTTGGTGAAACTGACGCAAATTCGCAGGGATTTTTGGTGTCACCGAATCTGCATTTTTCCCCACAAAAAGTTTCTGCTGAAAAATTTGACCCAGCTGTACTCCTGGTTTCTATTTCCAACTCGTCTTGGGCCCGTCACCTTCACCTCTATGTGCTGCTTTATCCCCTTCTGTAGAATTATTGTTGAATCAGATAGCGGTAGCTCCCCACATGTACAAGTATTTGTCAAACACAGAGGAAGACAGGCCCAGGTTTGCAAAAGTGCTCCACCCAAACTAGCTCCCCATCTAACACTAATGACCAGATTCTCAAAAGAACTCAGCAGCCAGCTTTTGAAACGTTGTCCCTTTATTTTGGGTGCCTAAATGACTACTTAGCTCTTTTGAAAATCTGGCCTTGATTGCAGAGGCTGAAAATCAAAAAATTGAAAATCAGGCCTTATCATCCATTATGATGCCCTGAGTCATCCAGTCACCTTGGACCATTCTTTGGGTCTGTTTAATATCTGCAAGCGATTTCCCCACACTCCATGATGAAAAATATTAATGATCCAACCAAGGCCTGGCAAGGCTCCAACTTTGTTGAAAAATGCTGGTGTTCAAAACAGGCACAGCTGCATGTGTTCCGCAACTGTTCGTCCGCAGAACACACTCCACAGAGCCAGCCTGCCCGACTCGGTTGGGCTGAGAGGTGGATCCAATTTGGGAGAGAAACAAAGTCGGCAGCGGAGACTTAAGAAAGCGGCCGTGAATCCGTCGTTATCCCCGGTGCTTTTCAATGCAGAATGGTGGGCTGTATTTTCAAAAGTGCTCAGCCCGCACAACTGGCAGTGGATTTTTAAAAGAGCTCAGCTCCCATTTAGGCCAGATTTCCATTTTTCTGCTGAGAGAGAGGGAGATTGAAGTTTGCGTGGATTGGCCCTGCCCAAGAGACGGCAAGCTACAGGCTCTGTGGGCTGAGCCAAAGCCCGATGACTTCCATGCCTTTTCACTCAGGTCCTACTATACTAAGCAAAATCACACAGCCACGCTTACTGGTTGGTGCGGGAGGTGAAATTTCCTTCAGCACAATTGTTGAGGTGCCTCCTTCTCCTTCGGTTTCAGAAGCACTCGGGTGTTTCTTTTCCTGCAAACTGCACAAGTGTCGGAGATGCGAGAGGCAACACAACGCTTCTGATTGTGCCATCAGGGCTGGCTTCCCGCGTAGCCCGTTCGAATTGGTGGACGAGGTTCGCCGAAATAGGGAACACATTCGGAAGGGTTGAGGTAAGGACAACAGCTGCCTTTGCGAGCTCGTTCTTGCCAGCTTTGCTTTCCACCGTTTTTTGTTGCTCCAGCAGCCTCTCGGGCATTTAGTCTGTTGAGTTCCTGTGAGCTGGATCTTTCTGCTTGAAGTGATATTATTTTGGCAAGTCATTTTCTTCCTGGAGCTGGGTTAGGAAAGGTCTGGCCTTGATGGAATTGGCATATAGGGCCTTACACACCACCTGTAACATATTTTCCATATCACAGTAACTACGCTCAGCATGTATTAGAGCAGGGGTAGGCAACCTATAGCACGTGTGCCGAAGGCGGCACGCGAGCTGATTTTCAGAGGCACTCACACTGCCCGGGTCCTGGCCACCGGTCCGGGGGGCTCTGCATTTTAATTGAATTTTAAATGAAGCTTCTTAAACATTTTAAAAACCTTATTTACATTACATACAATAATAGTTTAGTTCTATATTATAGACTTATAGAAAGGGACCCTCTAAAAACGTTAACATGTAATACTGGCACGCAAAACCTTAAATGAATAAATGAAGTCTCGGCACACCACTTCTGAAAGGTTGCCGACCCCTGTATTAGAGAGAGACTCTGCTGTGTTTCTCCATACATGAAGAGTGGAGAGATAGTTTGGGCCAGGTCTTGCACTGTTGTCACTCTCTTGACTTCTGTGGAGCTACTCCTGATTTACCACCCAGGTAAGTGGGTAAAGAATCAGATGCTTTTGAGCTAAAACAGCCTTTATTTTAGATTTAAGAACACAACAGTACAAGAGGAGACAAAGGAATGTCTGCCTGATGGAGAGAGCACCCAGTGTGCACATCCTCCGGCAGTCTGCCCTTAGCTCTGAGGACAAGATGGCGGCTGAGTTCTGAACACAGGGGCGTGTGTCCAAATTAGGTAATGTCTGAACGTGATCTTGAGGTGTCACATTAACTAACACTGATAAATATGACGTGGTTGACAAGTACCAGTCAGCTGACCGCAGTTGCCCATAGTGCACCCATGCGGGTTCATGGTGACCAGTTGACATGATGTTAAACATGACTTGTCTGTGTCTCCACTGACTGCAAAATCTTCCTAACATCACATTGACTAACAGGACTCCTCTTCTGTAATGACCTAATTTTCTGGTGAAGACAAGCCCAAGGAGACTGCTTAGAAATGTAAAGGTGCACTACCCCAAAACCCCCAAAGGCACCACAATTCCAGAGCGACACCACAGAATACATGGTGTCCAGATACCAAGGTGATGGGCGTGGTATAAATGCTTAGACGGGTGGAACCAAAATGCTAGTGCTGCACGTCCGAACTTTAGGATACGTTTGGATACAGATTTATGCAGAGTCCAGCTTTTCTCTGGTTGGCAGCCGGTGCTGCTCCTTAAATGTGTTAACTTTGCTCTGCCTTAGAAAGCAAATCTCTGGAGGCTTGAATGATTTAGGGTGGGCCGCACAAAGGTACTTAGGGGCCTGCATCCTGTTTTTAGGCAAGTCCAAAAATTCTACAGAATTCACACTCGGCTTCTGCCTGACCCTGTGGGCAGCTAAACTCATTCAACGCCTTCAGTTTTTGGAGTAAAAATTCCCTTGCAGCCTACATTCCTGCCTCTGGGCACCGGCACATCTGTCTCACTCTAAGTGTCCAGATGCCCATCTCCTGCCTGATCCCCAGAACGATCCATGAACCGGGGGAGCACGGGTTTGGCTGCCTAAGTCACGTGAGGGGCTTGATCCAGTAGGGTGCTAAGAGGCCACCTAACCCCACAAAACACCTAGGGGAAGGTGGTTTGCGATTTGCTGGCAGAGATAGGTGCTCCCGGCAGCCCAGACTTAAGCAATGAACTCCGAGAAAGGGGCAGGACTCAGCACACCCCCCTCTTGCTGGCACCTCCCATTGGCTAGCTTAGGTGGCATCCCACCTAGGGTGCTGGCTTTGCGGAGCACATTGTAAGGTATGTATCTCTCCCCATTCACTGCACAGGAGCCTATGCACCTCGCTCAGGCTCTGTGGATCGCAGGGTTAGTCCTGGGATTTTCTAGGCGCCTAAGTCCCTTTTGTGGATCTGGGCCTTCGTACTTAGAGCAGGGGTCTGGAAGCCAGAGTGGCATTCATTGCTCCATCACCGTGACTCGCTGGCTGAGCATTTCATGTAAACGTTCCATGCCTCAGTTTACCCCTCCACCAGCAAAGATGATAAGACTTACTGACATCACCAGGGCAGTGTGAGAATTAATTAACCCTTGGTCAAGTATACGGAGATCGCTGGATGAAGGGCTGCCAGTGATATGCAAAGCAGCATCATTGTGCATGGATAAAATGTAGAATCGTTGCAAAAAAAAGTGCTTAAATGAATGCATCCACGGGTGCATTATGGCATGGCTTCTCTTTCTGTCATGGGAGTATCCCAGGGCAATCTGGAGGCCAGCAGGGTTCTGAGGTGGGTGTTGAACTGAAGAGACAAGATCTGTAATAAAACACATGCAACGAACAGAAAAGAATATGAAAAGAAAGAAAGAAAAAGGAAAACACTAGCTGCCTTCAGTTTTACACACACACACACACACACACACACACACACACACACACACACACNACACACACACACACACACACACACACACACACACGTCTGCCTGAAAAGGAGCCAGAATCAGTTTTTAAATTACTGATGCGTTTTTCATTTTTTTGGAGGCAGAACTAGTTTGAAAAAGAGTCTTCAGAGATGAAAAAAATTGCTGGGGAGGGACAAACTCAATTAGCTAATTAAACATGCAACAGAGGGACAATATTCCTGATTAATTAGAAAAATGTGCTCCCAATTCTAATTGCTGATGATTTCTTTGTGTGTGTGTGTGCACAAATTAATTGTATTCATTGCTTAGCTGGTTAGCAGATAATGCAATGTTTGAATTTGGGGGTGTTAATTATTTTTTATTATATTTGTTTCAAATCAGGGTGAGTGGGTGGGACTGGCTGTACACTGAAGGTTTGTGTACTGCCCTGGAGGTTAGAGACCAGCGAGGAGTTAGAAAAACAATAATTACGTTTGTTTAGGCATTTAACTCCACTGCCTTATTATTTATTTGTATTCTCATAGTGCCTAGGAGCTGCAGTCCTGGACCAAGATCCCTATCCTATCCTATCTCCTAGGATAGCACCTAACACCCATTGTGCTAGGTGCTGTACAAACTTGTAGTGTAAAGAAAATCCTGTTATATTCTACTCCATCCTCAAACTCTCCAGCAGGATGTTAGAGATGGGACTCCATCGCAAATCAGCGATTCCTCCTCTCACAACACAGGAAGCACTTGCAAAGTCAGCCACCTCTGGGGTGTTTAACAGTGAGAGGAAGGATCGTTTTGTGGTTAAGTTACTATCCTAATGCTGAGACTTTGGCGCTATTCCCAGCTGTGTTATACATTTTCTTGAGGAATATCATCTCACCTCTTCATGACCCACCTGCAAAATTAAGATTGTGACACATCCTTTCTCTGTGTTGTCTGTTTACAGTGTAACTTCTTCAAGGACAGTCCTTGTGTTTTGTGTGGGCAGCACCTGGCACAATGGGGCCCAAATCTTGATCAGGGCCTCTAGAATCTACTGTAACTCCTCACTTAAAGTCGTCCCGGTTAACATTGTTTCGTTGTTCAGTTGCTGATCAATTAGGGAACATGCTTGTTTAAAGTTGTGCAATGCTCCCTTCTAATGCCGTTTGGCAGCCTCCTGCTTTGTCCACTGCTTGCAGGAATAGGGCTACCATACGGCCAGGTTTCCCCGGACATGTCCGGCTTTTCGCTCTTTAAATAGCCGTCTGGGGGGGATTTCTAAAAATCTAAAACTGTCCAGGATTTCCCCCCGGTCGGCTATTTATCGACTGAAAAGTGGCTGACAGGGCGGCCGAGTGCCGCTAGCACTGGAGCCTCGGCGGTCAAAGTCCCTTCCCAGCTCCCCCCATCTCCTGCAGCCTTAGCACGCCGCCCGGCAGTGCTGGGGGGCGGGGCTGTGCGCCTGTGAGGGAACGCGGCGGCGGGGCTGGCAGCGGCGGCCAGAGCCCCTCCCCTGCTTCCCCCCCCCTCCACAACCTCAGCACGCTGCTCGGCAGCGCTCGGGCAGGGCGGGGCGCTCCTTGGGGCGCAGAGCCAGACACCTGCTCTAAGCCAAGCGGCACAGTAAGGGGGCCGGGGAGTTGGAGAAGGGGGGCAGTCAGGGGACAGGGAGCGGTGGGGGGTTGGATGGGTCGGGAGTTCGGGGGGGGCTGTCAAGGGGGCAGGGGTGTGGAGAGGGGTTGAGACAGTCAGGGACAGGGAGCGGGGGGGTTGGATGGGTCAGGAGTTCTGGGGGGGCTGTCAGAGGGGCAGGAAATGGGAGGGAGTTGCTAGGGGGTGGGGCTACCCCCCCCAATGGAGTGTCCTCTTTTTTGAACGTTCAGATATGGTAACTCTGTGCAGGAAGAGCAGCCCGTTGGAGCTAGCTGGTGGGGGCTTGGAACCAGGGTGGATCGGCAGCCCCCCTATCAGCTCCCCGCTCCCCTAAGTTCCCTGTGCAGCAGCTGCCCAGCAGGCTATCAATTGCCGGGCAGTTCAGCTGTCCCTCCCTCCACTGCCATGTGCTGTTCCTGCCCTCTGCCCTGGAGCTGCTCCTCAAGCCTCCAGCTTGCTGTGCAGGGTGGGAGAAAGGGAGGTCTAACATCAGGGTGTCCCCCTCCCCCCTGCTCCTACACCCTGCTTACCCCTTCGCCATATAGAGCAGGGAGGGAACACGGAGGGAGAGAGACATAGAGAGCTTGGGGCAGCAGCTGCTGTCTCAACTTCCCGATCCACTTAAAAAGACAATGCACTTGAGAGTGGGTCAGCTTACTTAAAGGGGCAGTGTGCATCTCTCTCTCTCTCCCACACACAAAGTGTGTGTGTGTCTCTGTCTGCCATGCTGTCTCCCCTGCCCTCCATTCCTGCTGCCTTGTAGAGTGTGAGAGGCTACATTAACAACAATGTGTTACCCCTTGAGGGCTCAGCCGAGTGCTAGTTCATCATTCAGCAGCAAGGCATTCCCTGGGAAATATCCCACCCTCTGACTTCACCACCTCAACCAAGCTTCACAATCATCATAGCGCTGAAGAGTATTAAATTGTTTGTTTAAAACCTATACTGTGTCTATCTATCTATCTATCTATCTATCTATCTATCTATCTATCTATCTATCTATCTATCTATCTATCTATCGTTTTTTGTCTGGTGAAAAAAATTTCCCTGGAACCTAACCCCCTCATTTATATTAATTCTTATGTGGAAATTGGATTCGCTTAACATCATTTCGCTTAAAGTCGCATTTTTCAGGAACAGAACTACAGCGTTAAGTGAGGAGTTACTGTACCATAATAAATAATAGTAAACTCGCAGAACCCTACGTAGCATTGTAGGACCAGAAGTGAAGACGTATCCCCTGGGCCACTGTAATTACAAGGGAGAATTTAGGTAAAGAAGCCACTCGAAGTGGAGTTTGGCCCCGACATCAGGGCTAAGACCACTACTTATGTTCAAGTGCCCTGGCGGGAGGGGGTCGTTAATGACTCCGAATGGTCGGGCCTGGGTTTTCCATCCCATCCAGAACTTCCTGTTGTCTATCTGCTCTGAGGGCTGCCTCTCAAGGTATTTCATAAAAGTTAAAGAACATGAGGCGAGCTCATAGTATACACGATAGAAAGAAGCAGTAGAAAGACAGCGAGTTGGAGTCTGATCTCATTCACACTGCTATAAAACTGGAGTGACTCTTCCCCCTCCCCCCCCACTTAACACCAAGAGCAGATGCTAGCCCATTGTATGCTGATTAAAGTACTTAGACATAAGGACAATGGTAGGGGGGGAAGGAGAAATTAAAGGGCACTGCTCCAGGCAAGGGAGAAAAGGGGAGCTGATTATACAAGACCAACTTGACAGGAGCCTAGAGACGAGTCACACCCCAGAGTTGCGGAGGAGAAGGCTTTCCCACCCACAACAGCAACATTTGGCTCCCCCCTCACTGTCAGTCAGCAACCAGGGAGGAGGAAACTGATTGGGCATCAAATGGGCAGCAGGAGCAGTTCCCCCTCCTTCTCCATTGCTTCGGTGATGCTTTCTGGATTCTCGCTGGCGAGAGAAAGTCAGGGGTGGAATTTGCAATTCAAATCCAGGGCCCCCTCCCATGCACTACTTAATGGACCAGGGGGCTTCCCTGTCCCTTCATCCTTTGCCTGGCTCTGGCAGCAGCCAGCTTTCTGTTGTGTGGGATGAAATCACTTCTCCCATCCATTTCCCTCCGTTTCTGCTTCTCAACCCCCGCCGCCCCCAGTCTCTCCCAGGCTGTGCCCTTGCTTGCAACGTGACAGTGGCAAACCCTGCCAATGTTTCCTCACTGCTGCTGCAGTTCCCCCCGCGGGATTGAGGCGAGCTGAGCCTGGTCCAGGAGCAGCATGTGTGTGGATTGGATAAGAAGCAGGATCCACTGGCCTGTGAGAAAACTTGGCCGATGCCTGTGCCGAAACTGTCCTCGTTAGACGGATAAACCAGCATGTGCCAAGTAGCGGGAGGGACAGGGACGTGCGATGCTCCCACAACCCACACACCTAGGCATTCAGATGGGCGGTGCTTAGATAGCTGGGCTTGGGAGCTGGTTCCCGTGTCTCCTTCCAAGCCATCTCTGCTGCACCCACTCTCTTCTTTTCTCCCCTCCCTTCTTTTTCTGGCCCAACCTCTCCATACTCTTACTCTCTATTCCTGTCTGCTCCCAACTTCCTCTCTGGTCTCCCCTCATTCTCTTCCTCCTTTCCCTTCCCTGCTCTTCTCCTGGTGCTCCCATCAACCTGCTCCTCTCTGCCGTAGAGCCTGAGCGCAGGGCCAGCAGTGTTCATGGGTATGGCTGGAAGCAGGTATCTGGGCGTGTGTGTATGGGGGTGGGGGAGTGTTGAGAGGGCTGGGTGACTTTTTCTCAAGATTTCGCTTCATTACAATTAAATTTGGGAGACAGGAATCTGTTTCCCAGGAGCAGGAGTCCCTGACAGAACCTCTCAATCTGCAATATGTTATGAACACTCCACACTTGAGTGCCTTTATCAATAGCCCGATTGACTTGCTGCCCGGCCTCATGTCATGGGCCGGTCTGTAGACTGCCTGGGCGAGCAGAAGATCTTCGTGGGAGAGGGAGGTACATGCGTACAGAGGGGGGCATGTTTGCTGGGGAAGGGCGCAGGTTAACAATTATGACTTTGGACGTGATCCAGCTCCGTATTGACTTTGATGTGAGCTGAAAGGAAACGTGGTTAGCTGGAAATGAAAAGCATTGGTGGAGCAGGCGCTTTGTATCCCGAGGTTCCAAAGACCAGGCGCGGCGGCACGGTCAGCAGTGCCAAGAAACAGCAGGCCCAGATGCTACCAATTTCCCTTCAACTCCGTGTATCAAGCAGCACGGGCCCAGCGGTGGCGGTGATGATGAGGGTGATAATTTGCACTTCGCTCGCCCCTTCCCTCCGAAGATTGCAAGGCATTTTACCGACGGTAATGAGCTAAACCCTCGCACCGGCTCCTCTGAGAGAGCTAGCCTGGCTCCCTCCTTTCTTTTATTTTTTTAAACAAAATGGGGAAATGGAGGAACAGAAAGTAGATGTGACTTGAGCAAGGTCACAAAGTGAGTCAGGGGTTGAGCCAAGCTTAGAACCAAAGAGTCAGGAATCCCAGTCACAGAGGTGTACTCACTAGACAACACTGCCCTCCCAGAGCCCAAAATAGAACCCAGGGTCCCCACTGTTTAACCAGTCAACCCCAGCACCCCCACTTAACTGGTACACCACATTCCCTTCCATGACGCTATCTGGACAAAACCTGTCCAAAGCTGATTTCTGTAGCATCCAAACAAATCCCAGTGCCTACCCCAGGCCAGTGGCTTCCTCCCAACACAGAGTGCAAGCTTGCTGGATACCCTAGAGCAGTGTTTTATTCGGGATATGTCGATCTGGTTGTGATGTAATGTCCATGACTGAATACTAGAGGCAACACGAAAGCAGTGGCTGACACAATTCACCTTCGTTAGTACCCAGGCAGGTCCATACTTGGTATTTTCAAGAGCCTCCCGGAAAGGGAGTGCAAAGTTTCAGAAGTGGCCAGCTGATTTCGCGTGCCCGAATTGAGACACCTCAGGCGTGATTTTTTCCAAAGTACTGAGCAGCCGCTGTAGGAGTTGGAGTCAGTGAGAGCTGCTGGTGCTCAGCGCCTCTGAAAATCTGGGTTCAAGGGTCTCAGGGAGAGCTGGTCAAAAAAGTTCTGGCAAAACTTTTTTCCGACGGAAAACGCCATTGCATTTTTCAGGATTGGTGTAGGTGGCAATTTTGGCAGGAAGGCGTCTGAGGTCCAGGATGGGAGAAAGAGAAAGAGTGATGGGGTCTTTACCTGGGAAGGGGGAGACCCAGCTTCGAGTCTGACGTGGAAGGAAAATAAATTTCACAATCTCCACATTTTTCATGAAATGGAATCTTTGTTTTCCAGCTAGCCCTCGTCTCACGTTGAGCAAAACGGGGACATCCAGAAGTATGAAAATTTAGGCCAATGACTTTACCTAACTGACTTACCCTGATGGAGGAATCTTCCACCCTTTATACCATGAGGCAGGGTGATGTGGCACCTAAGGCATCGCTGGAAAGGAATCCAGTGCAGATGCAGAGACCAGATGGACGTGCAAATGAATGTACTGGAACTGATTTTCTGCTCTGTCACCCCAATTTGATGCTGGTGTGACTCTGGAACTAGTGGAGTAAAACTGGATTAATAGAGTGCTGGATCAGAACCATGGTGTGTGGTAGCATAAAGGTGCCATTGGCACTTGTTTGAGATAGTCTCATTACCTCTCCCACCTTTGGTCTGTCTTGTCTAGTTAGATTGTACGTGCTTCTGGTCAGGGATGCTCTCTCACGCTGTGTATGTACAGCACCTAGCGTACTTCTAGGTGCTACTGGAATACTAATACATGTGTCTTATGAAGTTCTGCCCAAGCTGCTAGCAATGAAACCCTCTTACCCCAGCCATGCACCATGTTTGTGTGTTTTTTAATGCTGTAGCTTAAAGAAAAATGATTTTCAGATTCCATATTTATTGGTGCTACTGTATGTTTTGAACCCATCTGTCTGTGGAGCTGAGTTACCGTGGTTACCGTGTCCAGGTCTCCGAGTGACAGAAAAAATAGAATAAAATGAAAGTAAGAAAAGCCTCCACAAAATGATTTAAAATAACTCTTCTGCAAATCACGGGCTTTCAATATTACGGTCTGGTTCTTTGAGGTTGGGGTTCTTTGCATCCTTGCACTGGAAGAGTATGGAAGGTGTTTCATGCACTGTGTGCTGGGTAATAACTGCAAGGCCTCCATGTTTCTAAAACTAAACTGGCTCTTTATTAACAGAACTATTTGCAGAGGTTCAGCAACTGCAGCCGGCATTCCAGCCATATGCACACAGACTGACTTTGTGGTGCCTCCTCCAAACTCTTCCCTCCTTCAACCTGTGCTTCTTCCTCCAAGTTCCATGCAGGTTGCTGCAGGGGGAAAACCCAGTTCTTCAGTGGGATAAGGCAGGGGTTACGAGTTACGTTATTCAGCACTGGGGCTGAAGCATGTCATTAGCCCAGGAGTGATATAACTAGATTGGGGCTCCTGATCAGTGCTGTTTTTCAATCTCTACTTTTACCCAACCCACATTTTCAGGGAAAGAAGGGAATATTTTCATGGTAGCCTCATTTAAAAAAAAAAAGACAAAGAACGGCTGTTTAGTATGTTACTAATAGTCCTAACAGAGATGGGTCAGCTAGCGCAGTGCAGGTGAGATGGATCTAAGTGCCGGTGAGATGGGTCTGTGCAGGTGAGACAGGTTAGAATGCAGGTGAGACAGGTCAAAATACAGGTGAGATGAATTGATGGGCAGAGTGCAGGTGAGATGGGTCTGTGGGCAGAGTGCAGGTGAGATGGATCTAAGTGCAGGTGAGACAGGTTAGAATGCAGGTGAGACAGGTTAGAATGCAGGTGAGACAGGTCGAAATACAGGTGAGATGAATTGATGGGCAGAGTGCAGGTGAGATGGATCTAAGTGCAGGTGAGATGGGTCTGTGCAGGTGAGACAGGTTAGAATGCAGGTGAGACAAGTCGAAATACAGGTGAGATGAATTGATGGGCAGAGTGCAGGTGAGATGGGTCTGTGGGCAGAGTGCAGGTGAGAGGGATCTAAGTGCAGGTGAGATGGGTCTGTGCAGGTGATACAGGTTAGAATGCAGGTGAGACAGGTCGAAATGCAGGTGAGATGAGTTGATGGGCAGAGTACAGGTGAGATGGCCAATGGTGCATTATCAATGCAGTTTTCTGCGTGGGTGTGTGTGTGTGTGCAGAAATAGAGGAGTTTATCCCATGAGCCCAGATTACCCCCTAGGGTTCCAGGTGTGGCCAGGGACACCTGCATGCAGATATCCCCTTCTCCGTGCAGGATGATTGGTGAATGTTGCCTCTGTAGTGCATGTTGGTGGGACTCAAAAATTCAATCATGCTGGGGGGGCTCAATGGGTTTAAACGGCAGGAGAAAAGGCTCCAGAGCTCTGTGTTTTGCAGAAATCCCAACCCCAATGTGAGAGGCCTGGCAAGTCCCGACTCCCCCCCCCACACACCTCACCTCACCTCAGTCCCAGGTGTGTTTGTTACTTCCCGTGTCTGCTGTTAACATGAAAATTGGGCCGGGCGACCGTACAAACCAACCCAGCCTGCGTGGGCTGCAGTTTTCTCGGCCCCGTATGTCAGAGCCCTCTGTGTGTCGGAGGGGAAGGGGGGCTCGCTCTGTCGAACAGATGGGAGCAAAGATGGAATGCCGGCAGCAAACTGGAGTGCAGAGTCTCCCGTGGTGCAACGGGCCAGAGTAGCTGCTGCTCGGCAGCTGCCCGGTGAGTCCTGCCAGAGGGAGGACAGACACCTAAGGCTCCTCGGCTCCAATGAATCTGTGATCCGCCCTACACTGCAGCCAGGAATGGGCTCGACTGCACATCGAGGGAGATTTGGAGCACGGAGATGGGGCTAGTGTGGCCAATGCACACACGTATGGATGGGGAGGGAGGATTTGCATTCAGACAAGTCTAGTCACGGGGACCAGAAGCTGGCCACCTGCTGGGAGAAGCTGCCAGCCCTTCGGCTTACGGAGTTTGGTCTTTTTTCAACAGGTCCTCAGACGAGGTGCTGTCACTCTCTTTTGCCCAGAAGAATGTGGGATATGTTGCAGGAGCTCCATGCTCAGGGGGAGATGGTGCTGGAAGAATCCTAGTTTAATAGCTATGGATGGGGGGGAATATCTATATCTCCCTCTCGATACACACACATCATTCCCATTAGCAGCAACAGGAGCTAGCCAGACATCTTCCAAAAATGCTAGGGGAGGAATAGCTCAGTGATTTTAGCACTGGCCTGCTAAATCCTTGAGGGGGCCACTTAGGGATCTGGGGCAAAATCAGTACTTGGTCCTGCTAGTGAAGGCAGGGGACTGGACTTGGTGACCTTTCAGGGTCCCTTCCAGCTCCATGAGATAGGTATATCTCCATATATTATTATTATCTCTAGGAGGGGACGTTTCGCTCTCTGTCACCACCCCTGTGCAAAGACAGCAGCAAGTGAAGTCTGCTCAGTGTAATATTTCCAACCCTGCCTTCCTTTGTAACTCGGGAGTGACATCTCTAGGCAAAAAGCACAGGAACTCCATGTATATTGCCATGGTTTCCCAGCGCACTTGGCTTTGTTGTATCAAACGATGCGAGCCGAGAATCGGAGTAAAGAGATCCTTTTCGCCATAGGAGGCACCACAATTTTTCATGTTCCATTAGGTAGCAAAAAAAAAAGCGGCATGTTCCCCCCCCTTCCCTACATCTGCAGTCATGAATTGGGCTCTAAAGCATTCTGTGTAGGAGAGTCTATTCCTCCTTCACTTGATCTCCTTTCATTCCCGAGAACGTTTTTCTCATCAAAGCTCCCAGATTTCCGACACGCCGTAAGATATTTTTAATCATCCTCCGTCACGAAGTTTTCAAGCAAAAGGCGCCTGTTTGAAATAGCCCGGTGGTCCTTTTAATTACAGCACCATTTCCCTACACCGCTCAGGCTGAGCTAACAGGTTTGCACCACTCACGATAAAAGGAGGATTTTTTTTCCCCACCCCTCAGTGTGTGTGTGTAACGTGCCTATCAAAATTGAGGAGATAAATATTACCAGGATCAATAAGGGCAAGGTGCATTTGCAAGTCTGAGGCTAATTTAATAAAGGACGGCAGAGGCTTTAAAACACGTCGGCTTTTCAAAAGAACACAACACTGAATCCTGTAAGGAGCGGCAATGTGGGCTAAATCTTTTAAAGGCTTTAAATGAAGCGCTCCTCTGCTAAAGCTTTGACAATTACCATCCTCCACGGCTCGTTTTTGTTCGGCCTCCTCAGGACAGATTTAAACTGAACCCGCGACTTAAACCGAACAGACCACAAGCTGCTGGGCTGGGAGGTGAAGTTCTCCGGCTTGTGCGGTGAAGGAAGAGCCACTAGATTAGTGTGTCTCGGTCTTTGGCCACCCTTTATTCTCAGTGTGTCCCTGTACTCCGAGCAGTTCAGCTGGAGAGCTGCAGCTACGCGGCTGTAGTGTAGACACTTACTGCAGTGACGGAAGGGGGTTTTCTATTGTTAATCCATCCCCGTGAAAAGGCGGAGCAGCTGCCTCTCGGGTGGGGGTTGAGTCGACCTAACTGTGTCGCACAGGGTGTGAAATTTGTCATAGCCCTCAGCGAGGTAGCCGGGTCAACCTAAGTTTTAGGCATAGACAAGGCCTAAGATTAAAAAATGTAGCAATGTTAAGCCTATCGCCTATCATTTAGTGTGTGTGTGTGTGTGTGTGTGTGTGTGTGTGTGTGTGTGTACACTGGCAGTAGCTTGGCACAGAACACTTGACTTTGAAGGGTCAAGGAATCTGGGGTCTGGGGGGGGTGCAGATTTTCTTTTCCCCCGTGATTCCCCCCAATTGCATTTTGTGATGCCTCCCTGGAGGGTCAAAACCCTTTGGTTGAGAAACTCTTCACTAGATGATTACACGGTTCTGGCCTAAAACTCTACAAAATCTATGAGATGTTTTTAAAAATATCATTGTGTTATTCCTCTAATCTCAGTTGATTTGCTGCTTATGAGAGTTTTCATAAACAGATCACTTTTAATTCTATTACATCCTGCAAACTATGACATTGGCTGGATACGTCCTGTTAGGGTCCAGCCGAGTTGAATCCGAGCTACCTGGATGGCACAAGCAAAGAGGTGAAGATTAATAATAATAATAATAATAAATAATAAATATACTAATTATATTTATTGTTATAATTAGTATTTAGTACTTGTATCATGTTATTTATATTATATGAGCTATTATTATTTTAGATGATTTAAAATTTAGTATTCTTGATCCTTAAATCTCACAGTGTTTTACAAAGGAAGGTAACTACCATTACAGAGGGGGAAACAGAGGCACAGAGCGGTGAAGGGGCTTGCCTGAAGTCAATGGAAGAGCCAGGAATAGACCATAGAGTGCCAGTATGTAGAATGGGCACATGTAGTGCTGGTAAAGTTCACCCCTCTGCTAAAAATCTAGGCATCACTTACCTCCTTCTTATGGCTCCGAGGTAGGTAGGGCAGAGGTCTTTTGCTGGCCCCCTGCACGGGGTGAATTTCACTCTTGGGGAACTGCATTAGGACTAGAATTAAGATGAGAGTTCAGCTGTTTAGCTGGTGACAGTATTGTCTATTAATGTACGGGGTCGTGGATTTGTTAATGTAGCCGATAAAATTGCTAAGGACAGGCAATACGATGCTGGGCTATCCCCAAGGGCTTGCATTGTGCCATCCTAAAAATTATTTTCCTGTCATCTCATTGCTGTTCACCATACAGGGGGGATATTACATGGGCCATCTGCTGATGTAACACCCGAGGCTATTATCCTGTCACAGGAATTCATACTAGAGATCATTAACATACAGAGACAGAAAGAGAGAGACATGGTAGAGTTTGAGCATGGCCCTGGGAGCTGAGGCTCTCGCGTCGAATCTCAGCTTTGACCCAGAGTCTCTCTGTGGCTTTGGGAGAAGTCACTTAACCACTGTGCTTCAGTTTCTCTCTCTGTAAAATGGGGATCATGATGTGGTAATGAACTGGTTTGTGTATGTGGCATGCCTGCCGTCCACTGTGGTGATTCCAAATCCAGATTAGGATTTTGAACCCACTCCCAAGGGGTGGAATTGTAAGGGACCAGGGCGGTCACAGCTGGGCTGAGGTCTACCTACCAGAGACTGGAGTGGCTGGGCAGGAGTTGGGGGAATCGCAAGGCTGGGTCCCGTAAACAAGAGTCAGGTCGGGGTCAGAGACTGGGGGCCAGAAGCAGTACCAGGCTAGAAGTGAGAGGCAAGAATCAGGGTCCGAGCCAGGTTGGAGTTGGAGATTGGAGATCAGGAGACAAGGTGAAGTCTGTGTGGTTGCCCAGACAATTTCCAGGGGCAACCCCTAGGCTTAAGTAGGGGCACTTGGCCAATCAGAGGGCCACAGGGTGCTGTCACTCTGGGTCTCTTGGGCGGTACTTCCTGTGGCGCCTACTCTCCGCACTGCTCCTTGGCTGTGCCTCGGTATGGCCGCCCAGTGGCACTGTGGGAATCTCTGGGAATTCTAGTCCCCAGGTCCTGACAGGAATGTCCCATTCTAGAAGCCGTGTTTGGCTGTTTAATATCCCACCTGGATCCAGTTTTGGAATCCAAACACCCTGAAATCCAGAGACGCGGCTCTGGTGGGTCTGGCCTGGGGCCCATCTCATCAATCAGCGCGAAGCAATAGATTCGCCACTGCAGGTTGGTTTGCTGACGCTTCCTGGCAGTGAAAACAGGAGCGAAAAGTTTCCCTGCATAAGGCTCAGCTGTCAGGCTCCACTGAGGCCACTCTGCCAGCTTGTGAGCGCATAAAACCAATGATGGTCTAGTGGAGATTATTCTGAGACCACATGGCAAAAATGCTGTCCCCGTCTGTCCTCCCGCTGCAGCTCTGTTTCCTTCCTCGTCTCTGTCCTTTCACGTCCAAACAGCACTCGCCCTTGCTGTAGGAGAGAGCTCCACAGTCAGGGGTGGAATAGGTGACAGGTTCCTGGCCTGTCCGATGAAAGACCGAGCCCGTGGATGCAGCCACCATGTTAGGGTATGGCTGTCTCCTGAACCACCCAGGATAGAATCTCATGCTTTGCGCCATTAGAAAGCTGCAGAGCCCAGCTGTCCAGAGATGCAGAGATATTTTCTGTTGTGTGGCCAGATGTGCTTGTATCCCCCTCTGCAGACGAGATGTAGCTGCTCCTTGCTGATGCAGCGACTGCTGTAGGCCCCAGGGTCCATTCCCGTGGATGACCCACGTGCATGTTATTAGGATTATATTCCCCACGTGCCCCCTGTCCAGCATGTTAATTTGCCTGATGGGTTATTGACAGCTGCCATCCTGCTGTCTCGTCCACCAACAACTCTAGTTCTCCTGCCTCCCTCTCTCCCACTCTTAAAAGCCGACAGAATCCCAAACTGTTTCACTTCATGTGCAATTTCCAGCCCAGCTCAGCGGGGTGTGATTAATTCAAAGCTCTGGCTGAAGCAGTAGTTTGGGTTTTTTTGAGGGGGGGGGGTAAAGGGAGGGAGGTCTGAATAAGTCCTTTTTTGTGCACACTTATTCGCAATCACAACAGCATCCCCACTTCTTTCACATCACATCTCGGCACACTGCATTCCACCACAGGGAGACCTTCCCAGGCCATTATCTAAAACAATGCAGCTTTTCTTTTCGTTTGTTTTTGGGGAGGGTAGAGAAAAATAAAAACCAGCTTTTGTTGGAAGAGGAAATGGAGCCAGATCTTCAGTTGGTGCAAATGAGTGGAACTCCATTCGAGGCAATGGACCCGGCCCATAGACTTTTCTTTTCTTTTTTCTTGCCTGTGCTGTATTCACATTCAGCTCCAGTGGAGACATACCCATAATACACTAGTGGAAGGCACTCAGATGCCATGTTGATGAGGGCAGTATAAGAACCGGTACTGGACAGTATTTCAGATGCACACAATAATTCTGTTATATCTCAAATGATTTTGTATTTTCTTTTTTCCTTTTTCCCAAAATAGAATCCCTAAGACGCCAAAGGGAGGTTTGAAACTTTAACAGTGAACGTTTTTTTCTCAAGTGTTTCTCAGGTGTTTCCGTTAAATATATGTTAAAATAAACAGGGCTATAAAATAAAAGTGAATAAAAATCACTTCTCCTCAGGAAGAACGTCTTTATCACACTGGCAAGCATTTTCTCCCAGGGCTAATGCCGTTGACTTCACGGCACTATTTGTAGAAATAGATGCTTATCTATCTGAATCAGCGGGGTCACATTCTGGCCGTTAATTAGGTTTCATTTGCAACCCAGTATACTTGGGGGCTGGCTTATTAGTAAATATACCACAGAAAATCATGATCTTTGCTGGGATGCTCCATAAATGGAAAAAGAGGTGAAATTCGCCTGGTACACATTTATTCCTCCAGGCTGTAGCCTGAATGACCAGTGGAGCTGGTTGGAACATTTTCAACTTAATGTAATGTTGTGGAAATATGCCATTTCATCAAAGCCAAAACCTTTTGTGGAGATGGAACGATTTCAATGAAATTTTCGTCTGGAAGGGTTTTTTTGATTTTTATTTTTTGGTCATTTCTGTCTGAGAATGGGTGGGAAACCCAGATCGTAAAGCTCAGATTTTTCAATCCAAGTACAGATGTTCTGACACAGTTCAGTTTTGTGAAGCTGGTGGAAATGTTTTATTTTTGTTCCAATGAGGAACGAAGCCACATTTCTGAGCCTCAAAAGTAGCTGTGGAATGGAGTTGTTGTCTTCTGGACAGCTCTCGGGATCAGGGCCAGGACACAGGTGCAATTTGCACGCTCTTCTTAAAGTTCTCGGGTCAGTTTCCCAAGAATGACCTTTCCTCAAGGCATCTTGGTGCAGCCGCTTCTGAGGTCAAACTGTAGCCTCATGGATGTGTGGTGATGGTGAGTAATGTAGAGCCTTAGGAGAGAACCCTGTGGTGACTGAGGTCACTCTGTGTATGTCTACACTGCAATGGAAGCCCAGAGTTAGACGAACTCTAGTTAGCAGGTTCTCGGTTTGTTAATCTAGGCTTGACCGTCTACACACATTTGTAACCCCAAGTTAGGAATTGTTGAATATTGGGTCCCAACCTGGGGCTCCAGCATCTACACCGCATTATGCGGGCCTGAGTCCAACCACCCATATCCCAAACTTCCTCGCACCCTCCCAAAATGTGGCCGCTTGAGGCCTTTGTTCATGATGCACTTGGGGAAAATTTGATTGTTCACCAAACTTGACTGTCCAGAGGTAGGGCCGCCCAGAGAGGGGGGCAAGTGGGGCAGTTTGCCCCAGGCCCAGGGCCCCGCGAGCCCTGGCCGAGAATATCTTCCCTGGCTACTCACCTGGTGGTGGTCCGGGTCTTCGGTGGCACTTCAGTGGCGGGTCCTTCAGTGCTGCCGAAGACACAGAGAGAGTGAAGGACCCGCCGCCGCCGAAGACTCGGAGCGAGTGAAGGACCCGCCGCCGCCGCCGCAGACTCGGAGCGCCGCCCGGTGAGTACAAGCGCCGCACCAGGTGGCGCCTTTTTTTTATGTCCGCTCCCCCGCTTTGCCCCAGGTCCCCTGAATCCTCTGGGCGGCCCTGTCCAGAGGACTAAGAAAGTTGTCCTGTGGGATTGTGGGATACTTTTGGTGGACTCCTAGAGAATCAATCCAGTGGGGCTATGTCTACACTGCAAAGCAATACGGCTTGAACCAGGGGTCATGGCTTGACTCTGGCTTGGCCCCTTTACTCCCGTGGGGTCCTGGGTCCGAGCGCTGGGTTAGCGTGATTTGTGTAAATGGTAAGGGGGGTTAGTCTTGGGCCTGAGTTCGAACCCTGGACTTATCTTGCTGTGTAGACACACCCTCTACGGCTACACTGCAGGATATAATACAGCATCTCCAGGGGAAATCCATATGAATGGCTTATGCTCGGAAGAAATGGTTGTGCTCAGGAGGAGGTCAATGGGTGGAGCCACCGCGGAAGGTGAATCCATGGCGTTGTACTGTTCAGAACCTGCAAACAGCTCCTGATCCCTGGAGGAGGGATCTCTGCAGGAAACAGCTGGGTCAGCAGCAGCACACGCAGAAAATCTCAGCCCGGTGCGTGTAAGCTGCGTCTGCTGCACTCTGGGCAGATGATGTGGGACCACCACTGCTCAGACCACCCTCACTTGGCACGCTTCCTCTTGTAGCACCGCCCACAGCTCATGCCGGTCCAGCAGCTGCGTAGCACGCGCCTGCTCTGGGAGCTTGTGGAGCCGCCGTTCCGGCTCAGGACGTAGAGCTCTAGCCGAAGCCCGTTGCAGTCAATGGAAAGGACTCAATGATCTCTGGATTAGGCCAATAATAAAAAGGAGACAGACCCATGGCTAGTGTCTGCCTCTGTCTCTCCCACCAGCACTGCCCCTTCTCATGCACACTCCTGTCTGCTTCTAGCAGGATTCCTGGCCCTTGGGCTTTGGACCAATGGACTTCTCTTGTCTGCACTCAGAGGCACTGACTTTCTAGTTTCCCCGGGGTTCTCGACCCCGGCTCTGCCCCAGGCCCCACCCCTTCCCCAAGGCCCCACCCCACCTCTTCCCGCCCCCACTCCACCCCCCCCATGTGCCCCACCCTCGCTCCACCTCGTCCTGCCCCTGCTCCTCCCCAGCGCCTCCTGCATGCAGCTGAACAGCTGATCAATGGTGGGTGGGGGGTAGGGGAAGGAGCTGATCGGCGGGGCCCGCTGGTGGGTGCTGAGCACCCTCTATTTTTTTTTTCTGTGGGTGCTCCCACCCCGGAGCACCCCTGGAGTCGGCGCTTATGTCTGCACTTTATGAGCTCTTTGGCGGTGCAGGTGGGGGCCACTGAGGTTGCTTCAGAATCTGCTTTGCGGTAGGAAGGAGGGATCCAATCCTACTAATGTCCGCAACTTCCTTGCTGCACTTGTCTGGGGTGAATTTGATCATTTCTTGTCTATGTTCTATGGTGCTAATCAGGCTTTTGCAGGCGCGAATGAAGAGCCCTAGGCCTGGCCCCAGCAGTGTCAATCAGGAGCACCTGCGCTGGAGCGATGAACCAGTGTGAGATGAAACTTCGGCCCGAGGTCCGACGGCTTCGCTGTGAATTTTTGCTCACAAGACAGATGTTCTGAGTCTTTGGTCCTCGCTGGAAACTAGGCACACACGGGGAAGGGGGGGGATTCTGTCAAAATGTTTCAGAGGCATGAAAAAAAATATATCGATCTTGGTCCACAGCACCTTGAACTCGGTTGAAGTCAATGGAGCTACGTTAATTTGCACCAGCTGAGAATCGGGTGCATCGGCTCTAGAAATGAACTTTGGTTCAGGGAGAGAGTTTGAATTCTCCGAAAAACCAGTCTGCTTTTCCCACATAAGACCTTGATCTCAAACAGAGCCTACCCTCATACTCCCATTGAAATAAATGCTGTTCCCACATAGTTCCTTTTGCAGCACTAGGGCTTAGGAGAATAGTCCAAGATTCACTCCCATCCAGGCCTTGCCAATGAGGAGGCCATGTTTTATGATGTGGATCCCCACACCCAGTCTGCTAGGAATGGGCAGGGAGACTATCACATCATTTCCCTCAAAGACCATCAACCCATAAAGATTTCCAACCCCTAATGACTTGAGCCAGATCCAAACCCATGACCTATGGGGGAAAGGCACGGTGCAGCTTCCTAGCCATCCCTGGGGTGAGCTGGTCCCCTCTAATAAGATGGTGTCCTCTGCAGAAGTCATATCTCCTTGACGTGTGTGTCATAGGCTCTAGACTACTGGCTGTTCATGGAGATTCTGCTTTATCTCAAATGGCAGGGCCTGTGCTTTCTGAGTTGGAGGATCTAAGTCCTATTGAAGTTCCAAGCAGCTACCGTGTGCAGCATTGTGACAGCTGTGACAGAACTTAATGTGCCTGGATTTGCTCCGCTGTTATTTTATGAACTCGAAACCAAGTAATTCGAGGCAGAGCAGAGAGCGTGCTTTATCGCGACGTTCTGCAACTGGCTAAATTATAACGCTAGGGCCTGATCCTTCAGCCGTTCCTCAGCTGAGGAATCCCGTTGCTGTCGATGGGAGGAGCCAACGGGCTTCTCGGAGCCAATCAGAATGCCTGCTGTTCCATCAGGATGGGAGGAGGCGTGGCCATTCTTCGGCATCATCAGACAAAAGTAAGCAATGCTATCGGCGTACCTTATCCGGTTTAGCAGCAAGAGTCGTCCCAGCAGAACTCTGTCAGAAGATCGGTACCCCTGGGAGCTCTTTTCTCCTCACTTATCTAACAGCAGGACACCATTATCCTGTGACAACATTCCCTCCCTGCGGACCTGATCTCTTAAATAAACGCCTCCCTGCAAACGATAGGCTCATAGCTGTCTATGAGAAGGGCAGGGCTTTTATCCCTGTTTTACAGATGGGAAACTGAGGCATAAAATCACGGTTTGCAGAGCTGCAAGATGAGCCTTGGCCTCCTGAATTCCAGGCTAACACCATCACCACTGGTCCACCCTTCCTCTCCCACTGCACCCTTCTTCACTTCTTCCATAACTTCCTCTGGTGTTTGCGTGCCTCCCTGCTGCAGGGGGGCAGCTCCCTCACAAAGGAATTTCACTGCAGCCTTTCACAGCTGCTCCAGATTCTACTCCCAGTCCCCTGGAGGCTGTAGCTGCGTCACTGAGAAGAGAATTTGCCCCACCTGCTGGAAGGCTGTTGTGGCTTCCTAGTTGCTCCCAGCCTGGCTCACATGGATTGGCATAGAAACTAGTCTGCACTGCAGTGTAGCCTAGAGCACAGAGCACTGAACTCAGGTTCAGAAGGCCTCAATTCAGTTCCTGACTCTACCATTGCTTTGCTGGGTGACCTTGGTCAAGTCCCAGCCCACTCAGTGCCTCAGTTTCCCCATCTGTAAAATGGGATAATGCCACTGACTTGCTTTGTAAAGCGCTTTGAGATCTGCGGATGGAAAATACTATATGAAATCCAGGGATTGTTATTATTTGTCTGGATTCTTTAATTAGCTCTGTAAATTGAGTACCACTTTTATCATTCCACGTCCCCCTTCTGCTCAGGGAGACAGAACCATCCTGTTGTTATCAGCGTTCTTTTCCTGCTCTGCTCTGGCAGCCTTTGCTGTTTGCTGGAGCTGCCCTTCCTGCTTTTTGCTTCTCTAACCTGATCTAGATAATACCCCCACACGGTGAAATCAGTGCAGGAGATTGTGCTGGTTCACATCCACCGGATCCACTCTCCGATAGGACACAGTCTCTCGGAAGCTTTGCTGGTGTCAGGAAGGGGTGAAATCCTATCGTAGTCTCCTCTCCCTTCCACACGGATATGGGCCAGGCTCCAATGCTGAGTCACTCCTTAGGAACGTTTTTAACTCTCAGCGCAGCATAAAGTGAGCTCAGTGCTGGCGCAGAGACTGGAATCCTGGTTTATTCACAGGTCAGGTGCCAGAAGGGCGACTGCAGCAGCATCTTCTGCTACCCTACCAGTGGGCAGCAGGCCTGACCCAGAGCGATCGCCTCTTGGGGGTCGAGCAGACTTTGATTTCTTTGGCCCAGTCAGGCCTTTTTCCCAGGAGTGTCACCAAGGGGGCCAGTTGCAGTGGTGCTTTTGTGGGACACTGGCTCACCAGGGCCCAGGCTGAGATCCATCCAACTCGTTACACCCATGGGCACTATAGCACTGAGCTTTCACTGTGGGGGGCAAAAAAAGACGAGTATGGGAACCTTCGTCATTTACCGTCATGCTACCGGACCGGTGGGGCCTGAGTCTCCGCTCCTCCATTCCTGTGCTGGGGGGCAGGGACTGGGTGTGAGTGCGTTTAATGTGGCCTGCTGGCCCCCTGATGTAAGTGAGAGCAGCCTTCGGGCTGCTGCGACTTATGCTCTGCGTCACATGGGCCCCGCTGGGGCCTGGCAAGCAGAGAATTACCATAGTGCGGCACACTCCAGCCCTGCCCCCGATCCAACCCCACAGTGGGGGCTCAGCGCATGACCAGGGTAGACCCGTAACTAGCCAGGGAGGTCCCCTGCACAGAGGGTATTTCCAGGGGGATGTCTCCATCCCCTTTATGCTGCCAGAGTGGAGTAAAGGGGCCTCAGTCTGCAGACTTTTGGTAGCTAATGTAATCTAGGGGCCAGATCCTCAGCTGGAGCGATGCCGGTTTACACCTGCCGGAGATACCGTTCAGGCTGGTATTTATCATGCAGGCGCTTTCTGAGGAGAAGTCTCCTGGCTCTCCCCGGATCACTGTGTGTGGCTCTGCCATAACTGAATTCTGGAGTTAAATGAATGCGCAGCCCTGGGGACCTACATGCAGAGAGGAGAGATTAAAAGCCCAATCAGTGTCTTCTTAACTACTCTTTTAATAACTCCTGTGATCACAGTGACCCACCGATTAGATAGTTCCTTCCCCTCCCCCCCCGGCCTCCTCTCCTCCCCCACCAGCCAAGGCCCCGTGCGAGCTGTTGATATATTATTATTGATCTCTTTTATTTAAAGCTCATCCTTGTCATTCACTTGCGAGTAATAACCAGAGCTCTTTGTTCAATAGCACAATGGACTGTCCCTGGACGGCTCCAGGTGGGAGGTTGGGAGTTGCTTTGAAAGGTTAACGTCTCTGTTAGAGAGAGGAAGGTCTCAGAAGCCTTCTGCTGTCACTTGCGGGAGCTTTTAAACAGTTACTTGGATTCCTTAACTATTAACTGATCCTGAAATGAAACCCGCCTAATCCCTCCCCCCTCCCTCCGCTTCTTTGCTGTTTAAATATTTGGTCGTCTAAATTGAGTCAGGTCAGAGCTCTGCCTCCCTGGTGCCAGGGGAGAGATGGAGATTCCTAGATTCTTTTGCTCCTGCCTCCTGCCTCCCACAGCCCTTAGCTCCGAGGTGGGGACAGAGGGACTTTCTCCTCCTGGAAAAGCTCAACGCCAGCAGTAGGA
The DNA here is from genome assembly GCF_013100865.1 of Trachemys scripta elegans. NCBI lineage: Eukaryota > Metazoa > Chordata > Testudines > Emydidae > Trachemys > Trachemys scripta. The sequence continues at coordinate 7,163,388 of NC_048319.1, read as the reverse complement.
ATATACTACCAACCACCTGACCAGGTCGCTGACCGTGATTGTGAAATGTTCAGGGAGATTAGAGAGGCTCTAAAGGCAATAATAAAGGGGGATTTCAACTATCCTCATATTGAGGATATGTCACCTCAGGATGGGATTCAGAGATAAAATTTATAGACACCCTAAATGATTGATTCTCAGAATAGCTTGTCCTGGAAGCCACAAGGGAAGAAGCACTTCTTGATTTAGTCCCAAGTGGAGCACAGGATCTGGTCCAAGGGGTGAATATAGCTGAACTGCTGGGTAATAGTGACCATAATTCATAGACTCTAGGACTGGAAGGGACCTCGAGAGGTCATCGAGTCCAGTCCCCTGCCCTCATGGCAGGACCAAATACTGTCTAGACCATCCCTGATAGACATTTATCTAACCTACTCTTAAATATCTCCAGAGATGGAGATTCCACAACCTCCCTAGGCAATTTATTCCAATGTTTAACTACCCTGACAGGAACTTTTTCCTAATGTCCAACCTATGTAATTAAATTAACAGCCTGGTAGCGGGAAAATGCCAAAGAAACCCATCATAGTAGTATTTAACTTCAAAAAGGGGAATGACACAAAAATGAGGAAGCTAGTTAAATGGAAATTAAAAAGAACAGTAACAAGGGTGAAATGCCTGCAAACTGCATGGAAATTATTTAATAACACCACAATAAAGTCTCAAACGAAAGGTATACCCCAAATAAAAAGAACAGTAAGAGGACCAAAAAATGCCACCATGGCTAAACAGCAGAGTAAAAAGGTGGTTAAAGTCAAAACATTAAAAAATAGAAGTCCCATCCTACTGAAAAAAATAGAAAGGAGCACAAACGCTGGCAAGTCAAGACTACAAGTATAATTAGGCAGCCCAAGAAAGAATTTGAAGAGCAACTAGCTAAGGACACAGAGACTAACAGCAATTATTTTTTAAGTACATCAGAAGCAGGATACCTGCCAAACAGTCAGTGAGTGCTCAAGGAAGACAAGGCCATAGCAGAGAAGCTAAATGAATGCTTTGTATTAGTCTTCACTGCAGAGGGAAGGCAGAGGGTCCGGGACTCCTCACAGAGGCCTGGGCTCCTTGGGTGGCTCTTACCACGGCCCAGCTCTGGTTTCCAGCCTGGGCAGGGCGCAGGGCCTCGGGGGGAAGAGGAGAAACGAGGGGTGGGGGCTCAGGGGATGAAGAGGGGCAGAGGCAGGGGCGGGGTCTCGGGAAAAGGGGAGGGCGGGGCCACAGAGTGGGCGGGGCTCGTGCATGTGTCCCGCTTTTGCCTTTTGAAAAGGTGGTCACCCTTGAGTTTAGGCACCACCACAATGCAAAAGATCATGGTTACCTGGGTGGCTCCTTATCATAGCATCTTTACAGGGGGTGTCCTGGAATATGAATGACCTGCTCCCAACTAACAGACCTCTCATCTTACTGACCAGTTGGTTGTGTTGGCTATTGCAGATGTTGGGCCCAATTCACCATCGCCCTGTCATTGACAGCTGGGCAAAGTGGATGTAAAATGCTACCATTCTGAAGTGCACTCCCTTTGCACCAGTGTAAAACAGTGCTCCGGGTTCTAGGGCAAGGAATGTCATGATTTCCTTTCATGAGCCTGAGTTGGAAATCTATCGCTTCCTCTTTTTAGCGTGCAGTAAAGGCTCGTCCCTTCATCCCTACGGCCTTGTGCAGAACATGGTATCCGGCCCTCGGCTCCGCAGAAAAACGTCACCGTGAAAAGGACAGGCAGGAAGCGGTCAGAGTACTGGACTTGGGCCGTGCACGCCTGGGTTCTGCGTCCAGCCCTTCCGCGGATTCCCTGGGTGATCCTGAGCAAGTCGCTTCACTTCTCTTTGCGTCGGTTTCCCCACCTGCGCACTGCCGACCTACCTCCTCAAGGTGTGCTGGAACTGAATGCATTAATATTTGTACAGCACTTCAGGCTCCTCAGAGGCAAGGTGCGAGAGAAGGGCATAGTATTAATGCCAATCATTTAGTTCATTTTATCCCGCCCTTTGCCACTGACAATGTGTGACCTTGGGCAACTCACTTCACCTTCCCGTGACTCAGTTTACCCACTGTCTTTGCTCTGGGAAAGTGGGGCCTAGTGGTTGGAATGCTGGGGAGGGGAAGAGTCAGGACTCCTGTGTTCTGGATCTGGGAGAGAGTACTGTTGAGTGGTGAGACCAGGGGGACTAGAAGTCAGGGTTCTAAGCCCATGGCTGTAGGTTGACTTCTTGTGGGACTCAGTTTTTCCTCATCTGTAAAATGGAGGACTATGATACCCTTCTCAGCTGACTGCTGGGAGAGTCTACACTTGTCTATTCACACTGTAAGGGTCCATCTCTGGTACAGCCCCTAGCACAGTGGGGAGTTGATCTCAACTGGGGCTACTAGAGACTACCGAAATCTATGTAATGGACCTAATAAAAGCACTGTGGGATCCGTAGCCAGAATGTGTGGTCTAAAGCCAACATATTTAAACTGCCGTGTATTCCAAGAACCCCCATGGATGTGTGAGACGCTTTCATTTCTCCACCAGCAGCGGCTCCCCTCTGCCCTCTTGGGGCTATTATATTTACATCTGGATTTGGAAGGAGTTTTTTTTTTTTTTAATTCCCAGGAGATCAGGAAGGCTTCCCCTCTGCCAGTCCGCACCTTCTGAGGAGCACCGGGTTATCTGCAGCAAGTTTCTCTGGTGCTCAAGATTCCTACAGTGATGCAGAAACATCTGGCCTCCTTACTGCAAAAAGAGCCAGAGAGGTTAAATTAGAGGCAGGTCGTGGCGTGGCTTGTTTGAAAACAACTGAATTGTGCCCTAACTTGACAATGAGAAACAATCCCCTCATCCCCTCCTCCCAAAAACCTCTGGTCCCTGGGCTCCCAGATGCAGCTTGTTGAAATGCTAACAAGTTTGCTTCCAAATAGTCATATATATTTTTGTGATATTCTGGGATGAGTTGAATTCTAATTCAGTCATCTTCGGGGGACGGCAGACAGCTGCTTTAATGAGTTTACAGTAGAGTTTAAAATAACCAGCATCTGTTCTTTGTGTGATCTCGGACTCTCCTACCACAGCACTGGTTTCAAAACAAAACCATGCGCAGGAGCTGGCTGCATTGGTGCTGCTCTCTGGTGTTTGCACTGCTCTGATCTCTTGCTCCTCTGTGAGGTTTACTAGACAGAGGGTTATGGGCCTGTGCTGGCTGCCCTCCTCTGGAGTCCCTGTCTGTGAAATCCTTCCTGTTCCTAGATGGGATCTACTGCAAATTAGGTGCTTTCCAGCTTGGACCTCCTGGAAATGTCCTCAGTAGTATAACCAGAGTAACAATCTTTCAGGGACTCGCAGGGAAGTATCAGAGGGGTAGCCGTGTTAGTCTGAATCTGTAAAAGGCAACAGAGGGTCCTGTGGCACCTTTGAGACTAACAGAAGTATAGGGAGCATAAGCTTTTGTGGGTAAGAACCTCACTTCTTCAGATGCAAGTAATGGAAATCTCCAGAGGCAGGTATAAATCAGTGTGGAGATAACGAGGTTAGTTCAATCAGGGAGGGTGAGGTGCTCTGTTGCAGGGAAGGTATTTCCATCTTGACCTCTATGTCTTTCATAGAATCACAGAATGTCAGGGTTGGAAGGGACCTCAGGAGGGATCTAGTCCAACCCCCTGCTCAAAGCAGGGCTAATCCCCAGACAGATTTTTGCCCTAGATTCCCTAAGTGGCCCCCTCAAGGATTGAACTCACAACCCTGGGTTTAGCAAACCGATGCTCAAACCACTGAGCTATCTCTCCCCCCCTTTGACTTGGCTGCATGTGACAGATGGGACTGGCGGAAGAAAAGCTAATGCAGGATTGGTGCTTTGGACTCCCAAAGGTGCCTTCCAAAAAGCCACAGAAAGAAGGCCCTCTTGTGCTTTTAATTAGTGGGGGCACTGGGAGGAGTGCAAATGAACATGGCATGGGACAGAATCCCAAGGTGTGTCATGCACTGCTGGGTCCAGGTAAGGAGTTAGGGAGACCCCGAGTGGTGAGTCTGGGCACCACAGGCTGTCTTGGTCAGCCTGGGAACCTGTGTCCGGCAGCCTCATGAATAAACCCTCTTTCTGTACTCTGCAGCCTTGTGTCTTCTCTACAAAGTGTGATAAATGGGTCCTAATGGAAGATGGAAACCCTTACATTACTCAGCCAGTCCTCATTACAGTTCTCTAAATATACCACGCTTAGGTGTGACGAGCCTGCGACATCTACAGAATTAACTCCGCGTCAAGCCACCAAAAATACACCGGCTGGGAAGGAAGTGGCGCTCTTCCAAATACGATTGAGATGATATTATTTAAAGCGTTCTTGAAACGGGGATGTGCCTGAGATGCTGGGATTGGGAACCAGAGACAGACTTCAGCCCAAAGGGCTCCAGAGTTTGGTGGGAGTGTTCAGACGTAGGGCGGGATATCCCAGTGAGCTGGGCGTTGGCCTGACTCTGCCGCTGGCTTCCATGGGAGCAGAGGAAGTGCTCTGGAAAGTCCTATTTTTGGGTTTCGCACGGTGAGGCTCAGATCCAGATGTAAACGTTCTTTGTTCGGGGGAAGGGGATTCAGAGCTGGGGTTCTGGGTCACAGGTAGACTCAGTGTCGGTTCATGCCACGCATATTTTGAAATAACAAATCAGGTCAATCTTTACTTTGTACTGTGTAGATTTGGATAAATCCATGGAAAATGTCTGTCTTTTCCAGATGGGAAATGTTCAGAGCTGGCTTCCTCCGGTAGCGCTCTCCTGCACAGAGATTAATTTGTTAAAAGAACAAAATCACAAGCAGACAAACCCCTAAGCTTAGTGGAGAAAGACGAGAGAGAGCGAGAGACCATTGTCATCTGGTAATTAATAGGAAGTGCTCAGATACCATAGTGATGGAGACATATAAGTACGTGAGTGGATGGACAGAGTGAAAAAGCGACCACCTGGCCTAAGAGATAAGCCATCTTGCATTTACATCAGAGCGCTGAGGGGCCATGTCCCTCCATGGTCAGAGTTGACCAGGCCTTGGATTAGCTGAAAGCTCAACTTCTTCCTAACCAGAAAACTATAGTTGGGAGTGGTATGGCCTAGTGGATAAAATGAGGGGACCTGGGCTCTCTCTCGGGTTCTGCCATTGCTTTGCTGGGTGACCTTAGGCAAGTCATTTCATCGCCCCGTGCCTCAGTTTCCCCACCTGTAAAATGGGGATAATGAGACCGACCTCCTTTGCAAGGCGCTTTGAGATCTCCGGATGAAAAGCAGTAGATAAGAGGTAGGTACCATTATCTTCTGGGAGATGAGATGTCTGGGGAAGCCCCTTGAAGGCCCGTCTTGTTCTCCATACCCATTTAAAGGGGCCTATTGATTCACACAAGTGATGAGAGCAGGTTGAATAGGGCCATTCAAAGCTAGGTCAGGGCAAAGCCCTCTTTTGAACCTTTAGCACTGCAGCCGAGAGCTGTTTGGGGTGTGTTGTAATGCAGCACCCCAAGATCAGAGCACTGGCCAGTGTCTAAAAGACGATAATAACGGATCAACAGAGGATGTTGTTGGCAGCAGAATTATTACTGGGAAAGCAGCACCCCCAGGGGCAAGAGCATTCTGTCTCTTTTTCATCTACCTCTGGGGGCCTCTGTTTCCCCTCCCACCATGTGTCTGTCATGTCTAATTAGCTAATGCGAGGCAACATTTACCTGTCACTTCTCATCAGAAGATCCCAAAGCACTTGACAATCGAGGTCAGTATCATTACTCACAATGAGAAACTGAGGCACGGGCAGGTGAAATGATGTGCCCCAGCTCGACCAGTAGCAGAACCAAGGTCGCCTGAGGGCCCAGTCCGATGCTCTAGCCACTGGACAACACTGCCTTCTCTTGTGATTAGCTTTTCAAGGCAGACTGTCTTTTAGTAGGGGTGTGTACAGCACCTACCGCGGTGGGGCCCTGCTCTTGGTTGGGGCTGACAGTGATGATAAATGAAATAATGTGCTTTCCTGGTAGAGTTCTGATCGTTTTCTCTGTGGTGAGAGTGAACCCGGCGATAGAGTTAAGGGACCAGATTCAACAACTGGATATTAGGAAACACTATTTCACTAGGAGGGTGGTGAAGCACTGGAATGGGTTCCCTAGGGAGGTGGTGAAATCTCCTTCCTTAGAGGTTTTTAAGCCTGGCTTGACAAAGCCCTGGCTGGGATGATTTAGTTGGGGATGGTCCTGCTTTGAGCAGGGGGTTGGACTAGATATCTCCTGAGGTCCCTTCCAACCCTGAGATTCTATGATTCCTAGACTCTGCTCCTTCCTGCAGTTTTATGTGGCTACTTTTTTGAGAATGCACCTTACCGCGACGCCTCCGCACACCGCAATGAACACTGGGCAAGTGGAATGCCATTAACCTGGCTGGAATCTGGCCAAGACAGGGGGTTAACATTCCCAGCTCTTGCAAAAAGCCACGTGAGAGCTTTGACTGTACATCTCACCACGCAGGAGGCTCTGACTGGCGTATCCTTCTGGGTGTAACTCCGACCCGCCTCTACCCTACTGGGCCAGAAAACCACAGGCTCCGATCACTGCTTAGTCCCTTCCGGCGACGGTGCCTGATGCCCGTTTCAGTCTCTGCCGCTGCTGCCTTTCTTCCCCAGCCTGTAACAGGGGGCGAGGGACAGGCTGCTGGCAGCGGGGCCGCCGCGCATTTGGCGAAAGCCTCGGCAGAAGTAATCAAGCGGAAGGCACTTCAAGGACTGAGCGGATGGATTTTATTTATTGCTGCCACTCGCTGCGAAAATGGACTCAGGAAGAGATTCCCCGGGCCGCGGCTGCGGGAGGAGGCAGGCAGCTTCTGTTTCGGTTAAATAGAGCATCGCCTGACAGAGCTGTGATTTAGCCACGGCTATTTAAAGGGACTCGGCGGCAGCTGACGCTGAGCATCTGCAGGCGAGAGAGCCAGCTTCAGTGTTCAGCTGCGTTAAAAAAAAAAAAAATAAACACACACACCTAATGGGAACATGTGAGATCCAAGCGGAGGAGGAGGGATTTGTGCTTTAGAGGGGCTTCAACTGGCTGCTCCCCATCCCACCCTGGGAAAAATCAGCCCTTGCTTCTGGGCTCCCTCCTCCGGGGCTGTTCGCTGGGCTATGTAATGTGTCACCTGCTCTTGTTTTACCCCATTTATTTTCCCGGCTGCCCATCTGCCATTCCTGACGTGCGTGATGGCCTCGTAACCGGCCCCCCGGGCCGGGCGCCGTTAGCCGAGTCCTTTCGTTTGGTTCGGAAGGAAGATTAAAGCCCAGATGTCTTGGAATAATAAAACAAGGCTATAAATTTACATGGTGCTCGCGGTATTGACCAATCTGCAAGCTGGCACTTGGCTGGAAACCATACTGTGGTCTGTTATGTGTTCCTCCCTCCCCCGTCCATGGTTACCCTCCCATCTAGCAGGGAGTTGGAATTGAGCTGCTGAGACAAGATCGTGTTGCTCTGCCTTAATTCCTGCTCAGTCTCCATGTTCTGCTCCCAGCATGGCCCAAAACGGGGGTCAGGAATGGGCGCTAGTGATTGGCTCACCTCAGCTTTGTCTCGCGCCTCCCTGCCGAGCCCTCTCCTGGCCTGTGACAAACATTCATTAATGCAGGCAGTGTTGTTGTAGCCCTGTTGGTCCCAGGATATTAGAGAGAGGGGAAGAGGATGAGGTAAGAGCTTTTATTGGAGAGAGACAAGCTTTCGAGCTACGCAGCACTGAAGAAGGCCTCTGCCCAGAAGAAGAGCTCAGTGGAGACGCGATAGCGTCTCTCTTTCCCCAACAGGAGCTGGACCAATAAAAGATCTGACCCCCCCTTGTCTCTCCGTACGTTCATTAACTCAGCCTCACAACTCTCCCACGAGAGGGGACGTGTGAATTGCCGCTCATGAGTCTTTGCTTTTCAGATTTTCAGGGTCAAATGGACATATGTAGAATCCATTTACAAGAGGGAAGGAGAGTGAGGGGGTTGAAGGATGGAGATCTGAAATGTGGGGGTCATGGGGTTGGATTGTCCAAAGTGATCAGCAATGGCCAAGCTCATCCCCCTCCCCCCACCGAAGTCCATGGGAAAAGTCTCACTGACTTCAGCAGGAGGCATTAGGCTAATGCTGAGAGCTTTAGAAAATCTCACTCGAGGTGGCTGTGGCCGATGCACCGGGAATTGAACCGGGGATCTCCAGAGCTAAAAAAGCACAAGCTTGAGCTAAAAGTCCCCCCACAGTGATAGAACAGACTCACGTCCTCTATGGACCAGGCACGGAGGGGGACACATAACACCCTAACTCACCAGCAGGTTACATCCACCCTCTGGATGGAGGATCCTGGATGAAACCCCACTTACATGGCAGCTGACACATCAGGGATCGAACCAGGGAGCCCCAAAGCTAAAGGCCTGAGCGGAGAGAGGTAGCAGATGACCATCCTCTCTGGGCTATGTAGTGAGAGGGACACACATTGATCCACTGGTTGCATTTGCCACCCCAATCATTGTCGCTTCCACCCTTGAATGAAAGTTGGCACCAGCCAGCTCACTGCTTTGTTTGCTAGTGAGCTCTGTAGGTTTGATGTCTCCTAGGACATCACATGGGCTGTGCTCCCAGATCTGTTCTTTGGCGGCCCTGCTCTACCACGTGGCTGATGTGGGATTCCTCACCCCCTCCTGCTTCTTGAGAATAATGTGGTTGCTTAAAATAGCAGCTTCCGTGCTGGAGGATTTGCAACAGGTCCGAAGTCAGCAGCAGAGAGAGGGCCCTGGTAGCCGTCAGAGAGGATAAGTCAAAGGAGGACAATTTTCCCAGCCCTCTTGGGGTCCGGGATCTTCTTATTAACAGCACCCCTCCCTTTCCATCTTGGCAGGCGCCTGCTACCTCCAGCGCTCCCTCTTCCTTTGCTACCCGCTTCCATGGCCCCGTTCTGATTGCTCCTAGGGAGACGTGTCAGAGTTTTCACACTTATTTGCACGTTTGAGTCTCGTGAGAATTTCACATTCCCATCTCACAGCGATTTCATAGCCCTGTCTCGTAAGGCTTTCGCGTGTGCGTCCGACGACATTTTCATGGGTGTGGTTCACGCTACGTTTCTCACATTTAGGCCTCATGAGGGTTTCTCGAGCTATCAGCTGACAGGCAGGGTTGCCCATCTCCCATGTCCATGCTCAGTGCGTGTGGCCACCCGGGACCTGGGGCACACTCTGTTTTATAGTGATGTCGTTTTTGTTTCACAGAACAGCTTCCCTGGGATTGGGAATCCCGTGTAACCAGCACGGCAGGTTTGCATCTTGTCATCCTCACCAAAAGGGCAGCTTAGAGGTTTAAGGATCAAGACTCCTACGTCCAGATGCTGCTCTCAGTTACACTAGTACAGTGGTTCTCAACCTATTTACCACTGTGGGCCTGTAGTGGGGCGGCTGCCCCACTCCCTGAGAGTGTGGGCTGCAGCAGGCCAGTGCACCTGCACAGACAGGCAGCCAATTTGAAAAGGGCTTATTGGGAGCCAATCAGGGCCCAGATTGGAGACAGCCAATCAGGGCCAGGCTCAGCCCTATAAAAAGGCTGCTCAGCGTGAGGAGAGTCAGTCTGTCTCAGGCCTTTGACAGGGGAAGGTCAATTTCCAGAGCTAGGAGACTAGCTGGCCAGGCTCGGGGAGCAGAAGGGAGCTGTAGCCTGCCAGGCTGCAGGCCCTGAAGGGAAGGGCCTAGCTGGTGCAAGGGGCCGTAGGGGAAGCGGCCCAGGGAAGTGGACAGATTAGGGGGAGAGAGAAGGACAGTGAGGCTGCTGCCAGAGGGTCCCTGGGCTGGGATCCAGAATAGAGGGTGGGCCTGGGTCCCCCCCCCCCTTCCTCCCTTGTAGTACACCCAACCATAAGGCGGGATTAGACTTTGGGGGTCTGGCTGGACATGGGGGCTAGGGCGCAGAGAGACTGCTGATCAAACCCCCTCCCCCCGGAAGGGGGTGAGGATGGACTAAGGGGCACTGCCGGAGGGCAGTGGTCCTGAAGAGGACACCACAAGCTGGAGAGCAACGCGGGCTCAGACACCAATCAAGGGTGAGACAGCGGGTGGGACACCCCCAGGAGAGGGTGCTCTGCTGGACTGAGCTAATTCCCGGAGACAACCAGCAGGAGGCGCTAGGTGGTGAGTCCCAACCCTGTCACAGGGCCACATATGCAGCATATGTTTTATGTGAGCCTCATCCACACAATATATATACTACCTGTATGGCCTGGAGGATGTCACATGGGCCGCAGCTGTGTGCTGATTGGACTGCAAGCAGCCCCACGGGCCGCGCATTGAGAACCACTGCATTAGTACCTCCTTTGACTTCAGTGGAGTAACTAGGGTCTCTTGTCTTATACTTGGATTGCAAGCTCTTCCAGGCAGGGACTATCTCCTTATCTATTTGTACAGCACCTAGCGCCATGGGATTGGTTTCTCTAGGCGCTATCACAATCAAGCAAGTACCGTATTAATAATCGGATCAGCTCCAATGGAAGTTGCATCCATTTCTGCCAGAGCTAAATCTCTTCTTTAGCCTCTCTTGAGTCCCTGGTTCAAAATGCCAGGAGGTTCAGCTCAGCACGTTGTCCTTCTGTCTTAGATAGATGGAGACTTGGCCACAAACAGTTCTTGCAGATGGGACCTTAACACCAATCGTCTGTTTGCTCTGTCTGGACGTTAAATACCCCCGGGACTGCTGGTTGAAGGAAGGGGTTAGCCCTTGTGTCCTGGCTACTCCAACGAGCGTGCTGTGTGCCAGCTGGTTAACATCACAGGGTGGTCTGTGCCCTTGAAGAGGGAACTGGTCCAACTCATCTGTGCCTCATTAACAACCATTGGATGGGGCCTGACAGAGGGCAGCTGGTCTCTACAAAGAGCTAGAGGGGAACAGGAAACAGGGAGAGCGGGAGGGGGCCTGAGACTGGCCTGCCAAAAGCCAGCGGGAACCCGAGTGAAGCCGGAAGGCTTGGACCCTCTCCTGGGCGAAGCTGCAGGATTGAGTTTGAGATAGCAGGGGGAAAAGGAATTCTGCCAGATAGGGTTGGGAGTGGCCTATCAAAAGCAAAGGAGGCCTGGGACAGGCCCAGGGGGCTGGAGATCTTTGGACTCTTTCTTGAGAGAAGCCCCAGACCTGAGTGTTTTGAATTTTATATCAATACATTAGAACCAGAAGGGCAATGTTTTAAGGACTCTGCACTGGTGGCGTTTAAGGAGCCTGGAAAGGGGGAAACTGAGGCAGGCCCGCTGCAGTGCCACCCCGTGCCCACACTGGGATGCTTAGGAGGCAGTTGACCTGTAACTATTCCAGTGGTGGCTGCATTTCAGTGGGGAGCTGTGGGTAAATAGGGTTAAAACCTGATCTTACCGAGCTCCTCCTCAGGTCATGCTCCCATCAAACGGTAAAGGCCAGAGCACGCTTGCATGGTGGGTCCATCTACACCATCAACCAAAGCCAGGCTCTGTCAGATGATGCCAGTTATGGATCATATTAGTGCTCCCCATCTTGGTGAGAGAAGAGAACCCAGGTGTCCTGACTCCCAGCCCTGTGGTTTTAACCCCACCATTTTCTTGTCCTTTGTCTAAGAAAGTTCTTTGTTTGGTTTCGGTGCGGAAGCCACTCCATGATTCTCTCAGTAACGCAGAGAACATATGAGATTGTTCTCCTGCTTTATTATAGACCAATATTTCTTCGAAAGCAATTTTGAGAGATTATTGCTTTTTTTTATTTATAGGCTCTTTTCCATGGGCCTCGTCACTGCCGGGCGTGAGTGCCTCAGATGCATGAATGGAGCGATCTTCGTAACGCCCCTTGCAAGGTAGGGCTGTATCGTCCCCCTGGGGAACTGAGGCATCCCGTGTGAAATTCACCTCTGTGCAGAGGGCCAGCTCTGTATAGGGCTAAAGTGGGGTATAGATCTGGTGGGATCCGTTTCACCCAGGGAGACTGGCACGGATTCTAGCTCCTATGTGCTGCTCCAGCCATGAGGGGCCACAACTGGCCAAGGTAGAACTCCCACAGTGCAGAGCTGCTATAAATGACCCTATGCTACCCCCTCAAAAACCTCTGGCACGAGAGGGCAAGAGGGGGTGGACTGAGGACCGGGCATAGTGCGAGGAGCATTCTGGGCTGGACCTTTGGCAAGCCAGGATGGGCTGCCATCAGTTAGAGCAACTGGGGGCTGCTCTAACTTCCACCAGGGGCTGTCTCAGGTGCCAAATCAGCCCAGGAGTCAAGCGGCACAAAGCCGACCCTAAGCCGTTTGCCCAAGGTCACAAAGGGAGCCAATAATGCAACCAGGAATGGACATCTGGCCTCTTTGAAGCCTAATCAAGGGCCCCCCTTAATCCCAAACCATCCTTCCAAGGTTCCCAGGATCAAACTCAGAGTGCAGTTGCACCCCTCTCCTCAGTCCCAGGGGAGCGTGGGGCCCGTGGTATGTCAGCTCTGGAAAATCCAGCGAGCTGTCAGATCCCCGAGTCATTTTTTTTCATGTTCTGCTCTCCACCAACAAGACACAAGATTAATTACAGCCATAAAAACGTTAGGCGCTTTCTAAATATTTTATGGGAATAAGCACACACAATATGCGGTTCTACTTTTCACATTTCCATAAAGGACATTTTGTTTGCAATAACTGAGAAATTGACGGGTGATTTTTAATTCTCCCATCCACTCTGAGGGGGTTGGGGATGCAAGTGTATGGATAAAAACATTATTAGTGGCACTTCCTCGGGGGAGAGGAAATGCGCTAGGAGAATTCAGTCCGAAAAAATTAAATGGTCTTAAATTGCTGTTAGAATTCAAGTCACCTCATCTGCACTACAGCTTGACGTGTGTTAGCAACGACATGGTAGGAAGCAGTTGGCAGGCAGGGCTTGCTTGGTGGCTGTTGTTTCGATCACAGTGGTTGCTAACGCGGCTGTAGCAGGGGCAGGTTCCTGCTCTGGGTTCCTGTTCCCTAGAATGGGGGAGCACGACAAAGCCGGAAAGCTGCCTTGGCGACCCCTCCCTACACACCCTGCGTGAGCAGGACGTCCTGTGCTCTGGCAATACTCAGCCCAGCAGAAATGTCCCTCGAGCACCGTTACTGCTGGGGTAACTGAGAGCAGCCCTTGGGGAGGGGGGGGGGGACTGAGGATCTGGCCCAAGGACCCTACTCATTAAAGGGCTGGGTTTTGCTCTGTTACCCCTATCGACATGCTTTGGCTTTCCATCAGTGTAACTGACACCACAATCTGGCCCATACAGTCAATTCATATAGCGAAGGATTCTGGGTGACAGCATACGTTTTGTTCCCCATTCCTTAGCGCCAGGCAGTGCAGGGGAGCTCCAGATTTGGACCTGCAGCGGAATACACTCCTTCCCTGATCCTCACTGAGTGTCTTTAGCTACCACAGCAGCGCCTCCAATTTACCAGTGTCACTGCCACGGTGCAAGGCAGGAAACCATTAGCTATCAGGTTTCACCGTGTCTCATTCCCAGTTTAAATATTGAAGAGGCTGAGAAACACCTCTTCATCGGCGCAGTTGACCTGAACTGGTATCTCTCGCCTTGTGCATCTGTTATTTTTTTGTGAGCTGTCACGGTGTCTGATTGCGGAGTGAGGAGATGCAGCGCTCCTGAGCCCTGACACGCAGCAGGACTCAGAGTTGTGCTGAATATTTCATGCAGACAGAAACACCAGCCTGTTTTCAATTCAGATTCCCCCCCCGCTCCTCGAGCTGCATAAATGATGCATATTGTTTAAGCTTCCTGAGTTGGGACCGATGCAAGCCTTTGCAGCCGGTTGGTCGGCTGCCACTAGGAATGGCCGCCTTGTAGGAAGTGGACCCAGTGGATTCTGTTTCCTGCCTGGGAGAGAGCAAGCTCCTGCCCATGCTCCATGTGTGGTAGAAACCCCGGCCGTTGGAGCTGTGTGTTCTGTTCTCAGGCTGTGGCATTCCCCTGTGATTCTCCAGGTACCACGGCAGGCTGAAGTAGCATCACTGCTTTACAGGGCTGCAGCGGGGTGGCTACCCCGCTCCTGCCCTAAAGGGCTTAAAACAGCCCAGAAGAAGGCTGTGGCTGGGAGCTGCTAAGCTGGGCTGATTGGGAAGCAGCTGCAGCCAGGCCACACCCCAATCAGGCCTCAGCTGGCCCTATATAAAAAGGCTGTGAGGCAGAGGCCAAGCAGTCTCTCTCTAGCTGTAGAGGGAGATGGGCCTGGCTGCAGGGAGCTAGAAACAGAGTACCTGAGTGGAGCAGGGCTGGGGCGCTCCAGCTTGGAAAGCCCCAGGCTGCGGCCTAGCAGAAGGCCAAGGGGTACTGGGGGTTGCAGAGGGCAGCCCAGGGGTAGGTCAAGACAGCAGGTCCAAACCCTCTTTGCCAGTGATGAGTAGGCTAATACTGCAGTCTGCCCCAGGGCGTGGGGCTAGACAATGACCGGCAGTAGCCTTATACTGAGGTGAGGTGGGAATAGTGGGTGCGGGTTCCCCAGGGAGGGGAGACCCTAAGACTGAGGGGTTACTGCCAGGGGGCAGCACCCCAGGTAAAAGGGCACCAGGGTCCAGGGAAGGACCCGGGGGCCAGAGGACAGGCGGATCACTGGCCTGCAGAAGGCGCTCCGGAGCTGGAACAAGCTAATTCCCAGAAGAGACCAGCAGGAGGCGCTGCAGGGGTGAGTCCCACACTGCTACAAGGGCTGACTTTGCCCAAAGCAGCTTCCACGTAGTTCAACCCAGGGGAAGTTCCCTTCTTCCCCCTCACCAACCAGAACCACCATCAACTGATCAGAACTGTCCTGACTGAAGCTGTGGCCACCGTCATGTATAGACGACATCCCCAGGGAGTCCAACCTGGTATTAGTGATAGCATGGACCAGGACCTGATGGCGCTAGGGGCTGTACAAACCTAGAACAGAAACAGCCCCTGCCCCAAAGAATTTACAGTCTGAGTAAAAGACAACTGGTGGCTACAGTCAGATGGGAGCACAAAGAAACAATGAGTGAGGCTATGATTTTTTGCATGGAGGTCACAATCTTCACGGTAATCGTGAATTGGAATAAAGTCCATGACAAACCCACCCACCCACCTGCAGTGGAAGTTTCTGTCCCGGGAGCTGGGCCTGACCGCCAGCTCCCCCTGATTTTTTGTTTCCCGCACCTCGGCTGTGAAATCTACTGAAAATGTCCACACTAAAACCATAGCAGTAACGACGAGACCATCGTAGTCCGCATCCTAACTGTTGTCCTGCCTAACCGTTGTCACCTGACTGCTGGGAGTCGGGGTTTGACTGTTGTTATGGTTAAACAGTGCCCGTAGGGGGGCTTGCTGAACATCATGTCATCTGAGGGTAATTATTTGGTTGGTTCAGCCTTTTAATGCTTTATCGTGAAATCTAAACACTGCAGCTTTCATGGCCATTAATCTTTATTTGGCAGCTTCAAGGGAAATACCAGGTGATTTCAGTGGGCCCACGAATAGGAGATTAGGGCCAGATTTCTAAAGGTATTTAGGTACTTAAAGATGAAGATAGGTGCTCTTGAAAATCCCACGAGGCTACTATTTTCATCTCTAGGTGCCTAAATACCACTTAGTCTAATAACCTGTGGCCAATGCCAGATACTTGAGAGGAGGGTGTACGCCCCCTGTAATGCACCTAACCAATAGGGTACCATAAAGTAAGCTTCCTTCCTGACCCTGGCTAGTGACCAGTTTATGCCCTGAAACATGAGGATTGCCAACCCTTTTAATTTTACTGGCGGTTGGTAGCATAAACTCAAATGCTATTCTTGTTCCCAGGCTGTAGATGTCTTTTGATCTGCATGGGCTAGTTCCACTGAAGTGAATGGTTGTTGTACACATGCATCCAAGGGGCAGGATTTAGCTCTAAATTCCTGCAGCAATGAGTTTCATTGGTTAATTGCAGTGGGATTCAGAATTGGCAATCACTGCAGAGAGATGAGGAGAAGTTGGCCATAAAGATCGCGTTCACATGATCAAAAGCCTCTGCTCATCATTTGTGCCTGTATAACAGGGTTGCTCTGTAGTTACTAAGGGCCAGCCAACCTGTGGTTCTAAAACTCACCTTGCTGAAGGTGTTTAGAGGCTAATTAGAGCCAACTGTAGCATGCAATCAAGCCTGTACTAATTGTAATATATGTCAGCCAGGTGCACTCCAAGCATCTGTCGAGGAACAGGCAGTTCAGTTCCCTACCAAAGTAAATCGTCTTTTAACTGCTTTGCTATAAGCCACCAGAGGGTCCCAAAACAGAGCAGGACCTGTTATAGACTTCCAGATCCGACGGCAGCCAAGCCACAGTCTCCAGGGGAAGGACAGCCACTGGTCCTCCTGTTTTTCACAGGACAAATTGCCGAAAAGACCTTACCTTAAACACGTTACCTTCTCTGAAGCATAGTAACGATCCTAAATTAATGATCCTCAATTAAACCTGAGCATGGCTCTGCAAGCTAATCGGACTAACAGAAGAGAGGGATGCCCCAACCCTTCAGTTTTGGTTCTGTTCTTAAACCCAACTTGCAAAAGGAAGCGCTGATTTTGGGGTGCCCAACCTGAGACATGCTGGGGCCAGATTTTCGGCGGTTCCTTTCAATGTCAGCTGGGGTTGTGGGTGCTCAGCTCCCCGAGAACCAGCCTGAGCTTAGAGTGCTCAAATCAGAGGTCAGTTCTGAAAACTGCGGGGCAACGAAGGGGAAGCGTCCTGCCTGAGGTCAAACAGCAGAGCCAGGATTAGAACCTAGAGGTATGTCTGCACTGCAAAAAAAACCACCTGGGATGTCGTCGAGTCTCCGTGCCCGCATTAGAGAGAGGCCACCAGAGCCCCTGATGCAGGTGGGATCGAGTAGTGGTGAATTCATCTACCTAGGCTGCAAGCGGAGTTGAAACCGTCGTAGCAAGGGACATTCTGTGGCAAATAGGTCTTGCTGCCTCCTGCTTGAAGCAGTGTAGATGTTCCTGTCGGGGCTGGAGCCTGGGCTCTGATACCCGGGATGGGTCTTGGAATGTCTACCCTGCTATTTTTAGCCTGTGAGCTCTGAAACTCACCGCCGCAGGTTTTTTCTTTGCTGCGAAGACGTACCTGTGGTCTCCTGATGCCAATGTCGACTGACTTGCCCACCAGACCGTGCTGCCTCTGCACGTGTGCACCCACACACCTGTGCGTTTTGAAGGAACATTTGTGGGTGCCTGTTGTGAATCTGTTTTTTAATGGGTTAGATTTTTTTCAGATTCCAGGCAATTCACCTCTGCTGGGCAGGGAGCATAGTGCATGCCTGCTTCCAGATGCTGTGCCCATTTAAACTCCCTGTTGCTTTAACCGGATGAGACATTCTACGCTGCCTGTCCGACTTTGTATCGCAGTGTTGTTGGCAACACGACAGTAGCTTCCACATCAGAGGTGGCTGCAATTTCACTGGTAGGGAAAGCAGAGTAATGCCTCTGAGTGTATAATTTGCTATTCTGCAAAAGGCTTTGAGGTTTTTTTTGTTTTGTTTTTTGCAAAAGATGCTATATATAAATCTGTCAATAATAATCAGCCATTCAGGTACGGCACAAAGAGTAATAGCAACTCTGTTTTTCTCTGCAGCCCCATGAGAGATCATCACCTGATACTTGCAAAGGTTTCCTCTAAATGCAAACCCCTCCAGGCTTTTAGCAGCTGAAAATGAGTGATTAGAGGAATTCCTGGTGTAATTTCTACACTCTTCTTTGTCAAGGTTTTTTTTCCATGAATGGAAGCTGCCCACCTGATTTCCCTTTTACAAATTACCCATGATTGATGGAGCAAAGAAACCTGTCATGGCTGCCTGCTAGAGCAACTCTTTAACTAAAAGATCAAACAAAAGTTATAATGAAAACCATGGGATGCTTAAGTGGTGGCTGAAAGCAGGGGCTCCTGTGTTGGTTACTAGGATGGCTTTTACTGTATTTGTAGCCCTGCATAGGGATGAATAGTGGATGGACAACCTCACATTTGTCTGTCTCTGAACCTATTCAAATAAGAACATAAGAATGGTCCTACTCAGACCAAGGGTCCATCTAGCCCAGTGTCCTGTCTTCCAACAGTGGCCAATGCCTGGTGTCCTAGAAGGAATGAACAGAACAGGGAATCAAGTGATCCATCCCCCGTTGACCATTCCCAGCTTCTATGGGCTAGAAGATACTGCTGGCTTCATTGCTCCACGATTAAAGCTAGCTCAGGTATATCTACCACACACACACACGTGTCTACTAAGGTCCATTGCGCCAGCCACAGGGACCATGGGTGATGGTGTTGTGTAGCAAAGGGCCCAGATCTGGCTCAATCCTACGACTCCACGTAGCTCTCCGGCAGCCCTGCAGGCAGCTTGGGTAGGATCAGGGCATGCACCCCTTCGCCCATCAGTGGAGTGCTTGAACGCACGGGGTGTGTGTGGTGTCCTTGCGATACGGCTGACGAGCCTGCAATGCTTCTCTTGGATATGATGGGCGACTGAAGGAAGGCCAGATCTCGTCAGCATCATGACGTGTTGCACAACATCAAAGTACTTTATACGCGGGGTTTGGCACCGCTAGCGCATGTGGAGTGCAAGGAGCTGCTCCAAGTCTGCCTGTAGGAGGGTCCGGGTTTCTGACCTGTAGAGTGACACAGGTAGCTTGATAGAGCCCGATCGTTGTCTCAGCGCAAAGACATTTCTGCACCCAGAAATTAGACATGGACTTCTTGTAAGAGGCAGCAAGACCTATTCATTGAAGAACATCTGGTTTGCTATGACCCTTTGAACTCTAGGTAGATGAACTCCACGCTCTCCATGGTTCTCGATCCCACCTGCACCGGGGGTTCTGGTGGCCCAGCTCCAAACTTCTGGACCTTGGTCCTCTGCCATGAGATAGTAAACCCCATAGGCAGGTGGGCTGTACGATTTGAGCTGCAATCACACCTGTGACTGCAGTACAGACATAACCTTTAGACCAGCGGTTCTCAAACTGTGGGTCAGGACCCCAAAGTGGGTTGCGACCCTGTTTTAATGGAGTCACCAAGGGCTGGCAGTAGCTTTGCTGGGGCCCAGGGCCAAAGCCCGACCCCACTATCCAGGCTGAAGCCCTTGGGCTTCAGTCCTGGGTGTGGGGGTGGTTCAGGTTACAGCGCCCCCCCCGGGACTGAAGCCCTTGGGATTTGGCTTTGTCCCCCTTGCCCTCCCCAAGAGCGGTGGGGCTCTGGTTTTGGCTTTGGCCCTGGCCCCCCTGTCTGGGGCGGCAGGGCTCGGGCGGATTCAGGCTTCGGTCCCCCACTCCTGGGGTCGTGTAGCAATTTTTGTTATCGGAAGGGGGTCGTGGTGCAGTGACGTTTGAGAACCCCTGCATTATAACGATAGATTCAAGGAGCTCAATCTATTTATCTAAAGGGGTGATTTGATCATAGTCTATAAGTACGTACGTGGGGAACAAAAATTTGACAATAAAAGGCTCTTCAATTCAGCACTCAAAGGTCTAACCACTTCCCATGGCTGGAAGCTGAAACAAGGCAAATTCAGACTGGAAAAACCCCCACTGATTTTTAACAGTGAGGGTAATTAACCATTGGAACAAGTTACCATGTGTTATAGTGGGTACTCCATCACTTTGGAAATTTTAAAATCACAGTTAGAAGCTTTACTAAAAGATATATGCTCTAGATCAAACAGGAATTAGTCAGGGACATCCTATGTCTTGTGTTGCATACAGTATGTCAGACTACATAAGCGCAATGATCATCTCTGGCTTTATGATCTATGGAAAATGGCTTTTTTTATTTAATGAAACACCGTTTTTGAGTGGGGAATTTTTTTTTCAGCTGGGGCATTCTGACCAACTTAATTCTGAAGTTTCGGGTCATGACCACTAATCAGAGGCAGGAACCTGGGCTAGATGGACCATCGTGGCGTGACGGGGTATGGCACTGCCCGTGTTCCTGTGATAACACCAGGAAGACGTTGTCAATGTGAAAATCTTCACCTTGATCCTTTACAATGTACAGAAAGCTCGATTAGAGATGGGAGGAGGGAAATCAGGCACTTTTCTTTTCCCTCTTGCTGAACGTGTTTTGAATTATTTCAATGCTAAACGCCCTCATTCAATTTTAATTCCCCAAAATGAAATCTTTATGTCCACACGGCTGCCAGCCCTAGAGTACTCGTGGCTCCCATTCGTTCCATGACATTGCACGAGCTGAAGGCCTGACGTTTACAGACTCCTAGAAATGTAGGGCTGGAAGGGACACTAGAGATCATCTAGTCCAGCCCCAACACTAGGGCAGGAACAAGGAAATATAGACCATCCCTGACAGGGAGAGAGAGAAGATTTCAATGTAAAGAAAGGGGAGAAACACAATGCGAATCAGATAAAGAACGAGATAAGCTCATGAAGGATGGGTCCATCAATGGCAGTTAGCCAAGATGGTTCAGGACGCAATCCCACTCTCTGGGTGTCTCTAAACCTCCAACTGGCAAAAGCTGGGATGGGGTGGACAGGGGATGGATCATTTGAAATTGCTCTGTTCTGTTCATTCCCTCTGAAGCATCTGGCCACTGCTGGATAATACTGGGCTAGATCAAGTGGCAGACTAGCCACTGGGCCCATGGCCGGGGCCCTGGCCAATTGGGGGGGGGGGCCTGGAAAAATGGGTGCCCTGCGTCCCAACCTGCTCCTCCTACCCAGCGCTCCTGCCGGGGAGCATGGGAAGCCCCTGCGCCCTGACCCCACTCCCCAGCAGCAGTGCCTGGGGAGGGGGGGACTGCAGGCAGAAGGGGTGGGGGCATGGGGAGGGGCCCCACAAACCCCTAATCCGCCTCCGGCTAGATGGAGCATTGGTCTGACCCAGTATGGCTGTTCTTATGTTCTTATAAATATAGTGGAGGAAAGTGAACAGAGTGAAGAGGAGTGTGGTGTAGTGAGTAGGAATGTGGATTGGGAGTTAGGAAATCAGGGTTATAATCCCAGTTTGGCCACAGACTAACTGGGGGCCCCTGGGTAAATCCCTTAGTCTCTCGGCGCCTCTGCTTCAGCCTTTGTCTCTTCAATCCGTGAGCTCTTCAGGGGCAGAGACTGTCTCTCACCATGTATCTGTACAGTGCATCCAGCACAACTGTTCTCAGATGGGACCTCTAGCTGTCCCCGTAATAATAACAAAGGAGGCAGTAGAAGATCATGCAAATGTAGTGTGTGTGTGTGTGTGTGTGTGTGTCTGTGACTGTGACTGTGTCTGACTGTCTGTCTGGGGGTGGGAGAGCATAAACCATTGGCCTGATCTAAAGTCCATGGGACTCAATAGAAAATCTCCACTGGGCTTTGGATCAGGCCTGTGGTGAGAAGAAGTTGATAAATCGGGTTGCTGAGGGATCTGGGTGGGATGAAAGAGGACAAACAGTCACAAGTACAGTGTAGAAAAGAAGAACGCAGAGTTCAAAGCCCCAGCTCAAATGGAGCTGACATTAAATACGTCCCAGGGCTCCCAAAAGCTTTGATATTGTAATCTCAAGTTGACACTTTTGGGGGGGGGGGGGATTCCCCCAGCTTTTTCCTGTGCAAAAAAATAAAAACGGTGGATCAAAAAGCGTGTGTACTGTCTTCTCCATTCCCACAGAGACTAGGGAGAGTGAAACCCAGTCAGTCATTCAAACAGCACAGCAGATAAATACCCAGATCTTTTCGATTCTGGGCATGAAATCAGGAAAGTGGTGAGTGAAATCGTTCCAGAAAGGAGAGACACCAAGACATATGCCTATGAAGGTGCATGAACAAATACCTAGACACATAGAGACAGGCAGACACATGCCCAGGCATGCACTACGCAGTTTTTCATTGCAATGGAGAGCCCAGTGGGGGTGGGGGGAGAAAATGGAAGCGGTGAGGGAAAGCGCCAAGAATTGTCTCCTTCCCAAGCAATAGCTCCTGAAAAGGAACGAATCTGACCTCACCATGGAAAGGATTTGTAGATTCCAGGGAGTGTTGTGATCATCTGTCTGGCCTCCTGCATAACTCAGTCTGGAGAACCTCCTTCCATCAGGGGAAAGTCCTTTCCTGATCAGACTAAGCCATCTGTTGGCTCGAGGGGACCTCCTAGAGCTTCCTTGTCCAAACGTCAAAGTGCCCTAGGACTAGGACAGTAGAGACGGAGGAACCAAAGTGATAGAAGACCCAGCCCAAACTTTTGCCTCACAGTTAACCTCTGTGACTTTCTGAAGGTCTAGAGATGGCCGGGGGTCGAATCCAAATCTACATTCCTCCTGCCATTCACTCCCATTCTCAACCCAAACCTGGGCCCGATCTCAGTTTTTCCCAGAGAGGTCTCCCACCTAAATCCTGACTAGGCCCTCGTCCACTTAGCTAGTGAGGCAGAATTTGATCCCAGCTCAGGGTGGCCTGGTGGCTGCAGGCTGCATTACCCCCCTACTGAGTTCTTTAAAAGTGATTCACTTGCTGCTTGGCCTTGAACGGGACAATAAGTACCCTCGTCTCAGTGATGTGTATCTGATGTCCAAAGATTTGGCTCTCAATCACGAGGAAAATGTGCCCTCAATGGCCCCGGTTTCTTTCTGGGCATTATGGAGAGCATTTGCTTCCAGGGATATAAACACGGGACAGTTAAGAGAGGAATGGGGAATGGCTACAGAGAGACCCAAAGCACTGTTGGAAGGCATATTCCAACCACTCCCCTCTCCTAATCCAGTCCCCGCACGTGAGGTTCTGAATTTCAGAAATTTCCCCCTTTTCTGAATTTCCCCCTTTTCTGCCTTCAGTGTCGGTCCAAAATCCATTTTCCAGGAATATAAATTAAGTTCTTTGGTTATTATTAGTGTTAATGAAGGGAGAAATCTGCCCTCTGAAGGCTCAATTCATTTCCATGTCTGATGCTTCTGCATTGTTTGAATACTTGTTTCTTTATTTAAAAAAAAAAGAAGAAGAATGAATTTTAAAAAAGTAATCAGGAAAGTTTTGGCTCCATCACCAAAGAAAAAGGGCTGGGGGGGTCCCATTCTAGACTAGGAACATAAATTGTGTTTACAGTCGTGTTGGCTAACATGCTTTAAAACACTGGTATAGTCTGGGTTCACTCAACACCCTTAAGAACATGCTAGCTAGTCATGATCAACCCTATGGAGGAACTTATACTTGACCTCAGCCAGCCGACACATTTTTAAACATCACTAGCCTCCTAGTGTAGCCGAACACATGCCCACAAACTTTCTTTAAACCACTGCTCATTTGCCTAATCTAGAGAAAAGACCTATGATCTGGATAAGAGGCCAGAGACATTCAGCCAGGAAGTAGACGTCTACATCTTGCCTTAGTCTGCACCAGCTGGGGTGTAAATTCTAATGTATGTTGCCTGCAAAGTGGCCCGTGTGACCCTGCTGGCACGCACTAAAAGTTCCCTAGTGGACATTAATGTAGCACTTGGGACTACATGAACTCGCACTAGTAAACGTTTAGGGTACAACATGTTAGTATGCAATTTGCTGGTGCATGTGAGAATTTACCCCCCTAGCTGGCACGGACTAAGGTAGCATGTAGACAGGTTCCAAGTGTAGACATCTACTTACTCTCGGAAAAGCAGAGGTACCTATAATCCATGATCAGTTTGAGCTTAAGTGACTTTCCCAGGGTCACAGTGAGAGCCAGTGTTAAGATCAGGAGAAGAATTTAGGAGTCTTTGATCCCAGACTACTGGAGCAACCACCTCTCCCTATCTCAGCTACCTTCCTAAGGTGCAGTGAAGGGGAAGGAATTATTTTTGGAAGAACGTGTGCGTGCAGCATCAATCAGAACCCAGTCCTGGAGCTAAGATCTGTTGAGTGCTGCGCCAGTGTTCTCCGGGGTGACACGCTTGCCGAGCCACAGGTTAAAGAGAAGAGGCCAAAAGACCAATCAAGAGGCTGACAGGGGATGAGGCAGGGTAACAGGCTGCTATCTGGGCAGCCGAATGCCCTAATTTCTCTGCACTCCGAGGCCCAGAGAGACAGAGAGAACCTAATGTCCTTTTGTTTCGAAATACAAATAAACTGGTATCTCACTTCTCCAGACACGCAGGGGCTCAGAGTGTCTCTTTTTTGACTCGAGAGTAAATGTACCCTGGAAAAATTTGGACAATAACAAGGGGCCATGTGCATCAGCTCCAGCCAGGCTGGTGTTTTCAAATCTGTTGGCATCCGCTTGCCATGGTTAAATCAGAGCCTTGGCAAGTGACCTCAGTTTAGTCCCTGTCAGGCACCAGTCACAGAGACTAAATCATCTCTATAGTTGAGCACAGTTGGCCAATCGCCTCCCCGGGAGGCCCTGAATGAAAGGTTTGAGGCTGGAAATGGCCAGTGGGAGGTCCATCTTTCAGATTTGTTGCCATGACAAAACTATAGGAGGCTATCGCCTGCGCTACAAGGCTGAGCTCTTGCCACCGTGTCCTGCATTTGCAGCGTCAACCTCAGTCGGGTTGGTAAGTTTCCACAGCCGTTCTGACTAAGTGAGGCTGGCCGCTATATCCTTGCAAATCAGCTTCATCCCTGGACTTGCCAGCAAAACCTTCCAGGGTTTAGGGTACGGCTGCTCCATGAGTCCCCACACAGCATCTCCTTATAACTTCCCACCATCATCACTTATACGCCGCCTCCGCCCACCATCAGCTTCACGTCGGTTACCGACACGTGTGTCATAGATCAGCGGTTCTCAAACTTTTGCAACCCGCAGACCCCCATTTTGATTTAAAATTGGAAACCTTAGTGCACGTCCCTTTCTAATGCTCTTGGAGAAGTATAGGAGGGACTGGGCGGAAAGGAGAGAGAAGGTGGGGTGGGGGCAGTGTCTGATTTTGCACACACTGAAATGACTTCAAATGGAGCAAGGGAGGGTCTCGTTTCATGGAAGAACACTTAGGGCCAGCTGAGCAAATCACGTTATAGGGCTTGGAGCCAGGTCCAAACTTGGCTGCTTACCCCTAGGTGCACTACAGATGATCCAGCTCCTGACCTCAGGTCCAAAGCTCTAGGGTAGACAGGCCAAGCATGGGGACCTAAATGGCAAGAAGACCCAAACAGGACTCCTGCACAACTAAAGACCCTTCTGGGAGGGAGGATGGTGAGAAAGTTCTGTGTGGTTTGGGGCCCTGCTCCCTCCACTCCTCTGCCCACCTGTCTCTGCACAGCCCCCAAACAGACATCCAGAGAGGTAGCTTGGCTCGATACAAGCTCAGGGACCAGGTGGGATCCGTGAGGTGATGGGTAATTGCTTTGGCATGGGCGTTTGCCTGAGCTAAGCCTGACCGAGGCCCTCGCGATTGGAGGGTGGGAAAAGGAACCCTTCACTAGCCAACGTTGACTAGCAGACTCAGCTTTCTCCTCCGTCACCCTCACTGAAATGGCTGAGGCCATCCCAAGGACAGCCCGTTGCTCCAGCCCTGTAGCACGGCAGCGTCTCTTCTAACTGCTTTCATTCCAGGCTGTTTCTCCGGGTTCTCTCTTCCCCAGCCCACTCAAGGTGCTGGTTTTCTCCTACCTAATGAGCTGTGTTGTACTTTGCATTGTGTCGCAGCACTGGCCCGGTCCCCACCTCCATGGACTTGTCACTGTGCTCCGCGCGGCTTTCAAGCAGTGCACAGCGATGGGAACCGCTTAATAAGATTCCCTTCCAAAAATATATCTGCAAGCGCCTTTCCTCACTCTTCTGTGCTGGGTCTGAATCGCAGAGGGCAAAGAACAGAAGGTGCTGCTCCGGGGGAGCACACAAAGCAAAAAAAGTTGGAGGTGCCTTGTGATGCCGATGTTTAAATCACTATCACCGCGGAGTTTGGGGTTTAAAAAGAAGTATCGTGTGGCTTTCCCTAGCTTGGGGCTGGCAGTAGTAGGATATTCATGACAATAGCTTGCATTTCTCCCCTGCATCGAGTTTAAACTGCCTTCGAAACCTCAGTGATTCTAGGTTCTGTCCAGTCCTGCAAGCTGCGTTGTGCTCTGAGCCTGTGCAGAGATACTTGCTGGCCTGAGGCCTTCTGCTTCGCCACATCTCTGCAGGGTGAATGGTATTCCTACTAATTTGATAGTGCCTAGAAAGCCAGAGTGGGGCCTCATTATGCTTGGCACTGTAGGGGTCCAATGAAAAGATGATCAGTGTTTCAAAGCGCTTACTAGGATTATCCCCTTGGTTTTGGAGTGGAGGAAGACATTAAGTGATTTGACCAAGGGCACACGGTGAGTCTGTGGCAGAGTCAGGAACAGTGACCAGGAATCCCTACTCACAGCCCTTGGCTGTATAACCACTAGACAACATTCCTCTCCCATGTTGCAGCTAACTGTCCATATTTTACAGATGGGGAAAGTGAGGTCCAGCGAGATCAAGTGACGTGAAATCAATGACCTGAAAATCAAAAAGGAATCTTTTAAAAAGTGGAAACGTGGATGAATTACTAAGGAGGAGGGCAAAAGAACAACACTGGCATGTAGGGACAAAATCAGAAAGGCTAAAGCACAAAATAAGTTACACCGAGCAAGGGACGTAAAAGGCAACAAGAAGGAGTTCTTAAAATACATTAGGAGCAAAGAATGATTAAGAGAAGGGTAGGTTCTCTACTTAGCAGGGAAGAAGAGCTAAGAACCGATGACATCAAGAAGGTGGAGGTGTTTAATGCCTATTTTGTTTCAGTCTCCACTAAAATGATTGATGGTGACCAGATACTCAGTATATTCAATTAATATTAACAACGGGGGGGCGGGGAGATGAAACGCAAGCCAAAATAGGGAAAGAAGAGCTTAAAAATATTTAAATACAGTGGAGGTATTCAAGTTGGCAGGGTCTGATGAAATTCACCCTAGGGTATTTAAGGAACTAGCTAAAGCGATCTCAGAACCGTTAGCAATTATATTTGAGAGTGCCTGGAGGACAGGTGAGATCCCAGAGGACCTGAGAAGGGCCAACGTAATACCTGTCTTTAAAAAGGGAATTAAGAGGACCCAGGGAATTATGGACCAGGGAATTATAGACCAGTCAGCCTGAAAAGATGCTGGAACACATCATTAAACAGTCCGTTTGTAAGCACCTAGAGGACAATAGGGTTTTAAGGAATAGCCAGCATGGATTTGTCAAGAAAAAATCATGCCACACTAAACATAATTACCTTCGTTGACTGTGTTACTGGCCTGGTAGATGGTGGGGGAAGCAGTAGACACGATATATCTTGATTTTAGTAAGCCTTTTGACACAGCCCCACATGATACTCTCATAAAAATACTTGGGAAATGCAGTCTAGATGAAATTACTGCAAAGTGGGTGCTCACCTGGTTGAAAGACCCATATTCAAAGAATAGTTATTAATGGTTTGCTTTGGAACTGAGAGGGTGTGTCTCGTGGTGTCCCACAGAGGTCAGTCCTGGGTCTGGTCCTATTCAATGTTTTCATTAATGACTTGGATAATGGAGTGGAGAGGAGGGGTTGCAAGCACTTATAACATTTGCAGATGGCACCAAGCTGGGAGGGTTCCAAGCACTTTGGAGGGCAGGATTAGAATTC
The DNA here is from genome assembly GCF_013100865.1 of Trachemys scripta elegans. Lineage (NCBI taxonomy): Eukaryota > Metazoa > Chordata > Testudines > Emydidae > Trachemys > Trachemys scripta. The sequence goes on along the minus strand of NC_048319.1, from coordinate 7,135,853 downwards.
AAAAAGACCTTGACAAATTGGAGAATTGGTCTGAATTCAATTAGATGAAATTCAATAAAGAAAAGTGCAAAGTACTTCACTTAAGAAGGACAAATGAAATGGACAACTACAAAATGGGGAATTATTGGCTAGATCAGGGGTGGGCAAACTTTTTGGCCTGAGGGCTACACTGGCATTGCGAAACTGTATGGAGGGCTGGGTAGGGAAGGCTGTGCCGCCCCAAACAGCTTGGCTCCCACCCCCTATCTGTCCCCTCCCACTTCCCGCCCCCTGACTGCCCCCCTCAGAACTCCCGACCCATCCAACCCCCTCCCCCTGCTCCTTGTCCCCTGACCGCCCCCTCCCAGGACCCCTGCCCCTAACCCCCCTGACCCCATCCCCTATCCAACCCCTCCTGCTCCCTGTCCCCGACTTCCACAACCCCTATGCACACCACCGCCCCCTGACTGCCCTCCTCAGAACTCCCAACTCATCCAACCTACCCTGCTCCTTGTCCCCTGACTGCCCCCTCCCAGGACCCCTGTTCCTAACTGCCCCCCAGAACCCCACCCCCTATCCAACCCCACCCCGCTCCCTGTCCCCTGACTGCCCTGACCCCTATCCACACCCCTGCCCCTAACCGCCCCCTGGGGCCCCACCCCCTATCCAACCCTCCCGCTCCCCATCCCCTGACTGCCCCCCCAGAACCTCTTCCCCATCCAACCACCCCCTGCTCTCTGTCCCCTGACTGTCCCCTGGAACCTCCTGCCCCTTATCCAACCCCTCTGCTCCCTGCCCCCTTACCATGCTGCTCAGAGCGGCAGGAGCTCGCAGCCACGCCGCCGCGCTGCCCGGCAGGAGCGGCGGGCCAGAGCACTGGTGACGCGGTGAAGTGAGGCTGCGGGGGAGAGCCACAGCAGGGGAGGGGCCGGGGGCTAGCCTCCCCGGCCAGGAGCTCAAGGGCCGGCCAGGACGGTCCCGCAGGCCGGATGTGGCCCACGGGCCGTAGTTTGCCCACCTGTGGGCTAATGATAATACTGCTGGGTCTTATAGTAGCCCACAAATTGAATTTGAGTCAACAATGTGATGCAGTTGCAAAAATGGCTAATATCATTTTGGGGTGTATTAACAGGAATCTAATATGTAAGACAAGGGAGGTCATTGTCCCACTCTACTCAGCACGGGTGAGGCCGCAGCTGGAGTACCGTGTCCAATTCTAGGCACCGCGCTTCAGGAAAGATGTGGCCAAATTGGAGACAGTCCAGAGGAGTGCAACAAAAATGATCAAAGGTTCAGAAAACCTGACCGATGAGGAAAGGTTAAAAAAACTGGGCATGTTTTGTCTTGAGAAAAGAAGACTCCGGGGGGACCTGATAACAGTCTGCACATATGTTAAGGACTGGTATAAAAGGGATGCTGATCAATTGTTCTCCATGTCCAGTGAATGTAGGACCAGAAGTAATGGGTTTAATCTGCAGCAAGGGAGATTATGTGGATAGATAAACTCTAGAACAGGTTTCCAAGGGAGGGTGTGGAATCCCCATCATTGGAGGTGTTTAAGAACAGGTCGGACAACCCCCTGTCAGGACTAGTCTAGGTTTACTTGTTCCTGTCTCAGCGCAGCAGGCTGGACTTGATGACTGCTCCAGGTCTCTTCCAAGCCTACATTTCTATGAAGTTGCTTGAGTGGGGAGACACAGGAAGCCCCTGGCAGACAGAGGATTAGACTCCAGGTCTCGACTTATGCCCCAATGCTCTAACCTCAAGATCATACTTCCTTTTGGAACAGTGGAAGAGAATTTCACAATAAACAGCCATGAGCTGCTATGAGGCAGCAAAGAACCCTCCCGTTTGCGAGCCAATATTTTTCCTCTGAAGGACACTCTGCACTTCTGCTTGGGTTGTGTCTGGCTTGGAATAAGGTACGGGGAGTGAACTCAGTGAAATCCGTCGTGCCATTGTTGAAGGGGTGACTATGCGTAGCTGAATGCTTACAAGTAAAGAGCGTTTGTGTCTTGCCAAGACCTGGCCCTGAAGAGCAGGTACGGTGATCCTTTGCCATTCCGAAATGACAGGCCCTTCCCCTGATTCAGAGGCCCGGTCATCTGAAATGGGATAGCAACTGCTGAGGTTGTGTTTTCTCTTGGATGCGTGTCTAGAGTCACCCCTTGCTGCTCGGACTTGCTCCTGGCCAGTTTGGGAGATCCATCCTCCTCGATGTAATCTCTGGCCCATCTCTCCGGTAGCTGATGTCCACAAGCACCAATTGCTGTCATTTCCTTCCCCCCTGTTTCTGGTGGAGGAGCACCCATATGGTTTACACTAGATACACAGCACTTTTCATTATGCGGAGGTCTCGAAGGACCCGGTAGGTGAAAACAACACTGGTGGCCCTGGGTGCTTTGGAGGAAGGGCAGCAAACAGAATGTGTACCCTCCTTTTAGCCCCTGAAGCAGGAAAGACCCTTGTAGTCAACATGCCCAACTCTGTATTGTCAAATAAGCAGAAGACACAATCCCTCGATAGTGCTTTTCAGCTGGGCATGTCTTATCGGCTCATGGATTCGGCCTCACTGCACCCCTTGATGTAGGAAATTATTATTCTCTCCTGTTTGTAGACGGGGCAATTTGTGGCAGAGAGCCGGGTCGAGCAGATGTACCGAAGAGCACGGTGGGCCAGATTTTCTGTTAACCTGCACCTTGTGTGGTCACCGACACCCGTGCAAAGTGCGAGCAAAGCAGTTTGAAATCTGAATGGTAACGATTTGCGCTGGTGTAACAATACAGTCCACTGAGTTCATGGCAGAACCCCTTGACTCCCTAGTCCTTGTTCTAACCCCCAAAACAGCGGCAGCCTTAGCCACTTCCTTCTAAAGAGGTGCTTATGCTTGGAACCCAGCCTGAAATTAGCCTTTTCATTGGCATTACGGTAGATGGTGAAATAAAATCCGTCTCTCCTTTCCTATGGGAAATATTCCAACCCCTCTGCTCATTGCAGCTTTCCAGAATGCCTTTAAAAGAACAAAAAGTCCAACTTTAAGTTAGCAGCTAGGCTGCTCCAAAAAACACAGGCGATGGAAAAAATAAACCCAGATTTTTAAAAAAAATTATCTTTGCTTTAAAGCGCATTCTGCGTTTGCTGGTGAGGTGAGAACACTCCATAATAAACAACTGTTCTTCTTAATGGCAAACACAGACTTTGAGTGTGTCTGCAAAAAAAAAAAAATACCCCTGTTTTGTATAAATCTAATCACCAGTCTGAAAGTAGACATTAAAATTACAATATAGCTCTTGACTTTTGGTAATTAAAAGCATTTTGTGATGACTCGCTTGATTAAAACGAGATCAGCCATTTCAAATGAAAATTCAGAATGAAAATTGCTTTTGTTGCACCGATTATTCTATTTTAAAACTCCTTGCTGTTATCACACTAATAAAAAGCTGTCACTTCTTCTGTCATGTAATTCACAACGCAAGCCATTTGCATTTCTTCCTGACTCTTGTTTATTTCAGTAATTACAAATGGATTCTTCTCCTAAAAGCGCCCTCCACCCTCCCTCCCACCCAAGCCCTCCCTTCTCCCATTCCCTGGGTGGTGAGGGTGATCACTCGGTTGGGTCCAGGTGACCTTGGGCCCTGCACCTGATGCCCGTGTGTGTGGGGAAGGAGATTTCTCTTAGCAACCAAAATGTTCCAGTATTCCCACCCAGGAGCCTAAGCCATGCAGCATCACTGTTTGTTTGGGGCCTGATCCAACGCCCACTGAAGACAATGGAAAATCTCCCACTGATCTCAATGGGCACTGAACTGGTCCCGCGCCCTATTGCTGCAGCGTTTGCTTAACTGGGGGTGTTGGTCTCCACGGCTCCTTACCGCCAGAGATAGCTCCCACTTGCAGTTTGGAAGGGCTGGGAAAAGTGCAAGCTAGCATCAGTAAATGTTTACGATTAGCCCATCTCTGCCATGTGGTCGGGGTCCTAAGACCAGGGCCGGCTTTAGGAAGTGTGGGGCCCGATTCGAACAGTTTTGACAGGGCCCCCACAGGGATGACTAAAAAAAAAAAACCTGTAAAAAAAACCCACGTGGGGCTTGTACTCACCGGGCGGCAATCCTAGACTTTGTTGGCAGTTCCTTCACTCGCTCCGGGTCTTTGGCGGCACTGAAGGACATGCCACCAAAGTGCCGCCAAAGTCCTGGAGCACCGCTGGGTGAGTAAAAATTAAAAAGGCGCCTCTAGCCAGGGAAGGGATTCTCTGCCATTTGCCCCCCACTCTGGGCGGCCCTGCCACTGGGTGCGGGGCCCTCTTAGGCGCGGGGCCCGATTCGGGGGAATTGGTGGAATTGGCCTAAAGCCGGCCCTGCCTAAGACTGGCACAAAGCGGGAGGTAGAAGGGCCCCCCTCTGGGGAATATGCCTGGGCAGAGAGCCTGCTCTGGGCACAGGAGGCATTTTAAGGATGGATTAGAGGAGGGGGTGGAGCAAAGACGGGAGGGAGTATGGCCAAGGTAGAGTTTCTGCCCCCTTGCAAGTTCCTTAGGAGCAACTGAAGCAGACGCATGACTAGGAGAGGCGCAAGCCACCTGCGCTCAGTCCCTCTGGCAACATAGAGATGAATCCAACCCAGAGTATTTAGGGAGGGGAAAACCCCCCACAGGCAAGATTCACATTCTCTTTGTTAAAAACACAGCAGTGGGTTGGACACTGGGAGGCATCAGTTCTCCAACCCCGTCTACTTCACTCATGCACCGGCAGAAGCTGCCTGGTGGAAGAGTCATGGCTGTGTGTGAGGGGGGAAGGGGGATTTTTAAAAATCTGTCCCTCTGTCTGTCTGTCTGTCTGCTGAATGGAATGATACTACTCCGGCATGAATTGAAATGCTGATTGAATAGACTGAACGGGTAACGATCAAAGTCGGTTTCACTTAAAGATCATGGGCTAGACTGGTATTATATCTATATGGGGGAAGTTAGGACCAAGGATGGGAAATGATTTTATTTGCACCTCTGACCTTTCCCCACAGTGACGTGCTAACTTGCAACCCTCCAAGTGGGAAACTGGGACCCCTCCCCCAAACCCTGCGCATGCCCCTGTCTTCAGAACGGCTGCCTGGGACCCGATAGGCCACTGATTGGGTCTGAGCCCAGTGGGGGGCCAAGCCAGCCTAGAAATGGGTCATTTCTATCACCCCCACCGCTTAGCACGGAAGTGGTTTTTAAAGGGGGCTGTGGGACCAGTTTAGCTCAATCAAAGGGAGATGAGGCAAATGGAGGAGTTAATTGAAACAGAGAGTTAATTAAATGGCAGTTAAAGTAGGAATGCGGCCCTCGCTGCCGCGAGCAAGGGGGGCCCCTGCAGGGAGTGGAACGTGCCCACCTCCGCTTGCAGCTCTGCCACTTCCCCTGTTCCTCTCTGGTTCCGGTTCAATACAGCCCTCCGTGCTCTCTTCAGACACCTACTCCCACTAATCGCTCATTGCTCCAGCACCTCCCTGTCTCTTCCTCTGCACCCAGTGACTCATCTTAGAATCATAGAATCTCAGGGTTGGAAGAGACCTCAGGAGGTCATCTAGTCCAACCCCCTGCTCAAAGCAGGACCAACCCCAACTAAATCATCCCAGCCAGGGCTTTGTCAAGCCGGGCCTTAAAAACCTCTAAGGATGGAGATTCCACCACCTCTCTAGGGAACCCATTCCAGTGCTTCAGCACCCTCCTAGTGAAAAAGTTTTCCTAATATCCAACCTAGACCTCCCCCACTGCAACTTGAGACCATTACTCCTTGTTCTGTCATCTACCACCACTGAGAACAGTCTAGTTCCATCTTCTTTGGAACCCCTCTTTCAGGTAGTTGAAAGCAACTTTCAAATCCCCCCTCATTCTTCTCTTCTGCAGACTAAATAATCCCAGTTCCCTCAGCCTCTCCACATAAATCATCATCTGTCCCCAGACACTCCGACAGCCAGCTGTCTGGAATCTAGCACAGTGGGAAAGGCAGGGCCATCCCTGCCTATAGAGTGGGAACCCGGGTATTACACATTCTTGCCACTATCTGTGGTGTCTTAAAAATTGTTTACATGATCAATTGTCACTTTAAATTTCAAGGAGTTTCCTGGTGCTGCTTGCAGGGTAGGGGGTTTAGAGGGTAGCATGGAATCTGTGTCCTCAGTGTTCAGTCTGCAAAGAGGGAGCTAGAGCAAGGTGCGGGGAATTGTGCCTTTTGGCCTTAGGGAGCAGTCTGCTTTCTCTCTCTCTGTTTTTTGTTCTTGTGCATTCGGCTTCTGGAGCATAAGAAATGAAGTGGTGTTACACCGCAACGTTCCAGAAAGCCGAGCCCCCCCCGAACGTTCCTCCATGCCCCCTCAGAGGGGTACATCCCACAGTTTGGGGACCTCTGTGGAGAGCATGTACATAGACTGTACTCTGTGTGTTATATATAGAGTGTACTTTGTGTGTGTATTGTACTCTGTGTGTATGTATATAGACTACTCTGTGTTTCTATATTTATAGAGTATACTGTGTGTATATATTTATATATAGTATGTACATAGCTTGTACTCTGTGTATATATATATATACGTATATACACTGTACTCCGTGTGTGTGTGTTTGTGTTGCACAGTTTCATGTTTTCCCATTAGAAAGCCATCTCATGCCTACGGCAAGACATAAAAGCATCCGACAAACTGCTCTCTCTCTTTTTTATCTGCTCTTCTATAGGCAGCCTCTCTCTCTCTCTTTATAACCTGACAGCACCAGTACACAAGTCCGTATTCCAGGGCTGAGGTTTTTCAATTTATCTGCACAAAGCACTTGTGCTTAATCTGGAATGCACTGGGACATTAGCTCCGCTTCATTCAGGCGGCGGCTAGAAACGAACGAGGCTGAAAAGAGGCAGACGGAATCCTAACAGGTTTCTGCTTTATTTTTTTTTTTTTCTTCCCTTTTGGATAAATTCGAGCCAAGAGCTTAAAAAAAAAAAAGAAAGAAAAAGAAAAAAGCAAGCAAGAAAAAAGCAAATCTAAGGGGAACGTGGGGATATTTTTTCCCTTTTGGTATATTTCACTCTCTTTCTCTCTTGTTCTAACAACCAAAGGCTGCATCAGTCTCACAGGCACTGCATCACCCGCCTCCTCTGCTCCCCACTTCCCTCCATCCATGTCTGTTCTAACAGCAGAAACAGCTTGCAAAGCTCTACTCTCTGTGGGAAGCTGAAGCCATCCATGCCCCCACCCCCTCCAAAAATCCCATGAGTTGGCCGTGCACTAGTATCAACGCCCATCTCCACAGGCCTGCTCTGGGAGTTTGCTGGGGTGGAGGGGGTGAGGCTGGGTTTGTCAGCAAAGTAGCCACCGAGCAATATGTATATTGGTGAGGGGCACCAGCCGTCCCCAAGTCTGGTGATGGATCATGGGAGAAGGGTCTTTGGGCATGAAATATTTCTGTGCTGAAGACGTGGGGACACATTTTGCCCTTGCTAACATGGATAAAAATGGAGCAACTTCCCCGGCTGTGGTAGAGTTAGTCTGTATTTACACTGGTCTGTATTTACACTAGTCCGTATTAACACAAGGCATCTGGTCCTTGGTCTGGAGCTGTGCAGCGGGAAGGCTGCAGCTTGTGCCCAGGAGACATGCTAGGAGGGGCAAGATGGGGTTGCATTGCAGCTTGTTCAGCCGGAATTCTTCTTTATGTGGCTCCAGGTGAGCGGGTAGTAACCCCACCACATGTGGAGAAGGTGCAGCGCGTCCTCCAAGCTGGGAACGGCAGAACAGAGTGTAGAGGGGTAGTGGGGTCATGGCTCTGCTCTCAACCTGCTCCCTGAGCTGGGGTGTAAAGGGCAATGAAGAAGCAGCTTCCTGTATTCTGGCCTCTCGTTCACATCCATGCAGGGGCCAGGAAGAAGGCAGCCCCAGAGAAGGACTGGAGGCGTGACGTTTGCATCTGGAGCCAAACTACCCCAAAGCTCAAGGAGATTTGGCTCCAGTGTTCTGATCAGAATCGATCTTCCCAGCCACAAAGCTCAGACCTGCATCGGGGTTAGGAATGGATCGCCCCCAAGATCTGTAGCGGTTTGGCCCTGGTGTCCATTCCAGGCTTATCCCCATCAGGATCTTTGCTTTATAGAACCCAAAGCCATAGAGTCATAGAATTTAGAAACGCAGGGCTGGAAGGACCTCGAGAGGTCATCTAGTTCAGCCCCCTGCACTGAGGGAGGACCAAGTAACCCCAGCCTAGACCATCCCTGACAGGGGTTTTTCCAACCTGTTCTTAAAAGCCTCCAATGACGGGGATTCCACCACCTCCCTTGGAAACCTGGTCCAGAGCTTAACCACCCTCAGAGTTAGAAAGCTTTTCCTAATAGGTCACCTAAATTTCCCTTGCTGCAGATTAAACCCATTACTTCTGGTCTTACGTTCACTGGACGTGGAGACAATTGGTCACAGCCCTCTTTATAACAGTCCTTAACATACCTGAAGACTGTTACCAGGTCCTCCCTCAGTCTTTTTTCCTCAAGATTAAACATACCCAGCTTTTTAACCGTTCTGCAGAGGTCAGGTTTTTCTGAACCTTTGATCATTTTTGTTGCTCTCCTCTGGACTCTCTCCAATTTGTCCACATCTTTGCTAACGTTGACTCATATTCAATTTGTGATCCACTCTAACCCCCAGATCCTTTTCGTTTACCCCAGATATGCCCCATTTTGTAGTTGTGCATTTGATTTTTTTCTTCCTGAGGGTAATACTTTGCTCTTGTCTCTACTGAATGTCATCTCATTGGTTTCAGGCCATTTCTCCAATTTGTCAAGGTCGTTTTGAATTCTAATCCTGTCCTCCAAATTGCTTGCAATCCTTCCCAGCTTGGTGTCATATGCAAATGTTATAGGCATCCTCTCCACTCCATTATCCAGGTCATTAATGAAAATATTGAATAGTAACAGACCGAGAACTGACTTCTGAGGCACTCTACTAGATACATGCCCCCAATATGACAGTGAACCATTGATAACTACTCTTTGAGTATGGACTTTCAACCAGTTCCTTATAGTAATTTCATCTAGATCACATTTCCCTAGTTTGCTTATGAGACTATCATGTGGGAGTGTGTCAAAGCCTTACTAAAATCAGGATATATCACATCTACAGGTCCCCCATCCGCTGGGCTAGTAACGCTGTCAGAAAGGGAAATGAGGTTGGTTTAGCATGATTCATTCTTGACGTTGGTTATTCCTGATAACTCTATTGTCCTCTAGGTGCTTACAAATTGGTAGTTTAATAATTTGTTCCAGTACGTTTCCATATATAAAATTAGGTTGACGGATCTGTATTTCCCCGCGTCCTGTTGGTTTCTCTTTTTAAAGAAAGATACTCAAAGATAATCACTAACAATTCCAAAATTGCTTCCGCTAGTTTCTTAAGTACCCTAAGTATCTAAACATTCTTTAACCCATTCTTATCCTATTTTAACTTCCCCCTTGTTAATAATACTAATTGTGTTAAGTAGCTCATCACAATTAATCTTTTTAGAGAAGACTGAAGCAAAATAGGTATTTAACACCCCCACTTTCTTGGTATCATCAGTTATTAGCTCATTTTCCTCGCTAAGCAGTGGGCCTACACTTTCCTTACCTTTTTCTTGCTCCTAATGTATTTATAGAACCTCTTCTTATTGCCTTTTAGGTCCTTTGCTCGGTGTAACTTATTTTATGTCTTAGCCTGTCTGATTTTGTCCCTACAAGCTTGTGCTGTTCTTTTGTACTCCTCCTTAGCAATTTGTCCACATTTCCACTTTTTTTAAGGATTTCTTTTTGATTATCAGGTCATTAAAAAGCTCCCGATGGAGCCATATTTGCCTCTTATTATTCTTCCTATCTTTCCTTCTCACTTGTTGCAGCTTTTATATTGTCTCTTTGAGAAACTGCCAGCTCTCCTCAACTCCTTGTTCCCTTAGATTTTTCTCGCATGGGATGTGACCTAATATTTATCTGAGTTAAAGTCTGTTTTGTTTAATTGCAATGGCCTTATTCATAGAGTTCAGGTCATAGAGTTTAAGGCCAGAAGGAATCTCCAGATCATCTGACCTCTGTATGTCACAGGCCACCAGCCAGGCAGCCTCCCACACACTGAAGTCGACAACTGGAATTAGACCAAAGTATTAACACCCTCAGGATACTAAACAGTTGTGTGCCCCAGACAGAGAACAAGAGGGATCAAGGTCTGCCAAAGCCCAAGGCCCCTGCCATGACAAACCTTTAGGATGAGCCAGGCCTGAGGTTTGACTGAAGCCTTCTCTGGGGATCCTGGGAAGGGATTTCTAGTTTCATTCAGAACCAGGTGAAACTCACTTGATTTGGGTGAATTTGGTTGAATTACTTAGACTGGGGCTCTGGTCCGTGACCACCTGTAATGCAAATAATAAAGAATACTAAAAACAATGGAATTTCATTTAGTGGTTAATTTGGGGGGGTGAGGGCGGGGGGGGGGGGTGTCCAATCTCAAACTGAAAGCAAAATAGGAAGCCAATCAAAGTGCTCTCCTCTACTCCAGTGAAGCCCCATGTGAATGGAAACTGATGAGTTTCATGCACAGCCCGGCTCATGGGACAACTGGCTGCTTCAGGGAAGGTGAACCTTCCGCAAACTTCCTTTGTCTCCCTCGCATTTCCTCTTTATTGGCACGAGCAGCCAGAGCTCGCGTGTTTTCATGAATCTGAATTCTATTCTGCGGCAATTCTCTCATCGGTGAACAATTCCTATTGTGTTCTTTTGGGGAAAGCATAGAATCGTAGAATCATAGCATATCAGGGTTGGAAGGGACCTCAGGAGGTCATCTAGTCCAACCCCCTGCTCAAAGCAGGACCAGTTCCCAACTAAATCGTCCCAACCAGGGCTTTGTCAAGCCGGGCCTTAAAAACCTCCAAGGAAAGAGACTCCACCACCTCCCTAGGTAACACATTCCAGTGCTTCACCACCCTTCTAGTGAAATAGTGTTTCCTAATATCCAACCTAGACCTCCCCCACTGCAACTTGAGACCATTGCTTCTTGTTCTGTCATCTGCCACCACTGAGAACAGCCGAGCTCCATCCTCTTTGGAACCCCCCTTCAGGTAGTTGAAAGCAGCTATCAAATCCCCCCTCATTCTTCTCTTCTGGAGACTAAACAATCCCAGTTCCCTCAGCCTCTCCTCATAAGTCATGTACTCCAGACCCCTAATCATTTTTGTTGCCCTCCGCTGGACTCTATCCAATTTTTCCACATCCTTCTTGTAGTGTGAGGCCCAAAACTGGACACAGTACTCCAGATGAGGCCTCACCAATGTCGGATAAAGGGGAATGATCACGTTCCTCGATCTGCTGGCAATACCCCTACTTATACAGCCCAAAATGCCGTTAGCCTTCTTGGCAACAAGAGCACACTGTTGACTCATATCCAGCTTCTCATCCACTGTGACCCCTAGGTCCTTTTCTGCAGAACTGCTACCTAGCCATTCGGTCCCTAGTCTGTAGCAGTGCATAGGATTCTTCCGTCCTAAGTGCAAGACTCTGCACTTCTCCTTGTTGAACCTCATCAGTTTTTTTTGGCCCAATCCTCTAATTTGTCTAGGTCCCTCTGTATCTGATCCCTACCCTCCAGTGTATCTACCATGCCTCCCAGTTTAGTGTCATCTGCAAACTTGCTGAGAGTGCAGTCCACACCATCCTCCAGATCATTAATAAAGATATTAAACAAAACCGGCTCCAGGACGGATCCTTGGGGCACTCCGCTTGAAACCGGCTGCCAACTAGACATGGAGCCATTGATCACTACCCGTTGAGCCCGACGATCTAGCCAGCTTTCTATCCACCTTACAGTCCATTCATCCAGCCCATACTTCTTTAACTTGGCGGCAAGAATACTGTGGGGGACCGTATCAAAAGCTTTGCTAAAGTCAAGGAATTTACTGTTTTCCCCTCATCCACAGAGTCAGTTATCTCATCATAGAAGGCAATTAGGTTAGTCAGGCATGAATTCCCCTAGGTGAATCCATGCTGACTGTTCCTGATCACTTTCCTCTCCTCTAAGTGTTTCATAATTGATTCATTGAGGACCTGCTCCATGATTTTTCCAGGGACTGAGGTGAGGCTGACTGGCCTGTAGTTCCCCGGATCCTCCTTCTTCCCTTTTTTAAAGCTGGGCACTACATTCGCCTTTTTCCAGTCATCCGAGCCCTCCCCCGATCGCCATGAATTTTCAAAGATGATGGCCAATGGCTCCGCAATCACATCCACCAACTCCTCTAGCACCCTCTGATGCAGCGCATCCGGCCCCATGGATTTGAGCTTATCCAGTTTTTCTAAATAGTCCCGAACCACTTCTTTCTCTACGGAGGGCTGGTCACCTCCTCCCCATACTGTGCTGCCCAGTCCAGCAGTCTGGGAGCTGACCTTGTTTGTGAAGACAGAGGCAAAAAAAGCATTGAGTACATTAGCTTTTTCCACATCCTCTGTCACTAATTCTTCCCTGTTTGTGAGCAGCAGGTCAAGAAAAGCTCTGCCCCTAGTTGGTTCCTCCAGCACTTGCACCAGGAAATTGTCCCCTACACTTTCCAAAAACTTCCTGGATTTTCTGTGCACCGCTGTATTGCTCTCCCAGCAGATATCAGGGTGATTAAAGTCTCCCATGAGAACCAGGGCCTGCGATCTAGCAACTTCTGTTAGTTGCCGGAAGAAAGCCTCGTCCACCTCGTCCCCCTGGTCTGGTGGTCTATAGCAGACTCCGACCACGACATCACCCTTGTTGCTCACACTTCTCAACTTTATCCAGAGACTCTCAGGTTTTTCTGCAGTTTCATTCCGGAGCTCTGAGCAGTCATACTCCTCTCTTACATACAACGCAACTCCCCCACCTTTTCTGCCCTGCCTGTCCTTCCTGAACAGTTTATATCCATCCATGACAGTACTCCAGTCATGTGAGTTATCCCACCAAGTCTCTGTTATTCCAATCGCATCATAGTTCCCTGACTGTGCCAGGACTTCCAGTTCTCCCTGCTTGTTTCCCAGGCTTCTTGCATTTGTGTATAGGCACTTAAGATAACTCATCCATCGTCCCTCTTTCTCAGTATGAAACAGGAGTCCTCCCCTCTTGCGCTCTCCTGCTTGTGCTTCCTCCCAGGATCCCATTTCCCCACTTACCTCAGGGCTTTGGTCTCCTTCCCCCGGTGAACCTGAAGGAAGGATGCTATCACCAGTGCTGGGCAGAGAATTATTCTGTCTGTGTTCATTTGAATGCCAAAGCTCATTCTGGATTGACCAGGTTCATTCATTTTCATCAAAAGTCCAAGCGCTGAACTTTACTCGTGTGAATGCTGATTGGTTAGGTAAGTCACACAACATTGTTTCTGTTCCCTCATTGGGGAACTTTATGTACCTCCCCTGACCAATGCAGAACAAATTACAACTCTGACAATCGAGTTGACCCTTCAAACTGTGTTGGTTACGCTTCGTATTTGCTTGCTCAGACCCACACCGGGGGCTCTCTAGGAAGTTCCAGAGTGTCTGAGTTGACAGTGCTGGACTCTTATTTTGAGGGAAATCTCCCACCGTCGCACTAGCACCAGTGAAGGAGCAATGGTTGGAATGCTCTGGAAGACAGAGCACATACGTCACTAGCAGGTCTGCACTAGCACTCACACTGGTACAGCTGCACTGGGGAGTCAACACTGGGAGTCAAGCTTTAACATGCTGCACTGAGATGCAGGAGGTCTGCAATTCAATTCAAATCTGCCTCTGCCACACATCTCTTGGGTCTGATCCTTCATTGCCCCAAATCATGTGTCCTCAGTCCTTTACACCCGTGAAAAGTGGTTGACTGTTCTGATTTGCTAGCATGCTGCATGCCTTTTGCACTGCTGTGTGTGATGACACAAGGTGTAGGGCAGTAGAGAATCAGCCCGCTTGTATGAGCTTGGGACAGTCACTTATTTCTCTGGGTCTCAGATCCCCATGTGTAAAATGGGGATGATAAGCCTTCCTTTTTTCCTCCCGTGGTCTCACTTGTCTCTGCCACAGACTTCCTATGTGACCCCGGGCAAATCCCTTGATATCTCTGTGCCTCATCTGAAAAAAGGGGAGAACAATCCTTCCTTTCTCCATTTTAGCTACTGAGATTGTAAGCGCTCTGTCTCTCCCAGTGTCCGTACAGCATCTAGCACATGATCTTGGCCGGGGCCTCAAATGCCCTTAGCTGTTTGCTGTGTGCAGGGTTGGCACACTCAGTGCAAAAGACTGGATAAGGGTAAAGATTTTAAAGGGTCCTTTGATGGACAAGTAAGACTAATTGCAAGCGCTTTGGGGTAGTGACCACCTGCTACTATGTGTTTGTACAGCACCTTGCACAATGGGGCCCCATTTTTGGTTGGCCCTTAGGCATTACCGTAATGAACCTGGTTAATAACAGTAATAAATCAGAAGGAAAGAGCTAAGCGTGGAAATGCAACCCTGCAATTTAGGAGGAAATTGGAACAGGTTAACAAAGTGAATCCAATATGGAAGCATGGGGAAGCTGCTGCTGTGTTTTATCTAATTCCCTTCTGCGAGATGCTTGTCCTGTGAGAGCCCTGCTTTCCCGCCTCCTCATCACGTAACCAGTGCCGATTGACACTCGCTGACATGTAGCTTTCGCGGCCCGTGCGTCAGCTTTGCATTCAGTCCCCCGGTCTCTTCCACCACTCCCACCTCCGCACTTGGTGAGCCTGAGACGAGCTTAATCAAAGCCAAGGGAGACATGTGAATGAAGCACTGAAATGTGTCATCTCTTTCCCTGTCTCTCTCTTCTCTGAAAAATGACACCACAGCTCGCAGACCCATTCACAAAAATGTGTCCGGTCTCGGAACCCAGCCTGGGCCGAAATCAACCAGCGCCGGCTCCCAGGAACGAGAGATTTAGCAGGGCTGGTGGGAGGAGACAAAGGTTGGATAACTGACTTTGCTGGCTGAGTTAGTCTGGCCTGCGTAGGCGGTAGATGTGGCCCATTCAGAACCCTGGTTCGGTCTTCTGCTTGCTCTACAAGGCATGTGGATTGAAGCCCAAAGGGAACCCATTCCAGACCTCCTCGGCCACAAAACCTTGAGGGTGACAATGGCAATTCAGTTCAAGCCCAGCTGAAGTTGTAGGGAGCCAGGCATTGCAAGATGGAATCAGACAGGTGCTCCATCCAGCTTTGTCTCCTTCTTCCAACAGTGGCCAGATGCTTGAGAAGAAGGGGCAACAAACTGCACATGGACAGCTATGGAATGCGTGCAGCGTTGCTGTAGCCATCTCGGTCCCAGGATATTAGAGAGACATGGCGGGGGAGGTAACATCTTTTATTGGACCAGCATCTGTTGATGAGCCGAAATCTTGCCTCCTTCACCAACACAAGTTGGTCCGGTAAAAGCTATTCCCTCACCCGCCGAGTCTCACTCCGTTTTGGAATAATCATTTGCATAGGGGGAAGTTTCTTCCTAACCCTCCCATTGCTCTATTACTATCTGAGCACCTCGCGCGGGTCGGGGCAGTGCTTCCGCTGCCATTTTACAGACGTGGCTCTGAGGCACGGAGCGGCTAAGTGACTGGCCCAAGGACACACAAGAATTCCACTGGAAGACCCTTCCCATCAGAACCCCATTAGTGAAAGGCTGGAGTGTGCTCTCGGAACAAGGGTTTATATCCTTATGCTAAGAACAGAGTGTAAACAGAGTAAGGACTTCAACATTTGGCCCCACCTCACCACTGAAGTCAATGGGACCTATGCCCTTAACTTCAGTGGGCACGGGGTCAAGCCCTTAGAGATCCGTTTCAGATGAAGCTACAACACAAGGATCACACACCAGAGCTAGGTGTAGACAAGTCTATAGACACCAGAAAGGGGGCAAGGTTGTCACCTCAGATCAAGGAAACTCCAGATGTTGCTAGATGTGAGCAAAGCCAGTTTGGCAGAAGAAAGACACCCAAATTAAGACTCGGTGCTTCTGCAAAGCTTTGTTTTCCTGCTTTCTCTTCCTGTCAGCAATTGCAGGTCTATTTCTGCCTCTCCCCCGTCCTCCAGGAAAGGCGGATGAGACAATTTTGATGGCTGAATGTAGAATTTTTATTGCAAAAGTCCCCCAGGAAGGGAAATAAAGAGCCATATTTTCGTTGCCTCCAAGGGTGGGATTGTTGAGAGGGATGAGAACTGCAATAGAGCAGAGGAGGTGTATAAAAGAGAGAGCTGCCAAGGTGTGAGATGGTGCTTGGAAACTGCAGAGGAATGAAAACGTAACTCTCTCTGTTGGCTACATTGCCAGGTTTGGATGGAACCGTAGCACGGTAAGTGCCTAAGGTCATGGCGCCCTCTAGTGGCTGGGATAAAAGCCTGACAATTCCTCATAAGGAAGAGACTGACTCCTTTCGTTGTGGACTTTCGGTGGGAAAGGTCACAGGTTCAACTCCCAGTGGTGGCCGATGGCAGGTCCATTATGGAAATGTGCTGTGGCAAATCTGGAGGTGTAAATTGTTATTCTTTTTTATCAGTGAAGACACTGAAGCATAAGGGGGATAAATGACTTGCCCCTGGTTGCACAGCAAGTCAGTGGTATTGCTGGAAATAGACACCCCACCTCTCCTGGTTCCCCAGTCCTGTGCTTTCTATTAAATCATGCTACCGCTGAATCATCGGTGGGTGAATACGGGGAATGAACTATCCATGTGAACCTGGAAGAGCTGCATCATGGATGGAAGCCAGTTTCATGTAGCAATTTCAAACCCTGGCATCCCTGGGCACCATAAAAGCTGGTTGGTTCCATTTCACTCGCCCGTTGGCTGAAGTCTCCTGTTACAGGATATTGGTGGCTTGATGGAAAAAAGACTGGTTCTGGGGCCAGCAATCCGGAGCCTCTTCTACCCACTGCCTGCTATCTTGAGCCCAAATTGTTTTGGTTGCTCCAGAAGGTAGGGGAGATAAGTACTTCTTGGGGTGCCTTTTGCCTGAGAAGCAATGTGGTCTTCTAGAGGATAGGACAGTGGTGTACAGTTTGCTTAATCATGGAGCTCTTCCTAGCTTTGCCATGACTTGATTTGGGAAAAGCACTTTGGTGGGAAATTGTTGACCAACTCTGCTAAGTATTCTACTTACAGCAGTGTAAAGCAAGGGTAACTTCGCTGCAGTCTGTGCCAGCGTGAGATCAGAACCACTTGCTGCCTGCTTCTCGTGGGATGCGGTGGATGTGATTGTGTGTTTACATGGGGGTAGTTCCATCAACTGCCCTGGAACTACTCCCGATTCACACTGGGGACACTGCCAACCCCACGTATTCCAAAATCATGAGACTGGCTAAAAAATCGCGATTCACTTTCTTTCCTTCTTGTTTCTGAACCTTTTGGCCACACCCGAGACACGTTTTCAGGCTGGTCTTTGCAACCAGGCAGGCTAGAATCTTATTTTTATTTTAAAATGACAACTGAAAGTCTCACCTATTCCCAGGACTCCAGGAGTTGGGACCAAATAATCATGAGACTCACAATACCATCACGGGTGTTGGTAATCATGGGAGAAGAACCAGGCCCCGAATGTACGTTGGTTTATAGATTAAATCCCAGAAACAACCTCTAATAACTGACTCCTTCTCCTACTCATATCAGGAAAGCTGCTGTCGTTCCTGAAATACCCTGAAATGGTCAGAATGCAACGCTGTTAAGAGCAGGGCAGTCAGGTGAGGAATTCGTTCTCCGATAAGAGAAAATAAGGAGCAGTTTAGTCCTTTCCTGCCTCTGACCTGGTGGATTCAAGGTAAAAAGGAGGCTTCCTTTAAACCCAGGGATAAGCCTTTTGCTCAAGAGGAAGTAGTTTTCAGATCTTCCAAGTGGTTTGCAGAGGTTGATTAATAGGGAATCAATTAATGGTTTCCTTGCCCTGCGCATCCTCTTTAGGTCATTTGGAGGAGTCCCCTTTTTGAGATTACTTTAATGCTAAAAATAATCTGGTTTTACAGAAAGCTCATTAAATGTGGCACCGTCTTTCCCTGGCCTGGCGCTCTCCATGGCCCCCCTCCCACATGCACGGCACATCTCAAAGCTTTGTCTCTCCTGCTGCATCCATTGGTGCAAGGGAAAGAATGTGGCTCTGATCCTGTGCTGCACGGCCCAGGCAGGACAGGGAGGTGAGTTTAAACCACCTTTAGGGCTCTGGATTATGAGACTTTCCCCTGGTGCAATGTAGGGAAGTGGTGGAGGGTTGCCCGACATATGCCCCCATCAGGAGGATTTCCCGGTGGGCAGATCCGCCCAGATTCCAGCATCCCCCAGGGACCCCAGTGCAACCCAGAATCACGGCCTCTGTGTCAAGGATAATTCTGCCCACAAATGTCTCTCGTCTTTCAAAGGACTAATTGGTTCGGGCTCAGTCATTGTCCCCTGCACACAGACTGGATGCACCGGCATCAGGATTCTTCCCCGCAGCTGCCGGCGGCCAGCGGCACAGTTGTGATTGCAGCCCAGGGCCCCT
Organism: Trachemys scripta elegans; assembly: GCF_013100865.1. Taxonomy (NCBI): domain Eukaryota; kingdom Metazoa; phylum Chordata; order Testudines; family Emydidae; genus Trachemys; species Trachemys scripta. The sequence continues at coordinate 7,117,384 of NC_048319.1, read as the reverse complement.
TGCACCAAACTGCTGTCCTTGTGCGCCCGCTACCTGGGGGCGGGGTAGATGTGCGAAGAATGGTAAATCTTTATTCCTGTTGTGATGCCCAGTGCAATGCATCGTGCAGGTTTTGTGCCTTCCTCTGAGGAGTCCAGTCTCAGGCGCCGTACAGATTCGACGGGTGTTTGGTATATTCTGATGGGGCAGTTCCTACATTCCGTGAGTCTTTGTTCATCTTCGTCCAGGTAATCAATCTAGCCCCTGTCGGGGTAAAGACAATGGGCCTGATCCCAAATCCCGTGCCTGATGTAACGCCATTGATTTCAACAGAGTTCCTGATTGACACTGGAGCGGGGAAGATCAAGCCACAAAGGAGAGAAGAATCTGACCTAATTCATGGCCCTGCTGCCGCAGAACTGTAGGTGAAACACAAGGAAGCCGGTAGGCAGGCCATGCTTCATGCTATCGGCTGCATCAGTGCCGGGCCCTGAAAACCAGACACTGAACCAGTAACGGTGTTTAATCAGCCGAGTGCTTTTATCTCCCGTATTGCATTGGAAACCCTTTGCACCTGGTTGGAGAGTTTCTTGGCTTGCGCCGCTCGGTCTAGATTTTGCTCTGATTTATTAGAACAGCTTTGCCTATTGTCAATGCTCTGGAACAGAAACACCCGTCAAAGGTTTAAGAGACTAAATGGGTGTTAATTAGCCCAGCAGGGAAGCCGGAGTTTCAATGAGGTTTATCTTTAAACTACTATTAAGTTTGACAATGTAAAGAGATAAATTTGGTACTTAATTTAAGCCTCGCCTAATCAAATAGATTATGGTTGTTACCCGTATCTAAAATGTAAATAATCTTTAACTTCGGGGGTTTGTTTTTTGGAATAGAAACATACTGATACGGTTCCCCCATCCCTCTCCCCAAATCCTTCTTAAAAACGTTCCACTTTAAAGGGATTAGAGGGGGTGTGTGGAAAATGGATTGGGACGGAGTATGAAATCAGTGCCGTGACGTAGTGTTTTAGCACTAATTAGCCACTCACAGCGAGCGAAAGGCAGGCAAAGAGTCTGTACTGTTGGAAGGACCCCTCCACCCTAGTGATGTTTCATGGCGATAACATTCCACTGAGCTCTGATGGTTTATTTCCTTCTGGGCCTGGATATTTGTATCTGTCCATGTGTAAATGGCGTTATGCCTTTGGCTAAGTATTTTATTGATCCTGATGTTTAAAACATGGTGCCTGGGTCTGTAACAGAGTGTTCCTAGAGGCAGAAAGCATCATTTAGCAGGGAGGAATGCTTCCAAGCAGCTTGGGTTGATTTGAAACTGACGTGTGATGCCCGGGGCTGCTGCATTGAGCAGAATAAACCTAGGCCATGTCTGCAGCAGGGATTTCGAGTATGGATGTAATGCAAACTGCTCGTGCTCAGGGGCAAAATCGTCCTGCACCACAATTTGCACCAGGGCTTGAAACCAGGATCAACTGCCCCAGTGCCAAATGCAGCTTCGCCCATCTGTGCTAGGAGTTTGCATTGGTGCAGTGACAGTGGTCGGTAGGCAAGACCCTACAGTGAGATTGGCATGAAAGACCAGCATCTACTCCCCATGCCTGCAACTGCAGGAAATGATCAATCCTATGGAATATGCCCACTTGACCCTAATAGATCAGTCCTGTCCCATGCTTCACAGGAAGGTAAAATTCCCTAGGGACCTGCCTGAGAGAAAATTCCTTCCTGACCTGAAGTTGAGGTCCCGATTCAAGCCCTGAGTTTCAGGTATTTGCAATAGACCATAACTCCTCAAACTGCTGCGGGGGCAGGGACACTTTGGAGAGGGGGAGAGGGTAGTTCCCAACTCTCACTAATTTTCTCCTCCCCACTCCCCCCACCCAAATGCCCAGACTATCTCTGCCATCTTGGGCGTCATTTAGCAGGGAAGAACGTTTCCAAGCAGCCTGGGTTGGTTTGAAACTGACATGTGACGTTCTAGGCTGTCGCATCGAGCAGAAGAAACGTAGGCCATTTCTGCACAGGGGATTTTACATCATTGGCGTAAGGATTTCTTTCCCATGATGAGGTGCCACTGGAAGTGGAGTGCAGGGTCGTGACATCACCTGGAAAGCTCAGATGGCCGGTCAAATGGTGCTTTGGAGAAGTGGGAGCCCGCGTCTCCTCTCCTTCCGCTGGACTATATCAAGAGTGACACCAGATAGGGTGGCTTAAGGGGCCCCCAGGGAATTCCCTCAGCTTAAGGCGCTCCTATGTTCAGGTGCAGAGTCGGTTCCACCAGCCTGCATTGCCTGTACAGCAGCCCCGGGCCCAGGGAGCAGGGCAAAGACAGAGACGAGGGGACGGATTGGGGATAGGAAGGACATAACCAGGGTGGACCTATACCCTGGCAATTGTGAGCCCCTGCAAAGCCGCAGAGGACTGCTCTAACCTGTGCTGGGAGTTGTACTGCTGTGTCTGGAGAATTGCCTGCACTGTATAACCGTGCTGGTAGCAGTGCAGGGTTGAATCTGGCTCCTAGCGTCCCTTAGATCGTGGCACCTGGAACCTGTCTGTGGCGGCTGGGGAAAGGCTCAGAGGAAACCACCAGCCCCTGCACGTACCTTTCACCCAGTGCACAAAATGCCTTCATTGAAACAAGAGCTCTGGGAGTGGGTTTAATGCCCCTTTATTATTAAAGAGAGATTCTACCAGGAAAACAGACACAAGCTGTAGTGTTGAAATCTGCCTAGAGGAACTGTGCACAAGGGCCCTGTCTCTTTGTCTTGCCAGCGAAAGAATTCTTTTTTTGCATGACTGCATTGTGCTGGAAAGGAAAAGCCAGGTTGCTAAAGCGTTGTTCTTTTTTTTTTTCCCTTTCCCCCCATGTTAATCTAATCACGTCATCCAGGAAGAAAAAAAAAAAGAGATGGAATTTACGTGCAGTGGGATTTTCGCTGGGACTTTGAGATATGCCTGAAAGAGCCTACTGCAAATAAATAGAATATGGACTTAGAAGCCTGCTCCTTGCATTGTCTGAGTGAATATTGAGATTAAAAAAAAAAAAAAAAACCACCACAACAAATTTATCTTTACAACTCCTAAATTCCCTTGCAGTTGACACTTATTAAACTCCTGCCAAACTCATTATCTAGGTGAATAAAACCCTGAGCTATCAAACAGAAATGGCTTGCAACGCTGCTGCCAGCGCTCAGGGAAAGTTTGATTGTGAACAGCTGAACTGAAACAAGAGGCTTTAAAAAAAAACAAAAAAACTCTTCCCCTCTAAAATACTGGATCCCGGAGTTTGCCGGAGGGAGTTCCAGGCACAATGCATGCAAAGAGCATGTCTGGATGAATCAACGGACAGAACTGCAACCCTGAGTCATCAGAAATATTCTGCTGTGATTTGTGGCATCTCTGGAGAAGCGTCTCCAGCCGTCTAGTCTGATGTTTGCTGTGCGTTTCTGGGGAAAGCGACATGAGATTTAGAGAAGGGGGACTTGCGGGAAGGGTGGTCCAAACCTGCACCAGGGGCTTCGGGAGACCTGACTGATTGTATTTTGGTTTTGTAACAGGAAGGGCTGAGTTTGGTCTGGGTTTCGCACACTGTCCGAAGAAGAAGCACATTTGACTTGCCAAGTAGCTCCCTGTTCATTTGTGACGATTCAATGGAAAGCCACTTCCTTTAGCAAAACGGTACAGTCTGATGGACTGGAAACTGGGCTGAGACCTGGGTTCGATTCCTGGGTCTGACCTGCTGGGTGCTCATGGGAAAGTTACGCCCCATCTTTGTGCCTCAGTTTCCCTAGCTGCAACAGGGGGATCATGCTACCTCATTAGTGGGGCAGAACCAGCTCCATGAGCCCTGGAAAGGAAGGACTTTCAAAGAAAGGGGAAAGATTCAGGTGCGGCTTGCTTGGAGAAGGCCCAGCAACTAACCCAAAGCCCTCCATCCACAGCAGAACTTAACCTTTCGCCAGAAGGAGCAAAAACCTCCATTGTCGTGGTGAACAGGGGTTCAGTGGTCTTGGCTTAGAGGCAGCAGAATCCCTGTTCCCAGCTACAGGGTGATGGGTGAAAAGCCCTTCCTTTAGCTTTCAGCAGCAGGCTAACTGAAGCTCTGAGCTGCCCAGCAGGGTGAGGTTTCCCTGGGTAAGGCAGCAGCCAGTTAACCCCAGGAAAGGGAGTGGGGTGCACAAGGCACAGCTCCAGTGGGTCCAGCATGGCCTGAACCAGGGGAGCTCCTGTGAGTGGCAAGAATGGGAAGAACAACAGGGGAACACAAGTACCTTGTGCATCCATTCCCCCCTCATCCGCCCTGCGGGATCCCTCTCTTCTCTGCACACCACTGCAGGGCAGCTCCCATAGAAAACAAAGGCAAGTGGCCAGTCTGGGTGGGAGTGGGCAAAGAGAACTAACTGTTGGGAACAGGCATCCTGACAACGGGCTCTATGACCTTCCTGATTTATGTACCCCCGTACCCAGCTGTGTCTACGCCAGCTCCTTGGAATAGAGGCTAATAAAGCGCTGAGCCCTGCTGCAAAGCCATGTCTGCCTCCTCCCTCGGGAACAGGCCAGTTTTGTGACTATGTGAGCAAAGTTGCCCTCCAGTGCCGGAGCCGCACAGAAGATAAGGGACCCGCTACTAGGCAGCCCAGCCACATGGTCTTCTTTAGCTCAGGGGCTCGAGGCCTGTGTCTTTCAGGGCTAAAGAAGCAGGGTTCTCACCCTAGCTCCCTAAGTGTGTGAGTGTGGGTTATGTAATTGTGTCTATATCCTAACTGGGTGTGTGATCTATATAATAGCGGTGTCTTTGTATACTGATTATGTCTGGGTTTTGGGTAAAATCTATGTCATGTGTGCCCCTCCATATCCTAATTCTGTGTGTGATCTGTCGGCTAACAGTGCGTGTGATCTAGATAACAACCGCCTCTATATATACTAACTGCGTGGGATCTATATACTGATTGTGCGTTTGTGTGTGATTTATAGAATAATAGTCTCCACGTACTTATTGTGTATGTTTGTGTGAGCTATATAATTGTGTTTCTATCTACTAACTCTGTGTGATCTGTACCCTAATTGTGTAGGCGTTTGCAATCTATGTGATCACTGTGCTTCCGTCTCCTAATTGTGTGTCCGAGCCATACACTAATTGTGTAGATGTATGGGATTTATCTCATAATTGTGATTCTATCTACTAATTGTGTATGTATGTGAGCAATATAGAAATTGTCCCTTCTCTGGATGTATTGGAGGAGACACTGCCACAAGCAGAGAATTCCCAGGGATTTCCCTTTAGAAGATGGGGACGCTCCTGCGGTCCAATGCAAAGCCAGGGGCCAATCTAGGCCGCTCTCAGCAGCTTGAGTTCTCCGGGAGAGCCAGCCATGCTTTCCTGGATCCCCCAACTCCATTCAGCTCTAACGCTTTACATTACTTCTTTCATTTCCGCCCTCATTCCCTGAGCTGCCTTGAGGCCCGGAGCGGCAGACGAGTGTCAGGCTAATCCTTAGCGAGCACTACGGCCTGGTGGAGCGCCCGAGACAAGGATAGACTCTGAACTTCAGGCAGACTGAGGCACCATCCATCACATCCACTCAAGACGGCTGTCAGCAAAGCTAATCATCCGCCGCCCAGCTCGGCACAGGAGACGCGGCTCTCCAGGCATCCACCCGGGCCCGGCGACTCCCAGGAGAGGTTGATATTCCGCTGTGTCTTTGAATGGAATCAAGACATTTGCTGGCAGCAGATTACATGTGGCAGGAAGGGGCGCCCGGGGGTGGCATGTCACAGGTGTGAGAACAGACCCTGTATTTTCCCCGATCCAGACCTTTCCATCTCTTCCCCTACAGCACAGCAGGCACTGAGCCCCACCCATGCCAGCTGTCTCTCATGCAACCATGGGAAATTGAGGGCATGGCATACACCCACCTGTGGAGGATCCCTGCTCAGAGCTCACAGGACGCCCAGGAGAGGGCAGGAAGTCCTGTGCATGGGAGCAAAAATCACAGCAAGTCTCCATTAAGATCTTGCCCAGTATGTGATACTGCAGGGGACAGGAACTCCCTAAATAATAGGGTGCTGTCACCCCCTTCCCTGGTGGACAGGGATGTGTCACAGGCAGTGGCCGTCCTTTCCGTGACAGCGGAGTTCAAGCTGCACCTGGGGGAGACCCCATGGGGTGACACTAGGCAGTGCAGGCCGGAAGCTGGAGAACCAGGTTGAACCACGAGGTCTGTCCACGTCCAGCTGCCTCAGTGAAGAATGACCTCCTCGGTCATTACATCTGAGTTCTGTTCTCTACCTTGAGGGATCCTACAGGGGAGAAATCCCACTGCCAGGTTTCCTTTGAGTTGTCCTGTTGAAGAGAGGGATTTGTCCCCCCCAAAAAAGACCTGGGCAGGGGTTTGGGCCCCTCTAAACAGTAGGTGTCTTGAGAACCCCTCTCCATGTGGTCTTCACAGCATTATCATACAGGGTGACAGCCCAGCGAGTTTGCATGGGGTCAATACCTATGCCCCATGGCCTCCCCCTGGTCGGCAGAGCCCCTGCACCAGGAGGCCCCCTGGGCTGGACGACTGCATGATCGTAGGGAATTGGGGAGCGTACTGCACACAGCCAATACGTCCAGTCCCTTTTTGGTGCGAGGGAACCCAGCATTGCCGGGTAGGAAAGGAAAGGACCCCGGCTGAAATGGCTTTCTGCCATTGCCGCTGGGTGCAAGAGAATCCCAAGCATGGATTGGGGTACTTCATCTCAATTGCCATGTGGTAAATTCCTCCCTGGGGTAACTCAGGGTTGCAGCCGCAACCATCAACCCAAGCCACTCTCATCTGAACTAATGGGGCCAATCTTGTATAGGACGTAGGGAGCAGGGCCCAGGTCCTCAAAGGTAGCACCTGTTAGGAGCCTACATACATTTGAGGATCTGGGTCCAGGGCCTTATCCTCCCTGGAGCCAGCTCTTAGAGAGGAGATATGATCACACAAACTCAGGCCACAGCCATTGTGGTCTAGCTGAACAGAAACAGGGAACAGGACTCCAGGGTTCAAATCCCCACTGGGCCACAGAGGAGAGGGGGAGATTTGCACCTGTCCGGCCCAATGAAAACACGGTGAGAAACTGCCTGTCCAGCAACTTGGTGTAAGTGTGGTGAGCCTGATGAGGGGAGTGGTTGCCTTTGCCACACCCCCTTCTGAAAGAGTGAGTGCTGACAGCAGGGTATGCTTGTTAATTGCATCTCCCTTTTGTCTCCCTTCCCAGGCTCACCCCCATTCCCCCATCCAGGGAGGAAAAAGAGCAATTTGCCCTGAGCTGAACTCGCTTGTGGAGACAGGCAGGAGACGGCTGCGTGTTTAATTCATGTCCCCGCGTTGCTATTTCTGGTGCTTTCAGCTCTCTGTGTTCCAAGGAGCCATCCTGCAGACTCCATTTCGCTCTTTCACGTGCTCCTCTCCTGACAGCTGGGACGGGCCATGGCCCTGCTTGATGGGCGAGGGGGGAGCTTGGGCCATGGAGTTAGTGACAGGCAAGGACAAGGAGCACTAGAGAGCCCCCAAAGCCACTGGAATAGAGAGAGTGAGGCTTCTAGGGTAGTTCTTGACTTAGAATGGGCCTGATCCTGGGAAGCTGGAAAGCCAGCATGGTGCAGTCTGTCTATCTATGGTACTTATCTGGCACCCATCACTGTAGTATCTGAGCACCTCACAACATCCCTGTAAGGGAGGGCGATGATATCGCCCCCATTTTACAGTTGGGGAAACTGAGGGACGGAGCAGCTAAGTGACTTGCTTAAGGGCACACAGGGAGTCGGTGGCAGAGCCAGGAACTGAATTTGTGTTTCCTGACTCTGAGGCTAGGGCCCTAACCCATGGGTGGGTCATGGCCCTGGGACTCAGGAGATCTATGTTCTATTCCTATTTCTGTCCTGTCCTGGACTTGATGTGTGACCGTAGCATGTCCCCTGCATAGAGCCCACCTGGGGATGCTGCTGACAGCCTCTGCTTGATCGCTCAAAGGAGAAGTTGAAATCTATGTCCTTTCTGCGTCCTCTCCCGCAAGCTGACTCTCACCAGCGGAAGCCTGGGAGCCCTTCCACGTCTCACATCAGAAGCAGCCTTGAATGCCACCAAGGCTATGTCTCCACGTGGAGCCGAGATGTAATTCCCAACTTGAGAAGACATACCCGTGCTAGCTCCGGTCGAGCTAGAGCACTGAAAATAACACTGGAGCTGTAGCCGCACAAGCAGCAGGAGGCGCTAACCTCCCCAAGCATGTGTCTAGTGTCTGGGATGGGTACTCATTTGGAGTGGCTAGCCTGTCTTGGTACAGCTACGTTCTACTTTTAGCGCATTGGTGCTATCAGAGCTAGTGTGGGTACGTCTCTTCAAGAGGGGAATCACACCCCCAGCTCCCGGTGTAGACACACCATAGAATCACAGAAAAGCAGGGGTGGAAGGGACCTCGAGGGGTCATCAAGTCTAGTCCCCTGCGCTGAGGCAAGTCCAAGTAAACCTAGGACCATCCCTGACATGGGTTTGTCCAACCTGCTCTTAAACACCTCCAATGACGGGGATTCCACAGCCTCCCTTGGAAGCCTGTTCCTGCACTTAACCACCCTTGGAGTTAGAAAGCTTTTCCTAATCTCTAACCTAGATCTCACTTGCTGCAAATTAAGCCTATGACTTCTTGTCCTCATTTCAGTGGACATGGAGAACAATTGATCACCGTCCTCTTTATACCAGCCCTTAACATATTTGCAGACTGTTATCAGGTCACTGCTCAGTTTTCTTTTCTCAAGACTAAACATGCCGAGTTTTTTAACCTTTCGTCACAGGTCAGGTTTTCGGAACCTTTGATCATTTCCGTTGCTCTCCTCTGGACTGTCTCCAATTTAACCACATCTTTCCTGAAGCGCGGTGCCCAGAATTGGACACGGTACTCCAGCTGAGGCCTCACCAGTGCTGAGTAGAGCAGGACAATATCTTCCCGTATCTTCCATTCGATGCTCTTGTTAATACACCCCAGAATGATATTAGCCGTTTTCACAGCTGCACCGCATTGTTGACTCATATTCAATTTGGGATTCACTGTAACTCCCAGATCTTTCTCAGCAGTACGACCACCTAGCCAACTATTCCCCATTTTGCAGGTGTGCATTTGATTTTTTCCGTCCTAAATGAAGTACTTTGCATTTGTCTTTATTGAATTTCATTTTGTTGAATTCAGACCAATTCGCCAATCTCTCAAGGTCGTTTTGAATTCTAATCCTGCCCTCCAAAGTGCTTCCACCTCTCCCAGTTTGGTGTCATCCATGGATTTTATAAGCATCCTCTCCACTCCATTATCCAAGTCAGGAATGAAAATATTGAATAGTTCCCAGGCTCAGGACTGACACCTGCAGGACCCCAATAGGTAACACCCTCCCAGTTTGACAGTGAACTAGACAGGGGAAGAACTAGCCACTCTGAGCTCCTCCCATCGGCCTGGCTGGAAAGCTACGTGGAACTGACCAGATGGCCTTGTCCCATCACATCCGGTGAGATCAATTCTCCCAGAGGTTCCCAAACTTTTTGCCGGCATGACACCATTGTAATGAATTATTTCCTCCTGGGACCCCAGACAGCATGGAGGACACCACTTGGTACTGCAAAATGGCATCCTCCGTGCATTGTGCCCTTGTGAGCTCCGTACGTGCGAGGTCACGCTGTGCAGAGCAAAATGGCATCCTACGTGCGCTAGGGATGGCTGAGACCCCCCCTCTGCAGATGTTGCAACCCCATTTGGGGTTGCGACCCAGAGTTTGGGAGCCGTTGATTTACCCCAAAGCCCTGGGGCCTGATCCTGAGCTCCCCCCTTGGCATCCCTGGCCCCACAGCTTAGGAAGGGCTCATTGAAGGAGGGGAGTGCAGTCGCTGCTCCTGATTAACTACAAGGTGAGCAAGAGACAAAGCAGACCCTGCATATTCCTCCTTCTCAGCACAGATCCTGGTCTTGTTCCGGTGAGTTATTCCTGCGGTCACTCCTAGAGGTCCTCACTGAGCTGTGGGCCCTGCTGGATGGACACGCAGCGAAAGACAGGGTGTTATCCTCTTTACCGAGGGGAAACTGAGGCCCAGAGGGATCCAGTGGCTTGTCCTAGGGAGTCTGTGGCAGAGCCGGGAATTGTCCCCTCATCCCCAGTGTGCCTTAACTGTAGGATCATCCTTCGTCTCTCGACAGAGCAACAGGAGCTAACCCAGGGAATTCAGGGCACCAGATGGGCCGTTGCATCACTCCGTTGACCTCAGGCATTTCAGCCTCCTCTGCGGTCGGAGGGTGCCGGAGCAGTGCGGGCCGAGGCAAGATGTTATTCCTCTGCAAGATGCTTGAGAGAAAGTCATCAGCAGAGCATCAACTGGGCTCATGCTGCACATCCGCCAGCTAACAGAACAGTCCCCAAATCCCACTGTTTTCAATTTGTAGACTATATTTTTAATTCCCTGCCCCCATTATTCCCTCCCTGCTCTCATAAAAGAGACCATCCCACACAAGCAGGGGCTGACAAAGCCGTTGCCGTTCGCGGCTCGGGAATGATAACGCTACTTTAGTTCTCGTCGGGGTTTCGAACCGGCAGGAGCCCTGCGCTCTGGGCACCCAAGTCGCTTCTCCTGCTTTGATCCTTTTCTGCTGTGGGATTTAAATATTTATTCGCTTTTCATCCCGGGTCTCTGGGCGATGGAGGAGCGGAAAGCAGCGCTCGTTGGGAGCTGTACGTAACCCGACGCGGGGGGGGGACACGCCCAAGAGACTGTGAAGTTCTGAGTCATTCTTGCCCTACAGGGCCTTGAAATCCACAGGGCTGGTGCACAGTGGCTGCAGGCTCCCTGTTTGTGTCCCCGGTTATTATTTCTTTATATTACCATGCTGCCCTGTGCCTCGGGGCTGAGCTGGCTCCACCAGTTCTTTACTGGTACGTGCAGGTGGGTGAGGTAGGGACGGGAGGGGGCATGGGCGCGGGGCAAACTTGTACTCTGGCAGTCCAGTGCCCCTACAGTGCCCTGCAGGGTTTGTCTACACTGCGTACTAAGCTTGGGCTCCAACTCAGGTTAGAGCCCAAGCGCCCCTTCCGTCCACACACAAATCAGTTTGACTCGGGTCAGCAAGCACTCAGGACCTGGGGCCTAAGACCCTACTAGGGGGTGGGTCAGAGCCCGAGTCCCGCTGTGACTTTGGTCCAAGCCCTGTCATTTTGCAGTGTGGACGCAAATCAAGCTGCAGAGCTGAATCAGAAGGTCTGTGGAGCACAGTACGGCTGTGTTAGCACGGCCGTGAGACCCGGGGCCAGCCATTGTAAACTCAATGCAGTGTGGACGCTCAGCCACGGGCTCGGAAATACCCACAGTCCCAGATTCCCCATGCAGTATAGGCCCGCCCTCTGGGGCCTCTGAAACAGAGGAGGAAGTTAAGTATCAGAGGGGTAGCCATGTTAGTCTGAATCTAAAGTTGGAGGAAGTTGGAGCTCCCAGCTGCTCCTGAAAAGACGAGGTGCAAAATGCCTCCCCTGCCCCATACTTCACCTTCGTTTGCTGTGGCCCACGCGACTCGGCTCGCCTGTGAAGGCAGTAGGGAGCAGGGCACGGACACCTTGGAAATCCTTAGCATAGGCTAGATACGTACCTAGCTCTCTGTTTCGTAGGGCTTTACAGTCTCCTCTGAAATCTCTAATGCTGCAGGCTGGCCTAGAAGGATCTTCGCTCTAGTCTGCTTTGGCAAATCTATGTCCCTAGAGGCCTCTCAGGAGAATTTCTAGGCCTTAGGCGGCATTTTAAGGCTACCTGATGATGATATATAGTGCAGTAGCGCCTAGAGGCCCCGGTTGAAATCAGGGCCCATTGTGCAAGACACTGTACGGAGAGAGTCCCTGCCCCAAAGAATTTACACTCTGGCTAGAGAAGACCGACTAAGAGCGGGAGGGGAAAGAGAGGGGAAATGACCTGCCCCGGGTGACACATTGCCAAGAAGGCCAACGGCACGTTGGGCTGCATTAGTAGGTGCGTTGCCAGCAGATCGAGGGAAGTGATTATTCCCCTCTATTCGGCACTGGTGAGGCCACAACTGGAGTATTGCGTCCAGTTTTGGCCCCTCCACTACAGAAGGGATGTGGACAAATTGGAGAGAGTCCAGTGGAGGGCAACAAATATGATTAAAAGGCTGGGGCACATGACTTACGAGGAGAGGCTGAGGGAACTGGGGTTATTTAGTCTGCAGAAGAGAAGAGTGAGGGGGGATTTGATAGCTGCTTTCAACTACCTGAAGGGGGTTTCCAAAGAGGATGGAGCTCGGCTGTTCTCAGTGGTGGCAGATGACAGAACAAGGAGTAATGGTCTCAAGTTGCAGTGGGGGAGGTCTAGGTTGGATATTAGGAAATACGATGTCACTAGGAGGGCGGTGAAGCACTGGAATGGGTTCCCTAGGGAGGTGATGGAATCTCCTTCCTTAGAGGTTTTTAAGGTCAGGCTTGACAAAGCCCTGGCTGGGATGATTTAGTTGATGTTGGTCCTGCTTTGAGCAGGGGGTTGGACTAGATGACCTCCTGAGGTCTCTTCCAATCCTGAGATTCTATGATTCTTGGACACAGCTGATTGGTGGCAGAGCCAGGAATAGATTCCACATCCCCTGACTCCCAGCCCAGTGTCCTCACAACAATATTCGCCTCCCTTCCCCCCAGGCTGCCTCTTCTGTACTGCACTAGAGACAGCAGTGATGGTTGCTTTTCTCTCCCTTCGCTGCTCATACAGGAGGAAATTCAATAAGGCAGTAAAAGATTTGTTAGGCTTAAAGTCAATAAAAAGTGAAAAGGCCATTTGATTTATTTTATGATTGATTATAGAAAGGGCAGATATTTATTAACAGCCAACAGGATAGCTGTCAAAATGATACTATACCAATAAAAAAACAGAAGGTGAGTCAAATGTTTTCGGCATTGCAGGGACAAGATTAAACCGAATACAATAAATGAAGCAAACACAGACATTGATGTTAACAGCTGCTATATAATTTCAATTGGTCCATTTCATCAAAAGGTTCCCCCCCCCTTTAATTATTTTTTGAAGGGAGCATTGCCTGCTTGAAACGCATATCAGTTCTTTGGAGTGGGGACTGCATCGGCTCGTGTTGGTACAGCACCCAACACATTCATGATATCGCCGTCAACAAAAGCGCTGGTGAGCTCTAGTGAGCAGGGCAGTGGTTGTGGACTCAGGAGACCTGGATTCTGTTCCTGCCATAGCTGTGTCCTTTTGGGCAAGTCATCGTGCCTCAGTTTCTCCATTTGTGCAATGGGGCAAGTGCTTCTGGTAACTCAAGCTTTGAAAGCGGTGGCTGAAAGCCCATTGTATGGCCTAGTAAAAGCCTGTCGAAGTCAACGGGCATCTCTGAAGGTGGGACCTGAACTGCAATTAGAAAAACTGGCTGTTAACTAGCGAGCCCCAGTCTTGGCTGTAGCAACGCTTCTGTGGTTCTTGGCTCATATACAGTGGATCACGGTGGTTCCCGGTGCCATTGACTTAATACCAAAACAGCCATTGTAATCCCATAATGATGCCTCCTAGTGCCATTATGATTGCCCTAGAAGTGCATGGCAGCAGGGCCATTGGAGTTAAGCACCTAAATACCTTTGACGAGCTGAGCCTTGCTCACCATATACTGTACAATTCTGGTGCTTGATGACCTGAAAAGAGGCTGCTGCCTGCCGTACTTCACCCCACCCCTACTCCCCATTATGCCGATCGCCCTCCACTCAGCTGTGAGCAGAGTTCTATTAGAACGCAGCCGTTATGCAAGGTCAGAGTTGATTTCATATTGATCATTACCAGGCAAATTAAAAACATCTTTCTTCTTGTGCAAAGACCTGCAGACCTCCAGCTATTCTCTTCCACCTGGCTGCCCTGAGATCTGCCCTGAGTGGAGCAGATTGGGTCACTCAGGGGAAACGAAGGCACAGAGGGGACTCTGTGGTGACAGCTGGTGAGGTGACTGCACTACGTGGAGGCCATGAACTGATTATTCTGTAACCAATGGACTAGGACCATTGCAGAGAAAACAGGCAGGGTTGAAGTGGGACTCAGGGTAAAGCATCGGCTGCATCAGCTGATGAAACCCCCTCCAAAAGGGTTTATACAAATGCATAAAGCACTAGGCTGGACTCAAGAAACCTGGGTGCTATGCCTCGCTTTCCCACTGGTCTGCTGGGTGGCCTTGGGCAAGTCACTGCCCCTGTGTGCCTCAGTTTCCCCTTCTGTAAAATGGGGATAATGCTACTGACCTCCTTTGTAAAGCACCTGCAGATCTACTGAAGAAAAGCGCTATAAAGGGGCTAGGTATTATAAAGTAGCAGGTTTGGGAAACTGGCCAGGTATGTAATTGACAAAACTACAGCCCTCCTCCCCCTGCCCCCCACCAAGTACATATGTGATTTGCCAACTCTTTGCCTGCACCCTGATGATCTCTCACCTCCTGCTCTTTGGTTTCCCAGATACGTCTACACTGTACACTAAGCCCAGTCTCTGACTCTGGTTTGAGCCCAAGCCCCTCTTTTGTCCACACACAAATCAGTCTGACTCCCGTCAGCAAGCACTCAGGACCTGGTTCCTAGAAGCCTGTTAGGGGCATGGGTCAGAGCCTGAGTCCCACTGCGATTCAGGTCCAAGCCCTGTGATTTTGCAGTGTGAACGCAGCACTACCCACAGACCCAAATCAGAAGCTCTGAGTAGTGCAGAATGGGCGCACTAGCATGACTGAGACCTGGATCCAGCAAGTGTAAAACCAGGTTTACAGTGCAGTGTGGATGCTCAAGCACAGGCTTGGAAACTGAGTCCACAAGCCCCAGGTCCCACAGAACCAGGCTTCGTGTGTAGTGTAGCCACATCCCCAGACCCTCATCTCACTTCCCACTTCAGTCTGCACAAAATGCAGCTCCAAAACCACCTCCTGATTTCCTTGCTATCCAAGGGTTGCTCGGATCCATTACTGAGTATTTTAACGTTTGTCTGATGGCAGCACCTGGAACATCCAAGTGGGCTAGTTTCTGTACACACACATAGCAAGAGAGAGCCCCTGACCCCCCAAAGACTTTACAATCTCAGTAGACCATCCAGAGAATGGAAGGATTAGTATTCCCTTTTTTCAGATGAGGCCAAGACATCCAGTGACTTGCCCAAGGTCACACCGGAAGTCTGTGGCAGAGGCAGGACCAGTTTCCCCAGCCGCAAGGCCCTGATGTGCACCAGCCCGACTTCATACACTGTGTATGTCTACACTGCAATCAAAAGGTTGACTGCAGCACGTACAGCCATACCTGAGCTAACGTTGATCTAGCTAGTGGAGGGGGCGAGCCACTCAAATACATACCCCCGTCTCCGCCCCCACTTTCTTCTTTTCTGGAGTTCCCTTTCCTTCCTTAGGCGTGCTCAAAAGCCGTAGGTCAACTGTGATCCCACTGGCAGCTGGTGGGAGAGCTTCCCAGTGCCAATGTGAAACCAGAGGAGGACGCATTTCCATTGTACCAGGACCAGCCCTTTCTAAGCAGAACGGCTGCATCGTGCAAGCTGTTTCTGTTTATACTTTGCCAGTGAGTCACTCGTTGATGTTCTGTCCCATAGGTTACTTTAAAAACAGGAATAATTATGCTGCTAATTATCATTTGAATTATTCATTCCCTTCCCCACCCCTCCTTCTTCTGGAACAAGGAGATTCGCTGTCAGTCGCGCCTGCCTGTGTATTGGGTGATTAAAAGCTCACTTCTGTACAGTGACAGGGAGAAATCTCGTCAAAAATCCGATGCCAAAAATGGACCGGGGATGAAAACTTTCACAGATCTTGAACAGTTCAAAACCTACACACACACACACACACACACACACCCCTCTCTTTCTCTCTTCGCTGCTGTATAAATAAATCCTTTCCTGGCTGAAGAGGAATTCAATCTCTAATGAGACTTTGCATGTGTGTTTTTCTAATTATATCTTTTCAAATAAGATTAACTGTCCTTTGGAGCTGGACATCTTTCCAATAGGTGAATGTTTGAACTCTGGGGCTGACGCTAGCCTGAGAAATTCTATTTGTCATGGGCGGGCAAACAAATGGTGGTGTTTTCTCCAGGAAAACACTGCAGTGAAATAACTGTGCCCTATGATGCTGCTAGAAACAAAGCGAAGGGGAGCCGCTTCACCGCTCATTCAAACTGGTATAAATCAGGAGGGACTACAGTGATATCCACGGAGTGACACCGGTATAAAGGCAGCATGAGTGGTGAATAGGCCTGCAGTTGTTATTACAATTATTGGTATTACAATAGCACCTAGAAACCTGCCGCCCACAAAAGACTAGGCCTCATTTGTATTGGGCGCTGTACAAACAGATTGGAAGAGACAGTCCCTACTACAATTTACAACTGAAATTGACAAGACAGACTTATTAGTCCTGCTTTACAGATGAGGAAACTGAGGCACAGAGCAATTTAAGTGACTTGCCCAAGGGCTGGGAATTAAACCCAGATCTTCTAACTCCGAGTCTATCGCCTTGACCATAAGGCCACCTTCCTCCATGCAGTCGGGGGCTAGGAGCCAGTAATGCAGAACATGGCTGTTCACACATTCCGGTGTTTGGGCCAGCCATGGCCGACTGCATCTTCCTTGAGAATAATTCATCCAACTTATGATGATGATGATGATTATTGTGGTATCACCTATAGGCCTCAACCAGGTCAGGGGGTTATTGTGCAAGGTGCTGTACATCCATGCAGGAACTGACAGCCCCTGCTGCAAACTGCTTACAGTCTAAGGGTACAGCTACACAGCAGCTGGGAGGGAGATTCCCAGCTCGGCTAGACAGCCCCTCCCTAGTGCTGCTCCAGATAGTGTGTTAGAGAGAGCCTTGTGGCCACGGCAACATAGGCAGCAGCTCAGGCTAGTCACCCGAGTACAATCCCGTTTGACCCCCGGGTGAGTCACCGTCTGTGCTGCCACTTCTATTTTTAGCATGCTCGCTTGATCAGAGCTAGTGCCTGTATGTCTATGCAGGCTGGGAATTACCCGCCCCAGCTGCAGTGTAGACCTACCCTATAAGACAAGACAGGAGGTAGATGAGCCAAGCAAGTGGGCAGGGGCTGGGGACAGAAGAGGGGCGAACGGAGGTTTTAGCTCAGCCCTCAGGTTTTAGCCAAGCCCTTGAAGAATCTAGCCCCCCTTGGGACCGATTTGGCGCTGAGCACCCACAGTTCAGATTGACTTCAGGTGGGAGCAGCAGATGCTCACACAGCCTCCTCTGACTTCTGTTACCCTCGTGCAATGCCTCCGGCAGACCTGCACACACCTGAAGGTAGATTTGTCCCTGCAAATGCGAGCAGGTATTAGTACAAGAGGAGGAGGTTTGCACGCCTGCATTTATGGTAAAGATCGTAGTAATAATTCTGCTCTCCTCCTAGAGCATAGCCTTAGGATGCCTGTTATCTCGAACAGGCCTCTTCCTTTATCAGCTATTCCTTAAGAAGATCATGGCGCCTTGCAAGTGATGTGCGCTTCAGAAAGCGTTGCCGCGCTTCACCGCTTTCTTTGTCTAACAGGGCTGATAACTGCGGCCGTGTCTATTGCACCGGCAGCCGTTCTATTCAGGCAACAGGTTTGTTCCTTTATCGCCCCTCAATCTAAACAGATTTCACCCTGGAGTATTTGTGGAGAAGATACACAGTCAGTTTATGCTCCAAACAGCTTTATGTGGATATCATGTAGTTGTTTCACTGTATTTAAATCACCAGGGAAAAGGACACAGACTTTTTATGACATTATCCTCTGCTGAAACAGAGCTTGAGGAATGTGTCTGGGCAATGGGGATCCATCATCAGCCTGCAAGCCAACCTTTTTGTTTCATTCTCCCGAGGCACAGACCCTGATTCTGCTCTGTGTCGCAGTCCCTTTATAGGACTTTCCAGGCCGGATTGGATCAGCGGTCTATCTACTCCACTATCCTGTCTCTGACAGTGGCCAACGTCAGCTGCTTAAGAGGAAGGTGCAGGAAATCCTGCAACAGGCCGTTATGAGAACACCTTCCCACAGGGCATATTTCTTCCTGACCCTCATTAGTTATGTCCTGAAGCATGAGGGTTTATAATCCTTCCAAAGCCTTTGGGACCTGATTCTCCACTGCCCTGCACCTTGTGCAGTCACTGACACTAGTGCAAAGTGGGATAAACACTACCATTCTGACTGGGTAATATTTTACACCCACTTTTCATTTATGTAAATGACAGCACAAGGTGCAGGGCAATGGGCATTAGGTCCCTGCTTTTTAAAAATCCTTACTATTAGTGCCCTGGGTGTTCTCATTCTCTATGTAAATGGACAATCTTTTTTTTTTTAAATCCTGCTAAGCTTTTGGCCGAAATAAGATATCTTGTGGCAGTGAGTTCCACAGGTTAACTGTGTAGTGTATAGTATCAGCGGGGTAGCTGTGTTAGTCTGGATCTGTAAAAAGCAACAGAGAGTCCTGTGGCACCTTATAGACTAAGAGACGTATTGGAGCATAAGCTTTCGTGGGTGTCTGACGAAGTGGGCATTCACCCACGAAAGCTTATGCTCCAATACATCTGTTAGTCTATAAGGTGCCACGGGACTCTTTGTTGCTTTTTGTGTAGTGTATGAAAAAGTCTTTCTTACTATCCGTTTTAAATGTGCTGCCTTTCACTATCATTGAATGTCTCAGTTCTCTTGCACTGAGACATTCTGGTGCAAAGGAGCTGGAAACCAACCACATCTTGCCACTGGGGAATGCGACTAGCATAAAGGACACTTTCTGGTAATGCTGAGCCAATTAAAACGCCCTATATCTTCCCCTCCCCGCCTTCAGGGCTTACTCGGGGCGTGGGCAGAGGATGGGCATGTTGGAGAAAGGTGGGGGTGTAGCCAAAGGTGTAGCTATTCTAGGCTGCCCGTTGGTCATAAGTTAGAGCAGCCCCTGTGGAGAGAAAGGGCGAGCGTGCTAGATGGATGGAGGGAAAGGATGGTGAAAGTGAAGGGCGGAGAAGTAGGCGGAGGACAGAGAAGAGCCGGGTGAATGATGCAAACCGTTTGCTGTGAATATTAGTTCAAATGTAGACAAGATTTAGCTTCAGCCCCATTTAGATTGTATTGTCCTTTGTATTACAGCAACATCTAACTGAGACCAGGCCCCCGCTGTGCTAGGTGCTGTACATACACCTAGTGGCAGAAGCACAGTAGGCAAGACAGGATTTGTATCTCGGTTTCACAGATGGGAAACTGAGGCACGGAGAGGTGAAGGGACTTGCCCCCAGGTCACCCGAGGAGTAGAGCAGGGAATTAAACCCCAGGCTCCTGAATCCCTGTCCAGTGTCTGAACCAGGAAACAGGATTGAAGCACACACCCAGGGGGTGGGAAAGGTTGGATTGGAGCCCAGATCCTATGCTTATCAGAGCTACTGCATCACAAAGAAGAAGACTTTCAAGGAGCTGAGCACAGAGAGCTCCTAGAAGCCCTTACTTGGTCCCATCCTGCCCCAAACTGCTCCTAGCCCTGTCCTGTCTTACCCCAGGGAGGCGCTTTTATTCTCCCACAGGCTGTCCGAGTAGGTCTGCCTAGTGATCAGGTAGGGGGCTCGGTATCAGGCTCTGCTGCTGAGGTGGCTGCATGAGTTCAGAGAAGTCACCGTCCCTCTGTGCCTCAGTTTCCTCACCCCACAGAAGGGGGATCATGATATGGACCCACTGAGGTAAAAACACTCTCAGAGTCTTGCATGCCTGGTGCTAATAAGGGGGAAAGCATGACAAATATCTGACTAGGTTGGCCCTGGCCCACAGCATTTGGCTCTGGGTCAAACATCCCTGAGGCTTGGATCCGTGGTTTTGGTCTAGGCTTGCCTCTACGTTGCCGCGGTCGGTGCTTATAACGCTGGAGGATCCTGAGGTGGGCGTCTCAGTACTGGGATTTGCCCAGAAGTTGTGTCTACTTATGATATGGTCCTGGTATCACAGGGCCAAGTGTCCGGCTGTTCACAAGAAACAAAGCGTCCCTCGTGCAGAAGGGAATTTAGGGAGAAGCAGCTGGACCCCTGAAAGCCTGGTTGCTTTTTCTCTTAGCGCTGATTTACTGGCGAGATGCCTGCCGGCAACAACAAGCCTATTCATCCCCATGGATAGAACAGCCACTGGAGCATAGCCCAAGGGGGACACCCAGGTGTCTCCTGGCACCGAAACAAAGAGTTGGGCATGTGCTGCTGAATGGGAACTGGCACAAGGGCTGGGAAAGGCAGCCCCTGACCAAGCAGGCAGCCAACGGGGGACGTGTTAGCTCAGGGGGTTGAGTGTTGGCCTGCTAAACCCAGAGTTATAAGTTCAATCCTTGAGGGGGCCATTTGGGGATTTAGTTGGGGGCTGGCCCTGCTTTGAGCAGGGGGTTGGAGTAGATGACCTCCTGAGATTCTATGATATTCAGACATGGCGGCTAGACCTATTATTGGGTTTGATGGGATGAACACGTGACATAAGGGCGGCCTGTCATTTCCTTTTCAGTCTTGAGGAATGACGCAAAGGGCAGGCAACCTGTGCAATCATTAACCCTGACCTAGCCAGACTGGGCTGCAATGCATTGTCCTCCTTGCAAGAACCACACAAAGGGATGGTTTATGGAGTGGCTCCCAGTTTAGTTACAGGGTATAACCAGCGCCTTCGAAACATGCTTGAGAGAAAGCAGCCGCCACACATGTTAGGCAATAGCTCTTCATAGCACCTGTCATCTGTGGATCTCAAAGCACTTTACAGACAGGCATGAATTAAACCTCACAGCCCATCCCCCAGTGAGCAGGTAAATCTATTATTACCCTCATTTTGCAGAGCCATGAGCAATTAACCCTGGTTGCCTACAGTCACATAAGAGAGTCGCTAGCAAAACTGGGACTAAACCCCAGGATTCTTAACTCCTAAGTCTCTAGTCTAACCACTAGGCACCACTGCCTGGGGAATTGAGACTGGGACAGGGAGAGCTATATTTGCCTTCCCACATGCAGTAGTCACCTGCAGATAAACATATTTTTCTCTGCAAGCCAGCTGTTTTCTGCCTCCAACACCCTTTTCTCCCTTCAGCAAAGGCCTTTCATTTGAATGATAATTTCCACGCAGAAATTCCTGCTTCTTCCTAGACCCAGCAAAAATGTAATTTCTTGCCAATATGACACATCTCTAGCAATATCTGGCAATATGTTAGCATGGCTCTAGCAGAAATAATACTAACAATCATTCATAATTGTCATGGCTCCAGTGCTTTATATCCCGAAAGCTCCCACCGCATATTAACAAAGAATGGGTTGATTCGGCTTTCCTTTCGCACCCGAAAACTGCCATTGAAGTCAGTATCCTGAATCCATAAGTAATTATGCAGCCACCTTTGAGAGCCTAATAATAATGCTTAGCTCTTTTTGTTCATAGATCTTAAAGCACTTTACAAAGCGAGGCTTAAGAATCATGTATTATCCCTGTTTTACCAATGGGGAAACCGAGGCACGGATTGGTGGCGTGACTTGCGCAAGGCAGATCAGTGGCAGAGCTAGAAGTAGAGTGCTGGTCTCTTAAATCTAACCCTAACACCCTGTTGACTGGATTGGGGCTGGGAAAGCATGAGAAACCAAAGGCAATGCACAGCGGTCAAGAGGCGAGGTGAAAGCTAAAGTACGAAGCTATCGCAGGCAATGAGAGCGGGTTAAATGGGAGGACGAGTTTTCTGCAGTGAACTTCATGAAGATGCAGCCTCTTGAGCAATGTTAAGTGGAAATTGTCCTCTCTGTTTTTAAACCACAGCTTAGTTGCTGGGTGACTGAACGAGACAAAAGCAGCTAGAAATCTCTCTCTCTCTCCATTCTCTCTCTCTCTTTCTGATTTTTTTTTCAAGCATAATTATGAAACTGTCCCATTATCATATTGTGATGCGGAGCCTTTTGAATAATGAAACATGCAAGTGAAGACTTGATTACCTCCCCTGAGAATTGAGACATGATTGGAGGTGGGGGGGGGAGATTGGAGACGAGTTTTATAATAATAATAAAATAAAGAAAAAATTAATCACGGATCCATTAGTGTTAATAGAAATGCTTTGTGAATCACCTCAGTCATTTTACATTATTTAATAACAGAAAATCATTATTTCCTGGGAGAATTAGTGTACAGTCTGGGGTGCTCTGTTGGTGTGTGAGCCCAAACGTCTACATTCGTTGCTGCGAGGGGGGTTGCTGTGCAGATGCACCCATAGGCTTCTAAGTCACTTAGGCGCTTTTTGCAAATTTCACCTTGAATCCATTTACCTGCGACAAACCTCTCTCTCTCCATCTATCCGTCTAGTATGGCATCTCTACAGCCATCACCGTAGCATCTAGACATTCCTTACTGCGTGTGTAACGTCTTAAACAAAATTGCAATTGACGTCTAGTGTTTTGACCACTGCACCTTATTTTACATAGAGATTATTCTTCCCTGGTGGATGCAGGCAAGAGTGAGAGAGCTGTTAACAATATGTACATTAGTTGAAGTGAAATATGAAATCTTATTGCAAGTTGAGGGTAAGTCCCGTTTTGTGCCATAAAGCAATGAAAAGGCAATTTAATATGGGCCAGAATCTGGCCCTCTATTCCTGCCACTGACCTCAATGGGCCGTTATTCAGAATTAAAGTGACCTTAATTGGTCTTATTTTAATTCACTTCACTTCAATTAAACTAAACCGAATTAAGGCCACTTTAATTTTGAATGAAGTTGTTCACACAGGAGTTTAATGGGGTTTAACTAATCCACTTCAAATTCACCCTGTTAGTAAATTTGGATTAATTTCCTGGATGTTTCCATGTAGACAAACCCTATGAGAGCTGTAAAGGGAACTGAGAGTACGTCTACACTGCAAAAAAGACCCCACAGCAGTGAAGCTTACACCTCAAGTTGCTGACTTGGGCTTGCAGGGCTTGCACTACAGAGCTAAAAACAGCAGTGTAGACCTTCCCAGCGGGGGAAGTGGATCTCAGATCCTGGACTCCATCCCTAATGAGAACATCTACACTGCTGTTTTTAGCCCCCTTGCATGAGCTCTGTGAGCAGACACTGTGACTTGCTGCGACTGGGTTTTTTTTGCAATGTAGACGTACCCTGAGCCACTCTCAAATGGGAACTGAGATGACACAAGCAGTGCGCTTCATTGATATGGCTTCACACATTGCTTGGGGGACCTGGGCTTGTGGACTCAATGTTTCCAAACCCATGTTTGAGCATCCACACTGCATTGTACACCTTGGTTTACAACTGCTGGACCCAGGTCTCACAGCTGTGCTAACTCATCCGCACTGGCCTACACAGCCCTTCTGACTCAGATCTGTGACTCGCGTTGCGTCCATACTACAAAGTGACAAGGCTTGGGCCTGCGACACAGTGGGACTGTCTCTGAGTCCTAGCATCCAGGTCCTGATTGCTTGCTGACCCGAGTCAGATTGATTTGTGTGTGGACAAAAGAGAGACTTGGGCTTAAACCTGAGTTGGAGCCCGGGTTTAGTGTGCAATGTAGACATGCCCTAAGAGCTCATGCTTTCCTAAACCTCAGAGGCTAGTGGGAGCTGTGCATGTGTTTGCTGGAAGGCAGGCTATAAATTGGAGGGTTATACAGTACCTGCACATAACCTGGTGTATTGCAAGGTAAAAGGATTACAAATAGCTTAATCTGGAACGCTGGCTCTGCAGAAGATGAAACTCCAGCTATTTCCTGACCATGAACGTTCATGTTGCAAGTGCGCAGCGGCATATTATTGCCTAGGCCTAGGGTGGCAAATTGGCAGGGGCGGCAAATTTGAGCACCCACGGAGAAGCGCCCCGCCCCCCTTACTCCAGCTCGCCTCCGCCTCCTCTGCGAGCGCACCACCATGTCCTGTTTCTCTCCCCTCCCTCCCAGCACTTGCGCCACGAAACGGCCGTTTCGCAGGGCAGGGAGGGAGGAGGAGGGGGAACACGGCGCGCTGGGGAAAGAGGCGGGGCCGGGGCCGGGATTTGGGGAAGGGATCCAATAGGGGCAGGGAGGGGGCGGAGTTGGGGCGGGGACTTTGGGGAAGGGGTTGGAATGGGGGCAGGGAAAGGGTGGAGTCGGGGCGGGGCCAGGGGCGGGCGGGGTGGCAATTATTTCAGGGCCTAAGGGCGGCAAAATCATTAATCTGCCACTGCAAGTGTGACGTTACTTGTGTTGCCATTTGCTCTTCATTAACGGAGGGAACATGAACATTAACTGCAGCTAAACTCTGGAAGCAGCAGACATAAGCGACTGCACAAAATCGCTGTGTGGGAAGGCAGTGGAGCTCAAAGGTAGCCTTGCAGACGGTACATTCACTTACATCATTGTTGGGAAAAGATAGACAAATCCCAGGGCTATTGGGGTTCTGATCTATGGAAAGGGGCATAGCCCCTCTTAGGGGTTGGGGTTTGAGCCCTTGTCCTTCAAGATAGAAGCCAAACTCTAACTGATGGGGGGTTCAGAAAGAATCTGTCCTGGACAGGTACCTGCCTTCTAAGTGGATTCTTGCATCTTCCTCTCAAATGTTTTGGCTACTGTCAAAGACAGGACACTAGACCAGCTGGGCCATTGGGCTGATCCAATGGGGTGATTCCTATCTTCCTTTGGCCCACATTTTCTTCGAATTCCTCCACAGGCAAAGCTCCCATTGAAGTCAATACATGTTGTATGGGGGGAAGGATTGCAGGATCTGGGGTCAAAACCCAGCCTTGCTTAACTCAATGGACATTCTGCCATTGAGGTCCGTGGGACCCGGATTACCCTTTTGGATTGAAAACTGCAGTAAAGCGTTGATGAGCCTGGTTGCTAGAGGGAGCAGGACGTACCACACTTGACGGCTCCCCATCAGCTCAGTAAAAGTCATTACAGGAACCAAGACAGGCTGCTAATACTAGCTCAAGGGGTTTGAAGTATTTTAATGAGCAGTTATGGTAGTGCCTAGAGGCTCCAACCAAGATCAGGGCCCCATTGTGCTGGTGTTGTTCATGCACGAACTGAGAGACGACCCCCTGCCTCAAAGAGCTTTCGTGGAAATAGACAAGACAGGCCAGTGGTTGGAGGGGGAAATGACTTGCTCAAGGTCACACAGCAGATCAGTGGCTATAGATTCTCTCCACTGGGCTATACCACTTCCCACGACAAGCACTGGCTTTTTGCACTTTCCTTGGTTCGTACAATGACCCTGGCTTAATCGGTATCCCCTTCTGTTTGTGCTCAATCCTTCGCTCTTAGCTGGCGCGTTTCATCAGTAGATCTCAAAGCCCTTTACGAAAAATTATCTGCATTTAACAGAGGGGGAAACTGACGCACAGAGAGGGGCAACCAAGGTCAGCCAGCAAGCCAGTGACAGCGCTAGGAATTAAGCCCACATCTCCTGACTCCTATTCCCGTGCTTTAACCATTACTCCACACAGTCTCTCTTTCACTCCCTTTTCACGGTCTCATGCACTAGCACGGCTCCGCAGAGGGGTGCCTTTCATTTCATGGACAGAGGAAGAGGGCATGGCCTCTTCCTCCTCCACTCTCTAGCTTCACCTCCCAAAACAAGCCAGATGCACACCACAGCAGTGGTTCTACGTGTAATTCGCAGGGCTTAGGATGCAATAGCCTCTAAAGTAGTTTTTGTCTCCTTTCATTGGGACCAGCCCTGTAAGAGACAGCAATTTTCTCTGCATTTCGTAAAAGCCTTTCGTCTCCCCTGTGTAGACACACGCACCTTTATTTCCAAAGAGGTGCAATCACTTTTACAGCAGGTAAGGAGAATTAGAAACGATTCAGGGCTTCATTCTGCTCCAGCTCGCACTGGTGTCCAATTAGCACAAGTGAGATGAGAATCAGGCTTTCTTGCTCGACTCTGCAATAGCTGGGACCCTTCCTAGAGTTTTAGCCACAGCCCTTTATTATATATGCACAATTCAGTGATGCCGTGCGTGTGGGCTGTAGATTAGACTGGCCCAATGGAGCCCTGCAGAAGGTTCTCAGAGAACTGGCTGGTCCATGGCTCTGGCTTCTCCACCCCTTTTTTCCAGCTGGTGTGATTTGGCCCAGTGCCATGTCAGGCCCATCGAACCCAATGGTTTTAAAAGTGGCTGCTGGTTTTGGGTGACCTGTTTGAGTCAGTGTTCTAGTCCCAGCTCTGACTCACTGTGTGATCTCATGTCAGTCACTGCCCCCTCCTTCCGCCTCGCTCCGTGCCTCAGTTTCCCCGTCTGTAAAATGGGGCTGCTGATACTGACCCGCCTACATGAAGTGCTTGGAAAGCAACCGCTGACAAGTGCCTTTAAAAGAGCTACAGTTTGTGGTTATAAATAAATCATTTCCCACTGAAACCTGAAAAAACAGGTAAGATTTCCTTCTTCTCTGTCACCCCCTCAGGGCTCGCTGTGAGCATAGGGTTGACAACACCTTGAACTGGCTTTCCTTACTGACATTTTTAGTTATGTTACAAACGCCTCTAGAGCCCCCAACAGCTATCGGTGCCCCACTGCGCTAGGTGCTGTACATGGACCTAATAAACGCCAATCTCTGTCTCAAAGAGTTTACAATGTAAACAGGATTATTACCTGCATTTTATTTTACGGGCAGGGAACTGAAGGGCAGAAATGAAGTGCGTCGCCTGAGGTCACACAGGAAGTCTGTAGTAGAGCCAGGAATTGAGCCCAGGTCGCCTTCTAATCCAGTGCTTGAAACATAAGCATGTCCTTCCTCTCTAGAGAGAGATCAGCCGCTTAATTCAGCCCCGTGAAACCAACGAGCAACGGAGCCGGTGCTACACTAGGGAAGAGGGCAGCAAGGGCATGCCAGTTTTGGGGATTTTTAGGAGAGCTTTGCTTTTGTAGCTCTGTGTGCGTTCCATAAACGCTTTTGCGGTTTGTTGTACGAGGCAGCCTGGAAACCAACACAGGCAACCAGGCGGCCCGATAAAAGTAAACTTTTCCAATTGCAGTTGAAAGCTGAGTTCTTCTGACCTAATTTCCCGCTCCAAGGGTTAACTGCTCTCTGCGGGGCCGCAGCTCCTCCAGTGAGCTGCAGCCAGACAATGCCATTTAAGTGAATGTTCCTAGCCCACAGAAGTCATGGTGATTGCTCAATCTCCCTCGCAGTAGGTGCTACATTAGCTGCTCAAACCATATTCCAGTAAATTAGAGCCAGTCTGATTTAGACAATCACTAGGTCATTCTTTCCTCCACTTCCCAGTTTCACACAGAGATAACAGCAGCTGGGGGGAAGCGGGGAGGTGGACGAATAACAGTTTACTTGCTTATTAGGGGTTAGAGGCAGTCTCGAGTCTGTGATTTGCCGAACAAGACTGATACCAGCAACAAAAGCCTCAAAGTTAAATGATGCAGTATTTGTTTCAGGTCTAATAAAGGTACTTAAACAAACACCAAACACTTTCTTTCTGGGAGGCGAGTAAATACAGGGAAACGGCATTAAAATGTCTTTTAAGGGCCAGAATGAAGACCCACGGCAGATGGGAATTCCAAGATGAACAGCTGTTTCTTTGATGCTGGCAGGCGATGGAGAGGAAGCACGATCCAGTGAATAGCAAACTTGACAAGGAGTCCATTGACCTGGGTTCTGCTCCTGGCTGTGGGAACTTGGGCAAGTTTGTGCTTGTGTCCCGTCCCACCCTTGGGTTGCTGTAAGTTCTGTCTTTTGCTATGTGTCTGTGTAACACCGACAGACCGCGGTTATCGGCGGGCAGGATCGAACCGGGACCTCGAGAGCTTAGCGCATGAGCTGCTACAGCATGAGCTAAAAGCCAACTGGCTCATTAATCTCTTTCTCTCTCTCTAAGTGGTCTTGGTGCCACTAGAGGGGACAGAACACCACACCCACAAGGTGTGTGGGTCACACCTGCACAGTACCTGGCACAGTGGGGGTCTGAGCTTCGTTGTGGTCTCTAGGTGCTCCTACAGCATCACTAATAATACTAATAATGAATATATTATATAAACAGGCCTAGGACATTGCAATGGGTGATTTTCCCAGCTCATGCGCCACCCCGAGGCCCCGCTCTTGCTTCTCTGAAGCCAGCGGGGGCTTAGCTCAGGCCGGCAGCCTGGAGATTGGGGCTTGGCTCAGGCCAGCGGGTGGCTCAGCCCCATGAGTTGGGCTGGCCTGGGGGTCATGGTGGGAGGAGCAGATCAGGGCTCCAGCGGGCAAAGGGGGAAAGTGGCGGGATGTGGGCGGTGCCTCAGGTGGAGGGGGCGGAGCCAGGGAACTAGCCTCCCCAAAGGGGGTTTACCTGCCGCCCATGCCAAAACTCACCTTTACTTTTTATTCATTCTTATTATTATAACTCTGGATGTTCTCACGACCCAAATAAATGTCTAATACTTTTTCTTCTAAGCCTGCTAAACTCTTGTCCTCAAGGCAGTCCTGTGGCAATGAGTTCCACAGGCTAGGTATGAAAAGTATTTGTACCAGTTTTAAGCCTCCGGTTCAGCAAAACACAAAGCAGGTGCTTAACTTCAAACCTGTGCTTAAGTCCCCGGCTGCAGCAGCACGTGCTTAAAGTTAAGCAGCTGCTTAAGTGCTCTCTGAGTTTGTTCCCTTCCCGTTCCATTGACTGGCCCCTTGTTCTCTTACTGAAGACCTCCCTGGCACTACGAAATGTGGCACAGACACTTCGAGGAGCAGCGACTGCAGGGTTCAGTAACTTCAAGGGATTATCGGGGCGGGGGAGTTGGGGAATGCAGAAGGCATGAACCAAGGTGAATCGAAGTGCCTGCAATTTTAAAAAAGCCGTTTCGGTAGCTCCAGAGGTACAGCCGCTGCAACGGAAAATGCCAATGTAAGCAGCGTGAAAGGTGGTATTTGTGAAGGTGCATCCGAGACTCGGAGCTATGTTCTGAGCTTGAGGATGCAACCTGAAAGGGCATGATGGAGATTAAAGTAATTCTATCTAGCTGGTGTAAAATGTGACCTGGACCACAGAGCTGTGAGCGGTGCTGCTGTAATATGCAGAAATACACCTAACCTGGGTCACTAATAACACCTGAGCTCACTAAGCCTGAAAGAATTTTTAAAAACTGTGTGGAGGGAGAGGTTTTGGGATCCAATCTAGTAGTCCCTGGAGGAGAGCATTAGCCCCACCAAGGATGCTCGCGGGCCAGGGCAGGCTCCCCATCCAGGATGAAGGAGGAGGCAGGTGAGGGCACGGTAGATCTCTTGTGGTAGAGAGGAATCAAGATTCGGTTGTAATTGGAATTCTGCGCTAATGCTGCTGGACACAGACAGACCTTGTGGGTCTCGCTGGTTCTCTAGCTCCCAGCCTGTGCTGCCTGGCGTGGTCATAGTGCAATAGGGGGTGAGTATGCTACACTCCAACGCCAAACTGACTCCTCAGACGCTGGAGCCAGTAAAAAATTTGTTTTAGTGCTGGAGGAGGAAAGTGCCCAGGTGTGAAAAGGGCAAAGGGTTCTGGTCGCAGAGTCCCATTCAAAGGCCTGATTATGAATCACTGTGTGAGCAGTAAGAAAGGTACACACCGGGGGGGCTGCTAAGCCATGCTGGAGCATTGCTCTCCAGGGAGGTTCCCATTCCAATGACAGCAGGATCAAAACCAGGGGGAGACGCCCAAGCTTGCTCCCTGCCTCTGGGAACATCTGAGTCACCGGTGGAGGTGGCCCTTGACTCAGTGTCCCCTTTGGGAGCAGCCGGATCCTTCCCCAGACAGACCTCCTGATCCCACTTGACAGCTAGGGCTGTGTGTCCTTCAGCTGCATGCAACACCCTTCCCCTGCTCGGGGAGGCAGGTTCTGAAATGAACAAGGGATCTGGAGGGATTAGAACAGATAGGAAGACAGGCCTGCACCAGAACAAAATGCCAGGACTTATGGAGCCTGGTGCACAGGAGACTGAAACAGGGGCTTCTGGAGCTAAAATCACAAGCTGCTAAAGCTCCCTGGCTGGGGCTGGAAGGGACTCAGGCCCCTCAGGCACAAAGGGGGACCTGTAACACACACTCCCCAGTGGGTCACACTTGCACTGTGAATTGCAAGGCCAACATCACGGGCCCCATTATTCATGAGCCAGCCCCCTGCCAGCCCCCTACACTGACAGTATTGGAGGCCATTGATAGGACAAGTCTCGCCAATCTTCTCTTCTGTATGGCAAACTTTGAAAAGCTATTTCTACATTCAGCACCTGCACTACTGTGAGTGACGAACCTCTCACAAGCTAAACAGCACTCTGCTTGTATCATTACCTGGATGGGTGACTTCCAAGCACTGCCGGCGTGATTCAAACGGCTGTGATCTTCCCGCTGGGTCACTGCTGAACCGCTGGCTGAGTGTGGGGCTAGGAGGCATCGAAGGCTCCATCTTGCAGATGAGCAGCGGCTAATGCAGGTTGTTGTGGGGTCTTTAACTGAATACAGGGATTCCTTATCCTGTCATTCATACAGCCCCACAAGTGAGGACAAAATGCCACCATTCGGAGCAGGTCGCATTTGCCCCGCGCTTTGCACTAGAATAACTGGCTGCCCAGGATAGGGGGCACGGCAAATGGGTGGTACTCTTCACTTCCTGGGCCAGATCCTCAGATCCTGTGAAGCCCCATAGCTCCATTTAAGTCAAGGCAGCTACACCGCTGAAGAGCTAGCCTGGCCTGCATGCAATGTTGATCTGGTTTCATTAAGGCTGCATCTACACTACAAAGCTTGGGCGATGGGCGTGAATTCGGCTTACAGCCACCGACATTTGCATGTTGCGGGAGCGTCTGAACGCTAGGCTGCTGGTATCGGTGCTGCGTATCGTTGCATCAGAAAGGTGCAATTTAAAGCAGTTTAGTTAATCCAATGGAACTTTATGTGTGGACACACTTATATTGGTTTATACCCCGTTTATATCAGTTCAGCTTGACACTGCATTAACCTCACGGCATCGACGTTGACTCTGCGCCGCTCAGAGAGGTGGTGTTATAAAGTTGGCGTAGCGGGGCAGTTACATCTGCTGGAGGGAAATTTAAGGGTCGACACATCCACAGCCTGATCAATTTAAGCTGCCTGGTGTTGACTTACCCTTGTAGTGTAGACCAGGCCTAAGTAAACCAGGGCAACTACTGGGCCTAGCCATGCCCAAACTATTGTGAAGCGTTCCCGTGCTTTGTTAAACAGCTGCCACGTTCCATCAGAGAATAGGGGAGTGACGTTATCTCTAAATGAAGGTACTTTGTAAAGTCCTGCCACGTGAAAAGTGATACACCTCTACCCCGATATAATGCTGTCCTCGGGAGCCAAAAACTCTTACCGCGTTATAGGTGAAACCGCGTTATATCGAACTTGCTTTGATCCGCCGGAGAGCTCAGCCCCCCCCCGGAGCACTGCTTTACCGCGTTATATCCGAATTCGTGTTATATCGGGTCGTGTTATATCGGGGTAGAGGTGTATATAAATGTCTGTTAGTATTGTTTCATTGCTAGTGGCTGAATCTGGGTGACGCTGCAGACAACCCGATGAAACCTGTGCTCAGAGTGCAGCTGCGGTCAAAAAATCTAAGAAGCTGTTAGGCACGAGAATGCTATGGAATATAAAATTGGGAATGACATAATGTCTTTATATAAAGTTACAGCCTCACTTGCAGTACTGTATGCGCTGCTGGCCACCCCATCTCAAAAAGGATATTACAGATTTAGATGGGGGTGAAGAGAAAGGTGATGAACGAGTGCCTAGAAAAACTCTTGTAGCAAGAGAGATTGAAAAGATTGGGATAGTTACCTTAGAAACGAGACAAATATAATGATAATGTCTATAAAATCCTGAATGGTCTAAAGAAGGGAGAGCGGGAATTTCTGTTCTCCCTGTCTCATAACACAAGATCAAGGGGACGCACAATTAAATTAAAAGGTGGGAAGTTCAAAACTGATATCAGGCAATACTTTTGAATACAATGCGTAATTAGACTGTGGATCTCGCTGCCACAGGAAGTTGCTGAGGCCAAGAATTTAACAAGATTCAAAAACGAGTTGGACATTTGTATGGATAACAAGAACAAAGCAAAAACAATGAGGAGTCCTTGTGGCGCCTAGCACCATGGGGTCTCTAAGGTGCCACAAGGACTCCTCGGTGTTTTTGCCGATACAGACTAATACGGCTGCTACTCTGAAAAGAGAACAAATAGAATGATCATAACTAATGATGATCAACACTTTGTAAGGGATATGAAAACTCAGGCTTTGGGGCTTGAACTGATCTCCAACTATTACAGATCAGGGTGAGACCAAATGTGAAGGGCAGATTATCCCACATCTGCTACTGTGGGTTCTTGCCGCCTCCTCTGGAGCATCAGAGATGGGCTACGAGGCTAGATGAACCTGAGGCCCGATCCAGATTGGCCGTTCCATTGTTCCTAGGAGGGATGGTCTATTTTTGAGATTAATTTGTGCCTAAGAGCCCCAATCATGAACGAGAACCCACTTCTGCTGGGCCCTGTCCAAACACAGACCAGATGATCCCTGCCCCCAAAGCGCTAACAATCTAAGGGGATGTCTACACCGCAAGGCGTAATTTCCAGCTCAAGGAGACATTCACCTGCTGACCGAGCTAGCGGAACTGAAAACAGAAGTGCAGCTGCACCGATGCAAGGGGCTAGACACCCCGAGTATAATCCCGACCGAGGTGCTAGGTACGTAGTCTCAGCGGCTGGCCCTTCTCACCGCTCGTGTCACCAGGGCTACACTTGTGTTTTTACCTTGCTAACTTGATCAGAGCTAGCGTGGGTCCATCCCTGCAAGATGGGAATTACACCCCCTCCGCTTGAAGGACAGACATATCCTGACTATAAGACAAGAAACAATACATGGATACAGGCAGATGAGGGAACACAAGAAAACAATGAGACAATGGTGGTCAAGGACCTTAAATACCCAGTCCTTTGGCTGGTACAGAGCTCTTCTATGAGTCAAACAAAGGCCCTATCGCCTTGCTACAGAGGAGAAACACAAAGGAATTTGCATATCTTGTAAATAATAAAAGTGGGAGGACAAAGGTGAACCCGCATATCCCCCCCCTCCCTCCAAAGATGAATACATTTCCCAGATTGTTGTTTTCGGTTCACGCGCTGAGAGTTTCTCTCCCTAAGAAGTTTTTACAGTAGATTGAATCGGATCATTGAGAAATTCATCTGGAAAACATGTTCGATGCAAGTGCGAAGCGTTTCCCCTCCTCCCCCGGCCCCCCACAATGCTGGCGTCGTTTGTGCTTTAGGAATGTTTAATTATTATTTAGCAGCAGGAGGAAGTCTCGTGCCTCTGTTATTTCTCGATTAGTCTCCAGAGACCAGGGCTTGGTTTCACGTTATTCAGACCCTGGCTGGTAGAGGCTCGTCTTTTCCAGCAAGGGTTAGGCCTTCCCCCGTCAATCATTTTCAGGTCACCTTCATTTCCAGTTGGGGCATCTTGAAAACAGGTGGTCCTCCGTGCAATATTTGGACATTCCCTTTCATCCTGCTCTGGCAAAATACTGAGGGCCTGGTAGTTTCACAGGAGCACCTGCAGCTGCCATTGACTCCGTGCTTCAGGGCGTAAACCAGCTACTAACTATCTGGTCAGGGGGAACTTCCCCGGGGGCAGCTTAGCCCATAGCTGCCTGCTGTTGGGTTTCTGGCCCTTTCCTCTGAAGCAGCCACGGCTGGGGAGAGGATACTGAGCTAGATGGACCACGGGGCTGAGCCAGTCGGATAATTGCGATGGAGCTGGAGATCCCCAATGACTCAGGAAGTACCTTGGTTCCCAAGCCCTAGAGAAGCCGGAGGGATCAAGGCTTGGGAAAGCAGCAGGGATTGGTGAACTGAACACTGGCAGGCCTCGCTCCACGACTTTCTCTTTCTCTCCTCAGCCAAGACTAGGGTGACCAGGTGTCCAGTTTTTGATCTGAACACCCAGGCGAAAAGGGACCCTGGAGGCTCCAGTCAGCACCCCTGACCGGGCTGTTAAAAGTCCGGTTGGTGTGGGGCTGGCAGGCTCTCTACCCAGCTCCACGTGGCTCCCGGGAAGCGGCCGGCATGTCCCTCTGGCTCCTAGGCAAAGGGGTGGCCACGGGGCCTCTGTGGGTTGCCTCCACCCCAAGCACTGGCTCCACAGCTCCCATTGGCCACGAACTACGGGGCAGTGCCTGTGGGTGGGGGCAGTGCACAGAGCCGCTCGGCCATGCCTCCGCCTAGGAGCTGGCCGCTTCCCGGGAACCACCTGAGGTAAACGCCGCCCGGAGTCCACACTCCTCTCCCCTTCCTGCATCCCAACCCCCTGCCCTAGCCCTGAGCCCCCTCCCACACCCAAACTCCCTCCCGGAGCCCGTACCCTGCACCCCCTTCCCATGCCCCAACCCGCTGCCCCAGCCCTGAGCCCCCTCCTGCACCCCAAACCCCTCATCCCCAGCCCCACCCCAGAGCCCACACCCCCCACACCAACCCCCTGCCCCAGCCTAGGGCCCCTTCGTGCACCCTGAACTCCTCATTTCTGGCCCCACCCCAGAGCCGGAGCCCTCATCCCCCCCCGTACCCAACCCCCCGCCTCAGCCCGGAGCCCCTACCACACTCTGAACCCCTCGGCCCCACCCTCCAGCCCGGAGCCCCCTCCGACACCCCTCTGAGCAGTTTCCAGTTCCAGTGGATGTATGTCTTCCAAACAGTTCCAAGCTCTCTGAGCAGAAATATTCCAGCTTCATTTATCTCAGTCCCCAAATCCCTGCAGATATGGATAAGAGTCGCTTTGTTCTTCTAATGAGGTCTCCTCTAAGGCCCACTGGCAGCCATGGAAAAACTCCCGTTGGACTTCAGAGCAGCCCAGGGTGCTCCAGGCTTAGCGGCCAGAATCCGGAAATACCGGATGTAAGTTAACAACAGCTACAACCAGCTGAACTAGTCTGTTCCCTTAAGGGAGGCGCTGAATGCCGTGTCCTGAGCCTGCAGCACTTGCGGGGTGAAGAGCGGGATCAGAGGGCTTTGAGTCACCACGCAAATTCAGCCCAGCCTATCCCAGTGCAGCACCCATTGTAATCAGCAGGCATTGTATCCCCTTACAGCAGGACTCGATGTACTCCACTGACCTTTAGCTGCTTTCAAGCTCATGCACTAATAATAATCACCATTCCTAGCTCTTGCACAAAGAGGTCAGTAGCATTCTCTCCATTTTACAAATGGGGAAACCCAGGCACAAATCAGTGACGTGACTTACCAAAGGACACCTAGCAGGCCAGCGATAGAGCCAGGAGTAGAACCCACATTGCCTGTGTCCTACTCCAGGGGGCTAACCACTAGGCAACACTGCCTTTCATGGAGGCCTGCGGGGGGTCTCTAACGATCCATACAACAGGTCGCTTACAGGCAGTATAAACACAAGCATATCACACTGCCCTGCCACCAGACCTCCACTGGGGCATTGAGACATCACTCAGTTGTTGGCCTTCCTGCTCAGACTGCAGATAACAACCGTGGTTTTCGTTTTGCAATCGGGACAGTTTTCCACTAGGAAATGGGATGAGAGCACAGTCTCACTTCACCTTTCATTTACTACCAACCTGAGCTGGATTGAAACCGGCAGGTGCCTCAGTTGCACTTCATAAATGCCCCCAGCTGAACAAGTCTCAACAGTGGCCTTTTGTATGAATGCAGCTAGTGACAGACGCACCAGGACTTGGGTGTATTTAGAAGAAGACAATAATTCATACTCAAATGGAAAGCTGTAATGTGGGTGGTAGCTGAATGTGGGCAGCTCCTGGGCGTGTTAAATAGATATGGCCTTGTTAGGAAGATTTGATCTGATTGCAAATGCTTATAACTACAATATGCAATTATTGCATATCTGTGTCTGATTCTGATCTTATTTACATCAATTCAGTGAATTCAGTGGCGGTTTTTTCCATTATGTGCGGGTATAAGTGGCCACACAAAACAGATAAAACAAACATCCAGGGAACAAGGTGCATATTTCAACTCTTCCCGGGTCCACAGGGCCCAAATAAGGCAGAGAAAGTGCAAAAAAGGAGAAACTGGTTTTAAAATAAGGGGATCCAAACTGAGTTTGAATGGAAGGGCCTGAATCTCCATTGACTTGTGCCTCGTATCATCATTTACTTCCATAGAGAGTTACGATGATCGATATTATGATTTGTTTTATAATAGAGGCCCCAGCCAAAATCAGGACCCCACTGTGCTAGGTGCTGTCCCATACACATAGTGAGAGATAATCCCTGCCCCAAAGAGTTTACAGTAGACAAGATTATAATCTCCCTGTTATAGATGGGGAATTGAGGCCCACAGAGATTACATGAGTTCCTCAAAAAAAGGTGAGAGCAAGGCAGGCGTGAAATTGCTTACTGCAGCATTTTCCATCCAGTTGGCACACACTTTGCACGGGTGCAAATGATTGCACAAGGTGCAAGATGGCGAAGAATCAAGCCCACCGAGGGCAAAACAGCAGAGGATCAAATTTTGTGCAAAGGATTAGCCAAGGTCTGGTAGGAACATGATCAAAACTAGCACACAAAGCAAAGCATAGTACACCTCTACCCCGATAGAACGCGACCCGATATAACACGAATTCGGATATAACGCGGTAAAGCAGTGCTCTGGGGGTGGGGGCTGGGCTGCGCGCGCAGCGGATCAAAGCAAGTTCGATATAACGCAGTTTCATCTATAATGCGGTACGATTTTTTGGCTCCCGAGGACGGCGTTATAATGGGGTAGAGGTGTATGTGTTAAAAAGCCTCAGTTCATTGCAGGAAAGTTGAGAGTTAATGTGTGAAGTCTGTCCACTGTCTTCTTTTATCTCACAGCGTTGCAAAGACTTGTTATAAACGGATCCATGAAGAATTTATTTCTTCTGCTGCATCTGGGTTCTGTATTCCTCTGCTGAACTTGTTTTGAACATATGAGGATATCATTCCCACTTTGTACTCTGCTGTCCATCTTCTTCCGGAGGGTTTTTGTTGCTTGGTTTGTTTTTTCAAGCCGTGTGGCTGTTTAGCCTCGCTATAAAATTCCAGTAAAATCTTTTCTTTGCTGCATTGCTCAGGGTAGAAAAATTTCTGCCTAACTTTACAATAATATTGGGGTGTGTGTATGTGTATATATATGAACAATGGGAGAAATAACAACAAACGGAAAAGGGCAGCCTGTCCGGCACCTTTGCAGAGATTAAATGCCCACACCAGCTCACCTTAAAAACAAGTTACACCAAGCAATTTTGCCATGTAAATTTCCTCTGCACGGGAAGGGCCGTAGACAGAAAGCCAAAGACTGCAGCAGTCATTTGGGCTTGATCCCTGGATGGAAAAATAGCCTACGCGTTAGAACAACGTGGCTCCTTGCCAGAAGCCCATGCAAAGAAACATATTCAAACTGTCGGGAATAAACAAGAATTTTCAAAGTTTTTTTCGCAACTCCAGGCAACGAAAACTGAGCTCTACAGTTATTAAGCTCCCATCTGGTGGCTTCTTTATGAAGGGACGATATTTGCATGTTTCCAGCAGAGAAAAGCTGTTTCTAACTCAGATAAAATGGAACATTTTGCGAAAGGATGTGAAATAACAGATGACGCCGGTTTAAGCAACTGGGTTGAAGGTTTCGCCAGCTGCCCTTTTAAAAAAAAATTTATCGTTAAGTAACAGGAGCCAGTTTTTAAAAAATGCTTCCAACTGACTCCCGTTTACTTCGAAGAGGTGAGGAATAGAAAGAGGTAGGGCAAGGAGTGGTATTCCAGGAAGGATTTTGGGTAGCTGACCAGTATACAAGTTCACATGGTGATTTCTTTTACCCACTGGCTCTTGGAGAGTTTTCTCTTTTCCTGTTCCAATGAGGTGTGCGGACAGCACCAGCATCCTAAATGACTGAAATGCCAAAAGGCCTGAGTTTTTCTTGTTAGGGTAAATGTAGTTATCCGTAAAGATTCATAGCTGCCACGCTGTGCGTTGCAGGCTGGTGCTTTGTTAATTTTCCAACGCCCACTAGGCAGGAGCAGCACAGATTAAGGATAAGGTTCTCGGAGCCTGGCTAATTTTGAAATATCTTCTCTGATGACCGTAAAACAGAACGCAGTCCAGGGCTTGGGCACAGCTGTTTAAACCGGACAGCGCAAGGCCAAGCAGCAGAGAGAGACAGACAATGTAAATACAGTTTGGACAACAAGCTAAGCTCAGACAGTTGGGCACAACGGCCCCAATGCCAAACAACTGCTTAAGCATCACAGCTGAAACAGGGCAAAAATAACCATTAATCCTAGCTTGACGGTAACGTCGCAGGTGCACCAGACTAAGCACAATACTAGCACCCAAATACTAAGCACGGCAGACGCTACAGTCTAAACTCAGCCCCAGCGCCCACCAAAGAGCTCAAAATAACACAACGTGATTAGAAAACGGCAGGCACAATGTGCCACCCGAAAGAGGCGAACAGCGTAACAGCATGTCAGCTCCAGCTCGTGAGCACAGCCGCTTAAACCTACAGAACACTTGAAGCCCAGCCGCTCCGATGTAATGACTTCGGATCACAACTGTAGGGTGCATAACAAGCCAGCCGCGGTAGCCTAACCAGAGCGGTAGGATTTGAATAACAACCCGTTAGCTCGTCTCAGCCATGGATCGCAAGGCACTTTACCTAAGAGTAGCATCATTCCTTGCTTACGAATCGGGGAAATGAAGCACGGATAGTCTCCTGTGATGCAGCTGGTACCGGGCGTAGGCCAAGACAAAATACCAGGCTAGATGGACCGTTATCTACCTCCCTGAGTACTTATATGGCTCACAACCCTGTATTAGTATTATCATAGCACCTAGAAGCCCTAGTTATGGACCAGGACCCATAGGTGCTGGAACTAGGAGTGCTGGGGGAGCTACCGTGCCCCCCGCCCTCTTGGCTTGAAGTGGTTTCCTTCATATACAGGGTTTACAGTTTGGTTCAATGGCTCTCAGCACCCCCACTATACACATTATTCCAGAACACCCCCCCCCCAGGACCCCATGGTGCTAGGCGCTGTATAAACACAGAACAAAAAGACAGTCCCTGCTCTAAGGGGCTTCCCATCAAAGTAGCTGAGCGCTTCAAAACCATCAATGGATTTTCTCTTCCTGCGAGGTAGGGAAGCATAATCTCCATTTTGCAGGCAGGGAACACTCAGTGCATGATTGATTCAGTGACTTACCCCCATTCACAGGAAAGGACTTGAAATCACCCCTCCTGAGCCCCAGTGCCTTAGCCATTACATCTACTCTCTTGTCCACACCCTACTCCTCTGTGATGTTCTGGCAATTCCTATGTTCAAGGCACAATCCATGTTTTAATACAACCACTCTGCACCTGTGGTTTAACCTAGAGCATGCCTTCTTCCCCCTCCCCCCTTGGCAAAGGCTTGTGACTTTGAGAAGCGAAGCTAACACAACCCGTTTACACGCAGCCCACAGGCTGCCGTATCAGATTAAGATGCCTGAGCTCTGAAAACGAACGGTGTTCAGCGCCTTGACCAGGTGAACGTTGTTTCGGCGCCTCGTCTTATTTTTCCCTTCTCCCGCTGATAGACAGTTCTCATCAGGCTAACAGACCCTGCACTGCTCTCCAGATGATCGTGCAATGTTATGACAATCCAAAGAGCCATTATTCCAAACGCTTGCCAATCACCAGGCTGCTGCCAGTCTGTGTCAAATGAAGCATCCAGGCCCTGTCAGATTAAATCCAGCAGCTCTTTAGTTTGGAGCAGTTTGTTTATTTGCGTGTTGTCGGGTTGCCCGCTCCCTAGCTACTGCCTTCTTTCAGAAAGCCATACTTGATCACTGCAGGTTTGGGCCCTGCTTCCACGTCAGCTATAACCAAGTCAAGGCTTCACCTAAGCCCCGAGCACCTTATGTCCACACTGCACTGGGGACCCAGCCTCCCAGGCTGGGCAGCTCTCTCCCTAGCGGCTGCAACGTAGACAGGGCCGACGAGAGAGGCGGCACGTCCAGCTGTTCGGCGGCAATTCGGCGGACGGTCCCTCACTCCGGCCCGAAGCGAAGGACCTCCTGCCGAATTGCCACCGCAGATCGTGGCTGCTTGGGGCGGCCAAAACCCTGGAGCCGGCCCGGACTCTGTTATAGATGCAGCACAAGCAGTGGCTCTAGTTAACACATCCCTGAGTCGTGGGCAGAAAAGGGAGCTGTTAGACAGAAAGGAAAGAAAAACGACCAGGCCGTGTCTACATTACAAAATGAAGTTGACCTAACTGATGTCAGCATACAGCCGCCGCAGTAATTACATTGCTTGTGCGTGTCTACACTTTGCTCCTTGGGTGGGCGTTGCGTGCCCTCACCAAGAGCGCTGGTATCGATTGAACTGTCAGCGTGGGGCATTATGGGACGGCTCCTGAAAGCCAGGAACAGTCAACATAAGCAACGCAGTGTCTACACTGGCACCGTGTCGACTTAACTACATTGACCGTGACTCTACGCCGCTCTGGGAGGTGAAGTTATTAAGCTGGCGTAGCAGGGCAGTTACAATGGCAGGAGCGAAATTTAAGTGTAGACGCTTCCATAGTTAGGCTGACGTAGGCTGCCTTGCATGGCCCTAACTCTGTAGTGTAGACCTGCTCCCAGACAGTGATCTATTACACTAAGGAACAGCAAGCCACTGGTCGGAGAGTACGGAAGCCAGGGTTCCATGCCTGACTGTTCCACTCCCCTGCTGTGTGACCCTCACCATGTCACTGCCTCGCTCTGTGCCTTGGTTTCCCCATCTGTACATCAAAGTCATCTTCTTTGCCGAGTAGTACGGCACTAAGAGTTATGGTTAGATTCTCTTTAGCCCTCTCCCTCCCAGATATGCAGATAAATTCCTCTCTATGGAAAAGGGAGATCGCCCGCATTTGACTGCTGTGACCACGTGGCGCCATGAAAATGACATTAGCACACTGCATAGTTTCATATGGGAACGGCAAACTTCATTCGCCTTTGTTGCTGGCCATATGTACGGAGCTGAACATTTCCATGGTTGATATTATAGTCAAGCAGGGGGCCCCCGAAGGGTGAGCACAGCTGCCTTTTGTTCTGAGCTGATCCCTCTTTGTTCAGCGATGCCCAGTTTTGTAGCTGTTGGGTAGTGAGATTAAGGGAACGGGGGTGGCGAGCCTTTGGTTCACATTACACATTCTGTTGAGTACTTGGGCAGATGTGCACTACTCAGGCGGAGAGTGAAGCCGGCCAGTTTGCAAGGGAAATGCACGTGGGGACTTCATGGAAAGGTCTGGTTGGAAAAGGGGAAAAGAGAAAAAAGAACAAACTATTCTGAGGCTGGATTATCTGGAGGCAGAAGTATTCTGCCTACAAAATATCCACCTTCCATTGTGTTTAAATCCCCACGCCATGTCTTCCGAACATAGATGGATGCAGCCAGAGCTCCACTTGCTGTAGGGCCAGGAGGATTGCCATGCTAGGTTGAGAGACGGGAAGAAATGATACATTTCTTTATTGCTCTTCTAAGTGTATTAACAATAGGAGCTTGCTCATTTCTTGCCGTTATCTGTCCGGGAGTTTAATTTGCCTTCAGAAGGATTTGAAGGCTGGTTTTATGCTTTTTTTCATTACAAGATTTTAAATAAATGTTCATTTAAATGACAGAATTCCAGAGCTTCCAGTCTTCTTACAAATGAACATTGCAGGCCAATCTAATTGTAACTTTACATCGGGGGGGAAGGGGGAGGGGATGGAAATACACTTTCCTGTTACTGTTG
This sequence comes from Trachemys scripta elegans, assembly GCF_013100865.1. Lineage (NCBI taxonomy): Eukaryota > Metazoa > Chordata > Testudines > Emydidae > Trachemys > Trachemys scripta. The sequence continues at coordinate 7,075,633 of NC_048319.1, read as the reverse complement.
TCATTTTACATGCCGATGGGATGCTCTCCAATTAAAATCCAATTATTTTAGCAAAATAATGTCCTTACCTTTGTTGTAGCAGCACCACGGATGATTAAAACCAAGGGAAGGTTTTAAATTATTTATTTTTCACTGTTTACTTTTTTGGTGGGTTTTTTGCACTTTACTTGGAGAGGGAAAAGAGAAGCAGGGTGGGTGGGTGTGCAAATACATACATACATACATACATATATATATATATATATATATATATATATATATATATAAATATATATATGTATACAATGTTTGGGTTGCAAACAGGGGAGTGTTTAAATACAAATTCTCTCTCTTATCATTTCTTTTTTTTTAACCAGCAGTAAAAGCAAAAGAAAGAAAGAAAGAAAGAAAGAAAGAAAGAAAGAAAGAAAGAAAGAAAAAGAAATCACAGGAACGTGTCTATTCAGAAAGAAAGATGGCTCCTGATTTTTGCAAAAGCTTTACCACACTTGGAGGCTTCAATTGCCCCAACAATGTCCCTTTAAGAAAGTGTAAATATAAATCTAGCTGCAGATCCTACACATCTCCCAGAGTCCAGTGACATCCTTGGCCTTTCATTACAGGGTATCGAAATTGACGCATTGGGTGACTCTGCTTTCAGTCAGAAACCACAGACAGTAACTGGAAACCCAGGGAGACTCTGCAGTCTCCATGGAGACAGCACACTTACAACTTAATGTGATCAACAGCTGCTGCAATAATCTTGAAGGATGGAGAAAATGTTTCAAACTGTGCATTGTTTATGGTGGTTCGGCTGATGTTGGAATTTGCTCTGTTGCGTCTGGGGCCCGAGTAAATGAAAGCTCATAGAAAAATACACAGATGTATAGACTGAGGGAGAAATTTCCTTTTCTAGAGGAGATGGATGGGCGTGGGCTGGGGCTCAGAACTGGGAATCAGAAGACCGCGTTTCTATTCTCAGCTGTAGCACCCGCTTATTTCACATGACCCTAGGCAAGTCACTTCCTCTCTCTTTACCCCAGTTTTCCCATCTGCAAAATGGGGGTAATTACATTTAGCCACCTCACAAGGGGCTTGTGAAGCTCATTTCATTAATGTGCCTAATATACTTTATGGTCCATGGACGGAAGAATGTATTGAGATGAAACCAGGGGTTTCTATAGGAATAGCTCTGAAAACCAGTGGAACTGAATGGAGAATGAGATCCTTTCTTTATTTTTTTTTCTGTAGCAGAGCCATACTGCTCTATTCAGTTCTATAGAACGGTTCACAAAGCCTACAGTAAGGTGATCATTGCTTATTTGATTCTGTAGGACTTTTCCATACAGATGAGGCTGTCTCATCCTATCTATCTATCTATCTATCTATCTCCATACATCCCTGTATCTATCTACCTACCTACGGCACTTATATGGCCCCCCCATGACTATAGTATCTGAACGCCTCACAGCCTTTAATGTATTTATATTCACAACAGCCCTGTGGGCCAGGGACATGCTGCCATCCCCATGTTACAATTGGGGAGCTGAAGCACAGAAAGGCTAAGTGACTTACCCAATGTCAGACAGGCCGTCTATGGCAGAGCTGGGACTTTTACCCAGGTCATCGAATCCCTGGCCTATCACCCTATCCACAGGGCCACCTTCCTCCCTGGCCTCAGTTAGATCAGGTTTACCCCAGTGTAACACCCCCTTTGATTTCAGGGGCGTTATTCCTGATAGCAGGCGTGAATCACAGCCCGCTGAAGTCCATGGGAGTCTTTCCACCGGTTTCAATGGGCATTGGATCAGTGGCTATGGTGACCAGATGTCCCGATTTTATAGGGACAGTCCCAATATTTGGAACTTTTCTTATATAGGCTCCTATTACCCCCCACCCCATCCCGATTTTTCACACTTGCTATCTGGTCACCCTATCAGTGGCACAAGAGAGGGGTAAAATCAGCGCCTAGCACTTCAGTGGCAATGTCCCGGCTGCCTCCTCCTTCTTCAACAGCAGCATTGGGAAGCTTCGGGTGGTTGGTGCCAATGTGCTGTCTCGCTTAGTTACATAAAACCCATTGTGGGGTGAACAGCCCGTGTGGGGCCCCACATATGGCGGGGCAGGAATTTAGCAGCAATTTTAAGAAATAAATGGGGATGGAATTCATCCCTGTGACAAGAGGGGTAAAATAAGTCTTAGGTGGCACTTAAATCCATAGGGCGTAGCCTCACACAATGGGGCTTGATCCTGTTTGGGCCAGCAAGGACCTGCTGGAATAGATAGAATAATTACTATCCCCATAGCTGCTAGAGGCCCCAACTGAAGCGCCAGGTGCTGCACAGACACCCAGCGACAGACAGACCCTACTCCAAAAGAAGACAAATGTCAATAGAAAAGACCAACAAAGGAAGCAGCGTTACCCTCACTGGACACACGGGGGATGTCTTCACAGCCCAGGGTAGTGAGCCCCTGAGCCCAGGTCGAGCGACTTGGGCTCACGCTGCAGCGCTAAAACCAGCGGGGTTGATGTGGCATCTCAGGAGCCTAGGGAAGCAGGGGGGGGAGCATCAGAGCCCAAGCCGCAATTTAACAGCACTGTCCACCCAGCTATTTTCAGTTCGGTCGCACGACCCCGAGTCTGTCGCCCCAGGCTTGGAAACTCGCCGCCACCGGCTGTGCAGACACACCCATGGGGACCAGAGGGGCAGAGGCCCTGATTCTCCATTGCCCTACGCCTTCAGTCATTTACAGCAGTGCAAAGCAGGGGTGCACCTCACAGGGCAAATGACTCCACAACAGGGAACCGGACCAAATCACACAGCAGAAAAGCGACGGCGGAGCTGAAATTGCACCTTCAGCCCTGGGCCTGTTCCTTCCCTACGAGCCCAGCCTTCCTGTCGCCAAAAGCTGTACCAATTGTGCCGCCTCTACAGGGCCATTGGGTGGATCCATTCACATTGGAAACTGCCGCTAGCCACACAGAGTGGGGGAAAGGCTGTTCTATTGGTGGGTCTGGGTTTAGCTGGGCACCTCGCCAACACCCCAGCAGAATGGAGCTCCCATGTAGTAGTTGGGTTTCATGTTGCTGTAAATTACATGCAAAAGACAGTAAGCAACAATATACAACCATAAATATGAGCAACGATTATTGATTAGGTGCTGTCTGCAAATAATGAAAGGAATCCATCTCCCTTTCTAAAAGGACAAGGTAGCTAATCCAATCAAAGGAATTCCTCGCTGGGGTCCCAGATGAGCTCTTAAAATCAGCCTGATGATGTCTGAAGCCTCCGCTGCTTTGAATAGGACTGGAAATTGAATTAGCGCCGAAGGAGTCAGGCCTGGCCAATCACTCAGCGACGCTGAAGGACAGCTTATTGATTTTCATGTTTCAAAAAAATTAAATGATATCCCTTTTTGTTATTTAAAATGCTGCTTAAGCAATTTAGTAATGTAATGTCGGAGGCAAAATTCCAGGGCTCTGAATCGGGGGAAATATTTCCCTTGACAGGAGAGGTAGGTGGAAGGAAGATTTAGTATAATTGCCTTCTCTTCAGAATAATTGATGATACCATGAATACGGCTATATTTTGCCAGCCAGCTCTCCTCCATATAATTTATTAAAGATCTAATAATTAATTATGTAAATAGTTGATATATAATCAACAACAGTGGGAGTTAATTGATTTTTTATGTGCAAATTTCTGATGGGGAACTATTGATAAGGTGATTCTGTCTCCCCACAAGGCTGCGCCCAGGCCTGGAGGAGCAGTACTGCTGGGTTATTTGGACTCAGTGCAGGGTTGAAGCCCTTCTCTGTCCCTGAATTGGATTTGCCATTTGCAGAGGCCCCCCGGGTTGTTGTGAGTCTCAGACAGAGAACCCTGACTTCAAGAAACTCTGACAATAATTCCCATTCCAGGAAACAATGTTTCTTTCAGTGGGAAATTACTCAGAAATCAACTCCTGCTCCATGGCTTTAGATGATTGGCTGGAATGTGCACGCCCTGCACAGGGCGTTGCGGTGCTTTCTGATTGAGCTCGGGTGCCTGCTCACTCATTCTCTCTCTCTCTCTCTCTCTCTCTCTCTCTCTCTCACACACACACACACACACACACACACACAGAGTCTCTCTCCCTTTTCCTCCTTCTCTCTCTGTCTCTCTCACACCCACACTTTCGCAGGCCATCTATCCCCTCCTTCCCCAGGGACAGCCCTTTCTCTCTCCCCTCTCTTCCACAGTATCGTTGTGGGCAGCTCTCTCAGAAACGGCTCTAAATCAGGTGAATGGGCCATTAGAAATAAAATATTTCCCCCCTCCAATCTTGAACCGGTGCCCAAGCAGCAACTGGGAAATGTTTCAAGTTCCAAAACGGTAATAAGATTCTGTGCCTTGTCACTATTCCCATCTAGCAGGCCACCTCCCTCGCCAAGGCACTCGATCAAAATGTCAGTCGCGATCCGGTGTCCTAAACCCCATGCGCTGGGCTGGGGCACGGGTGCCTTGGCAAACCTGGGTCAGAGTCTGGCAGGAGAGCGGCGGGCAGCTGGCACATTTCAGTGCTAAGTGCAAAAGGGACCCATCACCCCCAAGACCTATCTTCCTTCCCCTTGGATAAAGGGAAGCCCGTGACTGGGTTGGGAGACTACTCCTAACCCAAGGAGCCACAAGCACAATCCACCTAGAGCCGAGATCTTACCCCCCACCTGAGGGAAACGGCTAGCCATGCTAAGCCCTCCTCCTGAGCTATCTCTCCGAGTGCTTATGTCCCCCGTCCCTGTCGTATCTGAGCGACGCACCCACAGACACATGCTTTCATTAACTCAGGATGACAGTGCCCTCCGTGCTCCCCATGGCTGGCAGCTTCTTCCAAGACGCGGGGGAGCTGTCTCCCTGCAGACCTGCCACCACAGAGTTCAGAATCAACCACAGCCCTAGAGACCAGAGCATCCGACGGGCTCTTCGAGGACAAGAGTTATATCCACCGGGCCCAATTCCTCCCCGGTGTGACTCCAGTGGCTTCGCTGGCGTTAGGCCAGCTGTAAATCTGCCTCGCCATGTCTGAAGTTCCCTGACCTTCAGCGAGGACTTCAGTCTCCTCTTCTCTGGGACGAGTCTGTGCTACTAATTGGAAATCCAATGCTGGCCGGTGGCCAGGTCAAAACTGAGCCAGCACCACTCAGTTCCAAAGGCAAAAGGAGGTAGAGCAGGATCTCCTATGTGTCGCGGTGGGAAGTCAGGTCCTTCTGCCCAAGGACAGGGGTAGTCTTACAATCAGCTGGATATAGTTCGCCCCAGGGAAAACGCCAGCGGGGTTACGCCTGGGGTGATTTGGGGCCCATATCGAACACAAGCCTGTGAGAAACCAATGGCTGGAAATGCATTGGCGCTGCCAAACAAGCATTTGTGTGCAGCAAAGGGGCAGCGAGGGTTAGAGTTCACGACGGTAGTGGCAAAAGGAAGCCATAGAGTAGACAGTAGGGCTGGGAACTTTTGGCCACATGCACCGTTTGCCTGGCATGCCGCAGTCCTGCAACGCCCCCTGTCATTCCAGCCCTGATCCTTTCCCGAACAAAGAATGACAAGAGTCTGGCATCTTTATGATGCAGGACTAGAGACGTCCACATTTGTGCCCAGAGACCAGGTGGTTTAGTAGTTAGAGTGCAGGACTCCTGGGTTCTAATCCTGACTTGCTGTGTGTGGCCAAGGGAAAAGTCACTTCCTCGCCCTGTGCCTCAGTTTCCCACTTCGTACTTGGTGAAGTATTACTAATGACATCACTATTATTACAATTCACTGGGGAGCCCGAGGGACTTTGAACCCAGTTTTCTGGGCAGAGGGGGAAATGAACCAGGGCTCTGCTACACAATCTGAATTAGAAAAGGCCCCTCCCTCCCACTGCCTTTACCAAAAGCTGGTCACTCAACTACCATAGACTCACAGTGTCAAATGCTTTGGAGAGATGGGGAACCATCTGTGTCTTGGAGCACTGTTATCCCACACACATTGCATAGGAAAAGGACATGATCACAGGTCCCAGACAGGTGGGACACGTTAATTCCTTCCTCAAAATGTGAAACGACTGTACAACCGCCCTGTCGCAAGCGGACGTTGTCTTACGAAGCCTGAGGGGTAAACAAGACACATAGGGCACAGTAAACAACCTCTCTGATCCCAGAAGCCGTTTATCATAGGCCGGACATTCAGAACAGCAATCCTGATTGACAGCTCAGCCTACAACTGATTGATGCCATGTGTCAGGGGAGAGACACTCCGTACACCAAAGAGCAGAAGATGGTCAATAGAAAAATACCTCTCCCAGCTCAATGAGGGATCTTCTCCTGTGGTTGATGTTTTCAAAAACTCAGCTACAAGCTCAGGACATATTTATGCTCCTCCCAGTATCCCCCGTTTCCTGATGCTGGGGACAAAGTTATGGCTGATGGCAGAAAGAGAGACAAAGGGACAGAATGCAGGGAGAGCAGAAGACGACACTGATGAAAAGCAGATGATAGCATCACTAAAGAGAGGCAAAAGCAAAGCTGGAAGGAGACGGTGTGATCTAATAGGTGTGGTCATGGATTGGGATTCAGAAGACTGACTCTGCCCCTGAGTCATTGTGCGACCTTGGCTAAAGCATTTGACCTCTCATTTGACCAGATAGAGTCTGTTTCCCTTTTCTCTGGCTTATCTATTTAGGTTTTAAGGCAGGGGTGGCCAACCTGAGCCTGAGAAGGAGGCAGAATTTACCAAGGTACATTGCCAAAGAGCCACAGTAAGACGTCAGCAACCCCCCATCAGCACCCCCCCACCCCAGATTCCAGTGCTTCCCACCCACCTGCAGCCCCACTGATCAGCGCCTCCCCATCCCTCCTCACACCTCCCAATCAGATGTTTCGTGGCATGCAGGAGGCTCGGGGGGGGGGGAAAAGGGAGGGGCGAGGGCACGGCAGGCTCAGGGGAGGGGGCAGGAAGGGGTGGAGTAGGGGCAGGACCTGTGGCAGAGCTAGGGGTTGAGCAGTGAGTCCCCCCCGGCACATTGGAAAGTTGGCGCCTGTAGCTCCAGCCCCGGAGTTGGTGCCTATACAAGGAGCCGCATATTAACTTCTGAGGAGGCGCATGTGGCTCCGGAGTCACTGTTTGGCCACCCCTGTTTTAAGGTCTTTAGGACAGGGCCTGGCTTTCACAATGTGTTTGCACAACACCCGCTAGGCTGGGGCTCTGACTTTAGTTAAGGACTTCAGGTGCTGGTTGAATAAAAATAATAATGGAAGTGAAACCACATTGGGCCTGGTCTTGTTTGGCAACATCCAAGCCATTGGTAAATTGGATCCAAGCCCAACAGGGTCCCAACCTTGAGGTTTAGGCTGGTGGAGGGGGCCCAGAAATGGGTCTGGTTTTGGCCCATCTCTGAATTAGTAGAAGTGTCAAAGCAGGGCAAAGAGAGGCCGTGATTTTTTTTATTTTTTGTTGAAAAACCGATTATACTAAACGTCCGCAGCAATGAAACAGAAAATACTTCCTCATCCTAGTGCAAAGAAGCTAAAGTCTGTGGCAGCATAAATATTAATGGCGTGAAGAGAGAGAAGAGACGCAATAAAAACACACCTTTAATTGAAGAAAAGAAAAAACAGATTACAAATGAGTGGATTCTGCAAGGCCGCTGGTCTCTGTTGCTGGGCAGGAGCACAGAGCAGCAGGCTGCGGTGTGAGATAGGGGCTAGGCCACAGGATCTGATGGGCAGGAGCACAGAGGCAGGGAGAAGTGGCCAGATTCAGCCAAGCACCGTTGCCAGGACAAAAGGAAGTCAGCTTGGGCCTCTCTTATTCAGGAGGTGTGGGGGTCCCTCTCTTCGCGCAGGAGTCCTGAATTGCATGCTACTCAATGGCCTACTCCGCACTCCCAGCCACCACCACGCCAGCCCATCCTGGAACGCTCCATGCACCTGGAGTGCTGCAGAGGTGGCCAGCCTCGCTGGCTTAAAGGGGCATCAGTCAGGACAATGAATTGGGCCCGGGGTGCTGAGATGCGGATTATACCGATGTGCAGCACAATGCAACAGGCTGCAGGGAGACAGAGTGTAACCGATGGGCAGCAGCTCAGGCGAACAGGGTGTAGTAAACTGTAGGAAGACAGTGTATGGTGAGGCACGTAAGACTGGGGACGCTGTAGCGTGCTGCACCGGGTTACAGTGTAGTGCACTCAGGGCCGGCTCCAGGGTTTTGGCTGCCCTAAGCAGCCAAACAAACAAAAAAGCCGCGATCGCGATCCGTGGCGGCAATTCGGCGGGAGGTCCTTCGCTCCGAGCGGGAGTGAGGGACCGTCCGCCGAATTGCTGCCGAACAGCTGGACGTGCTGCCCCTCTCCGGAGTGGCCGCCCCAAGCACCTGCTTGGAGCTGGTGCCTGGAGCCGGCCCTGAGTGCACTTTGCTCACAGTGCCACAAGGACAGCCGACAAAGGCCGCCGTGAAACAGATCTGACCCATCAGGAGGCAGATTAATACTAAAATGTTTCTACAGCGCGTCAGATCAAAGTCGGTTACAAACATTACAAAGGTTACAAAGGTTACAAACATTAATTAATCCTCATAACTGCCCTGGGAGGAGGGCAAGTAAGATCCCCATTCTACAGAAAGGATACCAGTAAGTACAGTGGTTCGGTGATATTCTGAGACCGCTGCCTATCGTGTGGACCAATATTGTCTGATTGTTTCCTTGTGCTGTCTGTCTAAATCCATCTGTTTTCTCTTGTCTTATAGGTCGATTGTAAGTGCTCTGGGGCAGGGACCGTCTTTCTGTTCCGTGGTTGTACAGCGCCTAGCACCATGGTGTTCTGATCCATGACTGGCATTCCTTGGCACCAACACAGTAATAGTAATAGTATAATAATGTTGCCTAAGAAGTCACAAACTAGGATTCGAATTCAGGAGTTTTGGGCTCCCTGGTCCTGTGCTCAAACTGATAGACAACGCTGCCTTTTCTAATCCACACGGACTCTCTTAAATCAATAGGACACCGCACATGCTTAACGTTAAGCATGTGACCAGGAGCGGATTTACCATGAAACACACCGTGCAGTGGCACGGGGCCCCCAAAATGCAGGACAAATATCTGACAACTTGCCCCTGAGTCCCGGCCGCCGGCGCAGCAGGGCTCAGGCAGGCGGGCTGCCTGCATGCCATGGCTGGTGGCCCCACACCGCTCCCAGAAGTGGCTGGCTGTGGGCACGTCTCTGCACACCCCTGGCGGGGTGGGGCGGGAGGTGGCTCTGCACGCTGCCCCCGCCCTGAGTGCTGACTCTGCAGCTCCCATAGATAAGGATCGGGGTAGGGGATATTGTGAATTTCAGGCAGTTCTAACGATCCATGCAAAGTCCAGGTGATCACACGCTGTGAAAAGCAGGTCACATATCGCACCAGTCCACGGCCTCTCATTGGACAGAAGCAGAGATTAAGACCAGAATCCCGCCCTCTCTACTCCCAGTGCTACTCAGGCCCTCACCACTGATAATCCCCTTGGATTCTCCCCAGCTCCCATCAATTGCCCCTTCCCTTCCCTGAAGGGGAATTTTATCCATCTAGTTTAGGAATTTATATGGCCCCCACTACTGTAATAAGTGAGGGGCCTCACAACCTTTAATGTATTTATCCTGACAACACCTGGGTGAGGCAGGGCAGTGTGATTATCCCCATTTTACAGGTGGGAAACTGAGACACAACGAGACCAAGCGGGTTAGCGAAGGTCACACAGGGAGTCTGTGGTAGAGCTGGGTATAGAACCCAGGTGTTCTGAGGCTCGAGCACTCACCCTAACCACAGGGAGCAGAAGAGGTGTAGGTCGAAGTGCACCTATGGTCCACCAGTTCTTAACCAGTGTATGGTCCCCTAGAGCCCAAAGCCAACTGCCATGAGTTAGAGCAGCCCCTAAGCTGCTCTAACATCAGTGGCCTTGGGCCTGCACTGGTGCACCATGAGACTCAGAGAGATGTAACTTGCTCCCTGACGGCTTCCTGCACCAAGGAGAGAATCTGGGCTATAATTTGCAGGCTCCATTCTCCTCTCCCTTAGACCTTTGCAAGTCAGGAGTAATTCCACTGTCATCGCTGGTGTATGTGAATGGGAAAGCAGGCCCTTTGCAGGCTTTGCAGCGTCTCCACATGTGCAATGAGATTGGAATCTAGGTTCCAGGCACATCCCTGGCAATGAGCACCAGAGAGTAATCGACAACCTCTATAGCCTCCCCTTACGGGTGACCAGAGCTCAAGGCTAGCGCCCACATGCTCGCTCATTGCAGAGTGGCGGGAGAAGGATGCTGATGCAGAGGCGAACCTTGCAGGGAAAGGAGGCATCAGAGTCGTTTATGGGTTGTAAGTCTGTAACGGCGGCTAAGCAGGCAGAATAAAGTACTTTGGAAGAGCAGGAAGACCCTAGGAAGGCCCAGTGGGGAAACTGGTTGCTGCTAGATTTGGGATCATCCTCACTAGAGACACCAGCTCTGTCCTGGACACTCCCTTCTTATTATTTATTATTTGTATAGAGGTAGCCCCTAGGAACCCCTGTCATGGCCCAAGACCTGATTGTAGGGTGACCAGACAGCAAATGTGAAAAATCGGGGCGGGGGTGGAGGGTAATAGGAGCCTATATAAGAAAAAGATCCCAAAATTGGAACTGTCCCTATAAAATTGGGACATCTGGTCACCCTACCTGATTGTCCTATGTGCTGTACAAACACAGAACAAATAGAGAGCCCTCAGCCCAAAGAATATGCAGTCTCAACCCTGGCCTGGCTGCAGGGCCGGCTTTAGGCCGATTCGCCCGATTCCCTGGAATCAGGCCCCGCGCCTAAGAGGGCCCCGCGCACTCACCCTGGCGGCGGTTGTCTTCGGGGGCCCCACTCCCCTGGCCAGAGCTCCGGCCGGAGCGCGGCAAGCCCCGCGGCCCCCACTCCCCCAGCCGGCAATCTGAAGTGCCACCCCAGGAATCGGGTCCTGCACTTGCTAAAGCCAGCCCTGCCTGGCTGGTTCTGGTTCATGGTTCTGCCATTCTTAGTACGATCCTGAAATCAAGGACTAAGGCCTTGTCTAAAAACATTAGTTTAACTTAAACTGGCTTTTAAATTGATTTAATTAAACTGGGGCAACCTCTGTCTGGACACACTTAAATCAGTTTACCACTGGCTTGTAGCCATAATTTGATAACTCCCTCTCAGACCTATGGGGGCTTAGGGGGTGTTCCCTACAGGTCATAGTCAAGGGATTATGGTAGCGCGTTGCATGGTATTAGCTTGGTCTGCCTCTGCCCACGTCACAATGGTTTTGGGGATACAGAGTATTTCACGCTCCAGATCTGTGAATCCAGGGCCTTTCACCCAGTAGTACAATTTCTTTAAAACTTACATAAATGAGTCCAGACAGCCAGATCTTTAGGAGTCTCATGAAATCATGAACTTTTTAATTTTAATTAACGTCTTACTCTTGCTATATCAAATGATCATTGTCACTCATGTCAATGCTAACCCTCATTCCGGGCTATAAAAAGTAGGACACCCTTGGACAGGGGGATGAAGAATTTAAGCAGAGGAGGTTGAGCTGGAGCGGGTTGGCCTTTGGCAGGGAGAAAGAGAGGGACATGGGGAAGGGAATTCCTGCCCCATGTCTCAGTGCTTTGTGCCACCTCAAGTGTGAGTCAACAAGCCCAGAGATCCAGGCCAGGCAAAAGAGTAAGGTTAAGCCATACGCAGCCCTGGTATAAGCAGATGGCTCTTCTATGGAAACCTCTGGGACACGTTCATTGGGAGCTAAGAGAGCCCTGTAAATTGCACGCCGTGCCAAATTCTGTTGACAGTTACTCCTGAATGCGGGTTAGCTGAGTTAAGAGCGGACCTTTTTTTGCAGTGTAGACAGACTCTAAAGTAAGCAGAAAGCCAGCTCTCGGGGTCAATCTGGAAATGATGGTGAAGCCTGATTCTTCATTGCCCTGCACCTTGTGCGGTCATGTACACCAGATCAGGGCGCCAGGTGGGCAAAGTCGGTGTAAAACGCTCCCATGGGCGGGAGTAGAGAACTCTGGTTTGTCAGCATGTCTCACCCCGCCCTTTGCCCAGGTGAAAATGGAGTCACAGGGTCAGACTCCATAGCTGGTGCATGTCAACATAGCTCCAGTGACTTCAAAGCAGCCAGGCCAGTTTACATCAGCTGAGGATCTGGCCCACAAGGTGCAAGGTCCATAGAGGTCATGAGCAGCGGGGTGCAAGTTAGGTCAGGAAGTTCACCCCTCTCCCCGCAGCAGCGCTGAAATCAAGGAGATACGTTTCCTCCCGCCAGTCTCTGCAGTAATCAAGCTTCAGTACAGGGAGGAATTAGGCCCCAGGAAGCCAACTGTTCAAGGTCTGGTTTAGACTAGAAAAGTCACACCTGTCATGCACCAAATTAAATTTAAACCAATTTAAACAAAGGTTAAGTGCCTCTACCTTTGGGTCTCACACCAGATGGCTTTGGTCACACCAGGGTAATTTGCCTACTCTAGCTGAGAGCTGGTCAGAATTTATTTTTTATAAAACATCTTTTGATGAAAAAAAAATGGCTTTTGGAGCAAAATGAAAACAATGTGTGGAAAAAATGTCCTTTTGCTTGAAATCATAATAATTGCAGTAGCCCCAAAGAGTGTCAGGCACGGGCCAGGACCAAACCCCCTCCCAAAAAGCTTGTGTCATAACTATAAAGGGAAGGGTAACAGCTCTCCTGTGTACAATACTATAAAATCCCTCCTGGCCAGAGACTCCAAAATCCTTTTACCTGTAAAGGGTTAAGAAGCTCAGGTAACTTGGCTGACACCTGACCCAAAGGACCAATAAGGGGACAAGATACTTTCAAATCTTGGGGGGTGGGAGGCTTTTGTTTGTGCTCTTTGTTTGGGAAGTTGTTCGCTCTCGGGACTGAGAGGGACCAGACATCAATCCAGGTTCTCCAAATCTTTCTGAACAAGTCTTTCATATTTCAAACTTGTAAGTAAACAGCCAGGCAAGGCGTGTTAATTTTTATCTTTGTTTTCTCAACTTGTAAATGTACTTTTTGCTAGAGTGTTTATCTTAGGGTGACCAGACAGCAACTGTGAAAAATCGGGACGGGGGTGGGGGGTAATAGGAGCCTATATAAGAAAAAGACCCCAAAATCGGGACTGTCCCTATAAAATCGGGACATCTGGTCACCCTAGTTTGTCTCTGTTTGCTGTAATTTTGAACCTAAGGCTAGAGGGGATGCCTCTGGGCTCTTTAAGTTTGATTACCCTGTAAAGTTATTTTCCATCCTGATTTTACAGAGATGATTTTTACCTTTTTCTTTAATTAAAAGCCTTCTTTTTAAGAACCTGATTGATTTTTCCTTGTTTTTAGATCCAAGGGGGTTGGATCTTGATCCACCAGGAGTTGGTGGGAGAAAGGAGGGGGATGGTTAATTTCTCCTTGTTTTAAGATCCAAGGGGTTTGGATCTGTATTCACCAGGGAATTGGTGAAGAGTCTCTCAAGGCTACCCAGGGAAGGGAATTAGCACATTTGAGAATGGTGGCAGCGGACCAGATCTAAGCTGGTAGTTAAGCTTAGAAGTTTTCATGCAGGCCCCTACATTTGTACCCTAAAGTTCAGAGTGGGGAAGCAGCCTTGACAGCTTGCAATCCAATGTGCCAATTTTTCTAAGAAAAAAACAAGAAAGAAAAGCAACAGAGTCCGAAAACTGATAATTCCCCAGCTAAAAAATATTTGGTTTTCAAGTGTAATTTTCAGTAACATGTTTCAGTGTTTTGCTGAAAAATGTTCACCAGAAATTCCCAAATAAACATATTTTCCCCCCTGAAATTTTGCAAGAAAAATCATCATCATTTTTCAAGCAGCGCTAACCTGAGCCGGGGGAAGGCTCAGGTGGCAGCAGCCGAGGCAGGATGGGTGCTAGCCTCTGTGTTTGGAGACTTTTGCTCAGGTCCCTACTCCACCATCCACTCCCTGTGTGACCCGGGGTAAATAATTTAGCCCCTCTGGGCAAAATCAGGCTCCCAGCATGGCTTTGCGGGGATACGGTTGCCAATTTTGGTTGGATGTATTCCTGGAGGTTTCATCACATGACATAATCTTTAATTAAAGATGAATCTTTAATTCCTGGTGACTCCATGACAATCCTGGAGGGCTGGCATCCCTCTGCGGGGTTATTGCGAGGATAAACATGTTAAAGACTGTGAGGCGCGCAGATCCTATGTAATGGAAGTCCTAGAAGTACCTTAGATGGCTGCCATAAATCCAGCACGTGACCCTACATGGCATTTAGCATCAAAAGCCGGCCGGTCGGCTCTTTCCAGCCAGCCTGAGACAAGGGATCTCGCCCTTGTTTCATGTGCAAATGGGCGGCTCTGTTACGCGGCGGCTGCTTCTCCGCCAAGAAAAGTGCAACTCGGCACCAAGCGGCGGAGTCAGAGCCCGTTTGGCTCTGAGAGCCCGACGTCTGCACCAGGATCTGCCTGGAGCCCGGGCGCTTGATACGGAGCCGTCGTCAAGTGTGATTAAAGATTTTTTTAAAAACATCTCTCCATCCCAAGTGCCTTGATTGACACCCTAATAGCCCCCTCCAGATGTGAGAAGGTCAAATTCGAATGTAATCAGTCTTTTTTATTTTTCCCCTAGGAGATGCATAAACATGACAGAGCGGCGGGAGGCTGCGGGCGGTGGAGGTGGTGGTGATGTGGGGGGGGGGGGTTCTGATAAGCTTTCCTCTGGCTCCCGTCCAAATCATTTTAATGACAGGCTGCTTAGCTGCATGGTGACCCATCTCTGATTGAGTGCCTATGGAATCATTTACATTTAAACAAAGGAAAACAGCCCCAGTCTAATAGTGATTAAGCAGCCAAACACATGGCGAGATGAAAGCCGTCACTTGAAGCCGGGAACCTCCTCTCGTGCCCGACATACTTTCATCAACTCAGCACCAGGGGGACATTTCTTGGCTGGCTGTTAAAGGAGACGCCGCAGCCGATTTTCTTGTCGATTCCCCGGTTCTTGGCGACATTGCAGCATGGATCTACAGGCATGAGCTAGCGCCACTTGAAGTCGAATGCTAAAACTAGCGGCGTGGCCGCATGGACGGCAGCTCGGGCTAGCCACTTGAGTGCATAGGCAAGGGGTCAGATGGCCTGCACTCGGGCGACTAGCCAAGCCACCGCTTGTGCTACTGCAGCCACAGAGATATTTCGAGTGCGCTAGCTAGCTTGAACAGAGCTAGCGCGTGGCTGTCTACCTGCACTGAGAAACATGCTTCTGGCTGCAGTGTTGACACGGCCTAAGAGGTTTGAAAAACATCATGATGCCAAAAAGCGAGGTCCCGTTCCCAGGTCTTCCACTGACTTGCTTTGTAACCCGGGAGCCTAAAATTTGGTGGCTGTTTTGCGGGTGTCTCATAAATCCAGGCACCCAAAATGAGCTGCCGCTGCTGAAAAGGTGGGCCTTAAGCTTTGCACGCCTTGGGTTTCTCCATCTGTATAACGGGGGTAAGGATGCTGACAAAACTCAGCTCAGGTTGATTTGAAGGACCACTAGTTTCACTGGAAACTTGGTCCATGTCCGCTGTACAGCTCACAGACTTCCCGCAGCTCTTGAAATAGGGGATGCAAGCGACAGAACTCTGTGGAGCATGCTGAGAAGCCAGTGATATATGCTAGATGCTCCGCTGTTGGCTAGCTGCCACCTATTGCAATCCCTGAGCTCCTGGTCTCTCCTGAAACCTAACCCACTTTCTCCTCTCCACCTGTCTCATTCTGAATCCTCTCCGCAGAAAGCAGGGGTGGGGCTAGGCAGTCCCCTTGCACACACAGAGGTGGAAAAATGAACATTTGGAATGATGCCTAGAGAAGCCCAGTGTTCAGTGTTCAAGAAGAGAAAGCCAAGACAATGCAACATTCAGTTTTTCTCTCATCCTCCACACTTACTGTCCTCTCCCATCAAGACCTCCTGAAAGCAGAGTTCTCTAAATCCCCACGCATTACGCTCTCCAGACCCATACGATCTTACTCCAGCACCCCCTGTCGGGAATCTGCTGCAACATGCTAACAAGATAACAGTATGATTTCAGTTACTCTGGTGGTGGAAACCCAGCATAACTCCCATTGACTTGGAATGATTTAATTCAGGAGGCATTGTGTGCAGTGTTGCCAACTCTCACAAGTCTCAGCACATTTGGTGCTTTTCTTAAAGCCCAACCTCCTGGAATCATGTCAAGACGTGAGACTCTCAACTTAACAAATAAAATAAAGTACATTCCTAGCCCCCCCGGTTGCAGAGAAAAACTTGAAAATGTGACCCGAGTGCACCCCGAAGGTTCAAAAACCAGGAGGCAAGTAAAAAAAGGAACTTCAAATATTTTTTTAATAAGATCTCGTGGTTTTTAAGCTGATCTCGTGATTTGGGTGGGACTCGGCTCATGATTTTTGAACACTTGGGGCTGGCTGGCAGTGCTGTGAGGGCTAACACACTCGGGATCAGGCCTAGCGAAGCTGCACCAGGGTGAATCGGAGATGCGGTGCCGAAGCTGCAAGGGAGGATTGCAAGGGCAGATCAGGCAGCAGCAGCAAACACAAGGCCCTAGTTACTGATGTGCTAGCTTCTATTTAAATAAAAGTACCGCTGTTAAAACACCAGCGCTCCTTGCCTTAATGCAAAAAACAAAACAAGGGCAATAAATTAGTAGGGGACCATGTGCATTAGGGAGCTTTGCAGCGGTGTAGCTATCCCAGCGCAAACCCAGTTTTGCACTGAGACTGTGTCCATGAGTATTGTCTACACTAGAGCTGGAGCTGTCACTTCCAGCTTGGGAAGACATACCTGCACTAGCTCTGACCGCGCTAGCATGCTAAAAATAGCAGCGTAGCCGTGGCTACATGGGCTCCCAATGCCAAGTATGTAGGCACATAGGGTTTCAGACGGAATTGTATTTGGGGCAGCTAGTCCATTCAGCGACACCGCTATGCAGTCAAAGCTAGCATGGGTCAGTGGGGCTGGAAGTAGGGGTGCTGGGTGTCTGTGTGTGTGTGGCTGCCATACCCCCTGGCTTGAAGTAGGAATAACAAACACCAAAGACATGGTTTCCATCATCAGCACCCTCACTATAAAAATTGTTCCAGCAACCCTGGCACAGGTGTGGAAATGACATCTCCAGCTCCAATGTAGCCACCCGCTCTCTGTAGTTGTACTAATTTCCCTAACGTAAGCCGGCCCTCGATGTTTTCACTGCAAAGGGCAAACCCTGGGTGTATACCCCTTAACACCACACTGGAACCCAGCTGGTGTTTCGCTCTCTCCTCTCCAAACACGTGGGAGCAGAGATGCACTCAGGTGAGCAGAACCTGGGGGACTGCATTTAGACCGTGTGAACAGCTACACAGTCACGTTGCCCAAACATTTGGGCTGCCGGTTAAAGCGGAAACAGAAGGTGCTGCAAAACCACCAGTTGCCCAGCTAACAGGGGACAGGGTCTGGGCACAGGGCTTGTTAGTTGGGAGGAGTGGGGCGGATCCCATGTGAAACACACAGCTCTGTGGCTGCAGGTGGAATAAATGGGCTTCGTGCCTCGGAGGAACCCTACACTCTGCAAACAATAACAGGAACATTTAAATGCCATAAACCCCATTTTATCAGCGAGATATTTCGTCTCCACGACAGTCGCGCACGCCTTGCCTTGGAGGGGGTCCCCGGCACATAGCACCGATGATAAAATTATTAACAAACAAATGTGCTGCTTCTCTCCAATTAAATGATAAGCGCCGCAGCAAAGGGGACCGATTTTTATCACCATCAGATTACGGGCCCATATTGCGCCGATAAAAAAGCAGGCGCTTGCTAATATGTTACCTGCGAAGTGGCTCTTTAGATCCTTGTTTGGCTGGGGAAGAAATATAAAGAAGCTCAGAGAAGGAATAATAATGCTGGAAGCGTCTTTACCACAGGACACTCAAAAGGAACATAATGGAGTTGCGTGAAATGACTAATGCTGATGACAATGAGGATAATGAGCACAAGGAAGGCAGACGGGGGTGTGGGGCTGTAGCCCAGACTGCCAAGGAGTGTTCCAGAACATCATTGGTTCTGCTAAGGAGATAACCCCTTAGTGGGGAGTTCATTTCACTCCGGGCTGCTGTCTTACGAGGCATACAGAACAAAAAAAAATAACCAGGGGTGGAGCAAAGGAATATTAGGAGAGCCATGGAATTTCCTGCTACTGGACTTTAGAAGGTAGACGTGAATGGCAGGATTGGCCGTACCAGATAGTATAGCCTAGTGGATAGAGCACCAGCTGGGACTCAGGAGACGCGGTTCAATCCCCAGCTCTGCCACTGCCCTACTGGGTGACCATGGGCCAGTTACTTCCCTGCTCTGTGCCTCAGTTTCCCCAGCTGTAAAATGGGGATAACGATACTCATCTGCTTTGTAAAGCACTTTGAGGTGATAAGATCTAGGTGTTATCCCAATCCCTAACCTCCATTTCCCTCTCTCTGTTAGCGGCCAACACCTAGGGCTTCAGGGGACATCAAATATAAAGAGTCACAACCAGAGTGACACCAACGGGTGAGTCGGGGCTAATGAACCTTGCTAATGGCAGAATGCTCGACATGGAGGGAGAGAGAGATTTCCTTTCTGACCCCTGAATCATTCATGCGCCAAAGCATCAGAACTCATTAGATTTACCATGGTATTTATGGCTAAAAAAGCGGTTGTTGATGCTAAATCTATGCAGCTCGGGGGGGGAGGCGGGGGGGATCCAATTACCGTATTTGACTCTCTGACTTCCTGCAGCAGTGAATCCCACTGGCTGTCAGAATGTGTGCAGGGCATGAGTCTCATCTCCCCCGGGTATAAAATCAGGAGTGACTCCAGATCCCCAGCTGGTGTACATCCGTACATCCTTTGCGGAGATTTGCCTATTTATACCAGCTGAGGATCCGGCCCACCAGAATTACAAGCGCAAAACTGGTGCGGCAGGAGGGTCAAACCAACTGTATCGGCTTCAAAGCCTGGAGGGCTCAAAGAGGAAGATGTGATAATGGCTGAGGCGGGGGACCATCGACATTAATGATTAGCTTTTATTACCGAAGTGTCCTGGGGTAGGTCGACATTGCAATTAAACACCCACCGCTGGCCCGTGTCTGCTGATTCTGGCTTGTGGGGCTGTAAAATTGTGGGGTAGACATTGAGGGTCAGGCAGGAGCTGGGGCTCTGCGACCCTCCCCCCTCCAGCCTGAGCCCCAAGACTTACACTGAAGTTTTACAGCCCTGTAGCGTGACCCTGAGACAGCTGGCATGTGCCAGCCGTGGGTGTTTAACTGAAGTGTAGACCTACCCTTGGAGTCCTCATCCCATGCACATGAAACCTCCCAAAACTCTGAATCTTCCCCAGCCTTTCCGAAGCTCAAATTTGTAAAACTGGGCTGCAGGTCTCCTAGAAATAGGCTCTTTGAGGTTCTGAGTAGTTCCTTCTGGGACCTGACATTTCTCAGGGAAGAGCTTTTTTTTTTTTTCATGATCCTTGTGCAATTTGGTTTCCAGGCCTGGCAGGAAGCCAGATGAATAGAACTAGAAAATAACTCAGTGCCACGAAAATGGGAAATCACTTACACCAAGTTAGCCTGAGTTTGGAAGAAATCTGGTTATGTTTACACTACCGAGGCCAGGACTATGCTACAGAATTGTGGTGACTTAACTTATGCCGGCATACAGTTATTAAATCGCTTGTGTGTGCGCACGCTTGGCTCCTCGTTTCGGCAGCGCGTGCGCTCTCCAGGAGCACTTCTATCAGTGTGGGGCATTGTGGGACAGTTCCTGAAACTCCGGAACAGTCGTTGTAAGCAACGCAGAGTCTACACTGACACAATGTTGACCTAATTACATGGCCCGTGACTCTACACCGCTCGGGGAGGTGGTGTTATTAAGTCGGCGTAAAGAGGCACTTACGACAGCGGAAGCCAGATTTAAGAGAAGATACTTCCACAGCTAGGGCGACAGAAGGCAGCTTATGTTGACCTAATCCTGTAGTCAAGTATCAGAGGGGGAGCCGTGTTAGTCTGAATCTGTAAAAAGCAACGGAGAGTCTTGTGGCACCTTTAAGACTAACAGAAGTATTGGGAGCATAAGCTTTGGTGGGTAAGAACCTCACTTCTGCATCTGAAGAAGTGAGGTTCTTATCCACGAAAGCTTATGCTCCCAATACTTCTGTTAGTCTTAAAGGTGCCACAGGACTCTCTGTTGCTTAATCCTGTAGTGTAGATCCAGACAGAGTCTCAGCAGAGCCCTCTAGCATAGATGCAGCCTACACCGACAGAAGATGTTTTGCCGGTCTAAGAGCACCACCTCCCCGAACGACGTTAGCTACATCAACAGAAACCCTCTTCTGGCAGCCTAGCTCCGTCTACACTGGCGGTTTTGTCAGCATAACTATGTCAGTCCGGGGTGTCGTTTTTTTCACACACCTGACAGAATTAGCTATGCTGAAAAAAAGTTTTAAGTGTAGACAGGGGCCATGGATTCTTCCTAAAAGAGGGAGAGGCACAAGGCCCCACCCCCTCTGTGGTCCCGCCCTTGCTGCTCTTCTTCCCCCCAAGGCTCCACCCCCTGGCCAAGCCGGAAGCCGGAGCCGGGGAGCCTGGGCCACTCCACCTACCTGGAGTGGGGGGCCCGAGAACAGCCCCCGGCTCCTGTCCCTGCCCCTCGAGCCCCCCACCCAGGGCAGGTGGAGGGTCCGCAACTCCCCACAGCTGCCTGGACTCCCTGGGCCACTCTTACCTGGGCCAGGCTCCAGCTTCCAGCCTGGCCGGGCTCAGGGTGAAAAGTGGGAGGGCCATGGCCTCTTGGCCCCTCCTTGTTCCGGTACACCTGAGTGTAGACCAAGCCTCCAGGACCAATCCGTAATCCTGTTTGAATCCTGGCTACAAGCTGAAGTGCGTCTCATTACCCATCCCTCCTGACCAGCTCAGATTATCTCCGGCAGGGCCGGCTCCAGGCACCAGCCCTCCAAGCATGTGCTTGGGGCGGCACCTGGAGGGGGGCGGTGCTCACCCGGGGAGAGCGGGGCCACAGCCGGGCTCGCCGCCCTCCTCCTGGCGCTCCGGCCGGTCGGGGAGAGCTCGCCGCTCTCCCCTGCTGCACTCCCCGCCGGGAGGCGGGGGGCGGCGGGAGGCTTTTTTGCCTGGGGTGGCAAAAAGGCCAGAGCCGGCCCTGATCTCCGGGGGTGAATTCCCATGAACTGATGTAAATCAGTACTCGGGGCACATCGGTGGCGTTTCTCTGGATTGCTTCCCGGTGCCACTGAGATCAGAATGTCCCTATGCTTGGATTCAGCCCAGCACTTTTTATGAGCTTTTGCTGATGCTACAAAACCAAGTGACATCGGCTTTCCTGGGCTTAAAAAGGGCCTCTTGAAAGGCTAATTAATGTTATCACTGCACCAGCTCAGCGCGGGAAAGGACTGTTTTCTTGTCCTGATGCATCACCAACATGCGGCGAGGTTTACAGCAACCTCGCCTGAGTGCCGCTGATTCTGCTTTCACGTCCCATTATTTACAAGCCAGCACACACACAAAAAGGTGTTTTTCCCATCTCCCGCTGCCTTCCTAGGACGAACTGGGGGGGTGAAGCGCTGAGTTGGCATAACCTGGAGTTCGCGGGAGAGCTGGTTTCACTGAGAGATATTGAAGCGCTGTGCGGTTGAGAGCGACAGGGGCAAATCCAGCTGCCGCATCATTGCGTTCCATGTCCCATCCTTCCTGGCAAGCAGGAGCCAGGCCTCTTGAATATAATTTCTATTGAAAGCAAATGGTGTCTATGTCTGATTAGTTCTGGCTTGAGGCTGTATCAACAAGCTCGCTGTTGGGCCTGCATTTGCAGCCTGGAATATTGTAGGGCACTTGAGTCTGACAGATTCATGTTGAGCTCTTCACGAGAGTTTATTATATTAAAGCTTCTCTCTCATTGACTCGCCCGAGTCTTATTCTCCTGGCTGTGGAGAGGCTGCAAAAGCAGCCACACCTGCCCCAAATGCTTACTATAGGGCCAAATCTTACAGCCCTAGCACAGGTGGTGCCCCAGTGGGCCCGATTCTGATCTCAGTGTCTGATCCTGCAGCCCTCATGAAGCCAAAAAGAGTGGATCCAACAGCTGGGAGGCGTGTCAGAGGGTCCAGTGAAAACATGTCCCTTCCAGACATTTTTCTCTCGGCTTGCTGCCCCTGATCATACCTGTGGGCTCACCCCCCCCCACCTGCCCTCCCCCGCAGACTCCAGCTCCCTCTCCAGTAACTGCACTGCTCCATAATGCTAAACATCAGCAAAAACTCGGCCCTGTCAGCAGATCTGACTCACCAGACAAACAGGGAGACGAGTAGGAAAGTGACTTTTATTGGATTATTTTTCCAAAGCCACTTCTCCGAGCACAACTGCACAAACCCAGCAGTGCCCCGATGTCCCTGGGACTCACAAGGAGGGGGCTGGTCACATTTCCACTTTGGGGGCTTCATTCTGCATCGCACTAGTGCCCTTTGCTCCACCTGAGCAGCATAAAGGGGTCACAAAGGAGATGGAAACTGTTATCCCCTGCACAGGTGCCCTCCCCGGCTGGTCTGAGGGCTCTCAACTGGCCCCGCTCCAAGCCCCTGGTGTAGGGGTTAGATTAGGAGCCTGGCCGTAGTATGCTGCCCTATTCCCTTCAGGGGATGTTCTAACTTACACTGTGGGGCAGGCCCCTTTATGTGTGATCCAACCAAGATCAGGGCCCCACGGTGCCAGGTGTTGTACAGACACATAGTGAGAGACAGGCCCTGCCCTGCAGAGCTTACAATCCAGTTAGACAAGCTGAAGAGTGAAAGGATTACTGCAGCATTTCCAGAAGGGAAACGGAGGCACAGAGAGATGAAGTCACCTGCCAAAGGTCACAGCAGGAATGGAACCCAGATCTCCTGAGTCCCAGTCCAATGCCTAATCACAGAACCAGCCTCGTTTATTTGTTTTCATTTCCTTTATTTTTAATTGTCTGCACTTTAAAAAAAATGCTTGTTTTTATCCCCAAACTTCACATTAAACAATCGCCAAGCAGCGACTTGGCATGTTTCCTCCTTTTCACCCCCCCACCTCTTCTTAAAGTAACAGCGCAATAAATGTCTGCCTTTGTGTCATTCCGCTAGCCCTGTCATTCTGCTACATTAATACTAATAACTTTGCACCTCCCGTGAAGCACTTTCTGCCCAAAGCTCCCAGAACACGTCACAAACGTTAATAGCAGCCACACCCTTGTGAGGTGGCTGAATAGAAAACACACTCATTTTACAGAGGGGGAAAGGGACATGCTGGATGTCACCCAGAGAGTCAATGGCTGACCCAGGAACAGAATACAAAAGCCAGTCCCTTGCTCTGGTCACTAGAGAACAGTCTCTCACTGGAAACACAAACAAACAACACTTTTAATCCAGTTAGTTATCTAATCAATCTACACATAAGGCCACCATCACTGTAGTTTCTGAGTTCCTGCTATCGGTTATATTACGGTAGCACCTAGCAGGCCCCAGCCTAGGTCAGGGCTTCCTTATGCTAAGAACTGAACAGACACATAGTGAGAGACAGTCCCTGCCACAGAGAGCATACGAGCTAAATATGCAAGGCAGATATCGTCCCGAGATGGAGTGGGCCTTTAGATTTGGTGGGGGTCAGGGGGCCCAAGGATGGGCAGTCCCAGGGTGGTAGAGAGTAGAAGATGGCATACCTGAGAGGGTCACGTGCAGGCTGCCCAGGGATGCCTGTGACTGGGCATGTAAAGTGGAAGAAAGGCAATATTATTATCCCCATTTTACAGATGGGGAACAAAGAGAGCGGCAGTGATTTGTACACAGTCACAAAGCAGTGGCAGAGCCAAGACTAAAAGCCAGGTCTCCTAATTCCCAGCCCCAACACAGCCTCCTTGCCCTGTTACAAATTGTCTTTAAATCCAAGCTCTGTTCGCAAACACAAGTCATGTGCAAATGTAACGCCAACAGACCCAGTCGTCAGCAGGCGGGATTGAACCTGGGGCATGAGCCTCTACCGCATGAGCTAAAAGCCAACTGGCTGTTAGCTAACGCTGTAGAGCAGACTCATTAATCTCTTGCTAAGTGGTCTCGGTGCCACTAGATGGGACAGAACACCACACCCAGGAGGGGTGTGGGTTACGCAAATGTAAAGAACAGAGAGATCGAGACCATACAAATAGATGAAAGTCCATCAGAAACAGGGCTGGCTCCAGGCACCAGCGTAACAAGCAGGTGTTTGGGCGGCCAAGGGAGAGGGGCGGCACGTGCGGCAATTCGGCGGCGGCAGGTCCCTCACTCCCTCTCGGAGCGCATTGCCGCCGCTGATCGCGGCTTTTTTTTTTTTGCTTGGGGCAGCAGAAATGCTGGAGCCGGCCCTGTTCAGAAATCAACCAAAGTCCATTAAAGATCAGCCTCGGTAACTGTTTGTTTTGCTAACCCGTTCTTCGAAGGAACTGGCTGAACAATTGAAATGTATTCGCTCGGGCAACTGATAACACCAAAAGTAGAACGTGGTCTCTAAAGAGCTTTAAGCTTTGTTAAAAAGGCAGCAAATGACTCTCTGTCTTTCCACATAGCAGACATTAATCTTGAAATGTTACACAGATGACTGGGGAAAGAGACCATTTGCTACGGGGGGGGAGGGGGCGGGGATAAAAAAGGGATGTTTAGCTAGATTGCCACAGGAAGAAATTCCCAACTGCAGGTTTGATGCATCATTTCATGCAGTCACTATGTTGGGTTTGCACTGGAGCAAACAGAACATTTAATGTGAGATGAAATGAATTAGAATAGAATCTCAGGGTTGGAAGGGACCTCAGGAGATCAGCTAGTCCAACTGCCTGCTCAAAGCAAGACCAATCCCCAATTAGATCAGCCAACAGATTTTTGCCCCATATCCCTAAATGGCCCCCTCAAGGATTGAATTCACAACCCTGGGTTTAGCAGGCCAATGCTCAAACCACTGAGCTATCCCACCCCCAATTCCAAGCTAGCATTTGTCTGTGCTCCCTTCACTGCTTGTGAAGCCTGTTTGATCCTACAGTGAAGTCATAATCTTATAGGGGGAGGGGCTATCAGGAATGTGATGATTTGGGGTTCAGTGCACTGTGTATTTAAATTTCTAGGAACCTTCTATCTGCAGAGGCAACTACCATTGCAGTCATGCTGCTTCTTGTGACAAAGGAAACACACACACACACACACACACACACACACACACACACACACACTATGCTCTCCCGTAGAGACTCTACTTCTTTACCTTACCATTGGACATCAGTCACTTGGCCTGATAGAGCATGGATGCGCCTTGTGTATAGAAAGCCTAATACTGTATTATGATTTAGTTATTTGTAATGCACGAGTGCCTACAAGCCGTAGCCATGGACCGGGATCCCACTGTGCTAGGCACTGGACAGACACACAACAAAAGGATGCTTCCTACCCCAAACGAGCTTACAATAACGGTGAGGAAACTAAGAAGATCATGAAGGCCTCCAGGAGCCAAAAAAGGAAATATAGACCCTGCTCTGGGTCCCAGCATGCCTTTTGATTAACTAAGAAGATTATCAAACCAGCAAGGAGCAGATCGCATCGCTCAAAAGATACAAGAGACAGAGGAGATACCACAAGAAAACCCTTTGCATCTTTCCAAGAAGTATGACGACAGGCTGACCCAGTCAGATGTGGCTTTCCGCATAGGGGGCGCGCCGCAGGGAATTTTGAAATGTTGGTGCAATATGACACCAGACAAGTGGATCTCGGACATAATCTGCCTGGGCTTTTCCTTCGAATAAACTCAACTCCAAATCCAAGGATTATCGGCATCAACTTCTTCCTTCAAACAACGCAAACACCAGAATATGAAGATGGCAACATCTCCTGCTTCAGCTTGGGGCAACTGAGTTCCTCAAAAGTAGACTCAGGAATATAGTCCATCCTCGTCCTGGTGCTCAAGCACAAAGCAGGATTCACCCTGACGGTCTTGGACAGATTCCTTCAGAAGCCAAAGCTGAGAAAATCCACCACAGAGTATTCTCCCAAGGGGATTTTCTATTTTGGTTGACCTGAAGAAAACCTGTCTGACCTTCCCACAAGAGAAATCTCTGCTTCACAGCCAACAAATGCTTCCAAAATGCTTCTTTGCCCTCTGCCATACCTAGCTCTCTAAGGGCATTGGGAAAGTGCTAGTTATCTTTGCAGCGCTGCTGGAACACAGCTCCTTCTAATAATATTTTTTTCTCACCTTAAAACAACTTGAATCTGCATGACTAAGTACAAGGCAGGTCTCTCAGGTTCCTGCCAGCATCTTGCGAGCGGGCCGCGAGATGCATGTGAGACGTCCTCATGTCTCTGCGTCATACACAGGGGCTTTGGGGGGGAATCGCTGTTAATGGCCATGAACATGTTTAGGCTTTTCTCTTAATCTCTCATCACACGATTAGCTAATGGCTATGGAGCCCAGGAGGGCTTGGTAATGATAAAGGCTAATCAGCAGAAATGGGGAAGAGAAGCATTTCCCGCGGGGGTTTCTAGAAGCCAGCCCGGCTGATTCCAAGGAACATATTACTTTCCATTCTCCAAGAGCTCTCTGTACAGACAGGCCCGGCTCCCAAGGGCCGTTGGTCAGTGCTTCCATTGACGTCAGTGCGTTTTGGGTTGGGACTATAGAGCTCGGAGCATAAGCACCAACTTCCCCTCTACTGGTGGGTGCTGGACCCCTCTCTGCCCCTGCCTCGCCTCTTCCCGCCCGTGCACTGCCCTCACCCCGCTCCCATTTCACTCCTTCCCCCATGTCCCCGCCCCTACCCCACCTCTTCTTCGCCTCCTCCCCTGAGCGCGCCACGTCCCCGCTCCTTCCCCTCCCTCCCGGAAAGTCCTAAGCGCCGCCAAACAGCTGTTAGACGGCGGGGGGCTTGAAGCGCTGGGAGGAGCAGGGATGCAGCACGCTCGGGAGGGGAAGGAGGTGAGGCAGGGGTGGAGGGAGTTGGCTGCCGGTGGGTGCAGAGCACTCACTAATTTTTCCCCGTGGGTGCTCCAGCCCCGGAGCACCCATAGAGTCAGCGCCTATGGCCCGGAGCAAGGATGGTTAATTCAAGGAGAACGGCTCATTCTCCCGGGGGAAGGACACTCCTCACATAGCTCTCCCCCACCCCAGGAGTGGGGAGGCAGAGAGTCATTTGATTCTGCAGCACTGTTTTGACCTTATAGAGAGCTCTCTGCAGGGGAAGAGGGGTGGGCCAGGATCTTAGAGAGACAAGGTGGGGGAGGTAACATTTTTCACTGGACCGACTTCGGTTTGTGAGAGAGAGGAGCTTTCGGGCTACACTGAGCTCTTATCCAGGAGATTAGCATGCTATTCCCAGGCGTCCTCACACCAGGAAAAGGAATGGTTGGTCTAAGGGGGATCTCTCTCTCTCCAGAGGTCCAATGTCACATCCAGGGCCTGAAAGTGCCAGAGAGACCACTTCTCCTTGGCAGAGGGAGAGAAAGGACTAATCCCGCCCTCGAGCTCCCACTGAGAAGCGGGGTCTGGGCTTGCCCCACTCCAGTGCTCCATCCAGGGAGCAGGGTCAGGAGCTGCTCCCCATTCCGGCTCCTGTGCAGAGGGGCAGCCAGGGGGCTCCACTTTGCACGCTGCGTCCGTCCCAAGCACCGCCCCTGCAGCTCCCATTGGCCGGGAACCACGGCCAATGGGAGCTGCAGGGGTGGTACCTGCGGATGGGGCAGCGCACAGACCTTCCTGGCCACACCTCTGCATAGGAGCCGGAGGAGGGACGTGCCGCTGCTTCTGGGAGCCACTTGAGGTAAGCGCCACCCGGAGCCTGCACCCCTGAGCCACCTCTCTGCTCCCCAACCCCCGCCCTGATCCCCATCCCACCCTCCTACCCCCCAAATCCCTCGTCTCCAGCACCACCCCAGAGCCCTCACTCCCCTGCCCTGCCCCGCACCCCAACTTGCCCCAGCCCTCGCCCTGAA
The DNA here is from genome assembly GCF_013100865.1 of Trachemys scripta elegans. Lineage (NCBI taxonomy): Eukaryota > Metazoa > Chordata > Testudines > Emydidae > Trachemys > Trachemys scripta. The sequence continues at coordinate 7,047,596 of NC_048319.1, read as the reverse complement.
CTCCTCATTTCTGGCCCCACCCCGGAGCCCGCACCCCCAGCCAGAGCCCTCACCCCAACCCCAATTTCGTGAGCATTCATGGCCCACCATACAATTTCTATATGCAGATGTGGCCCTTGGGCCAAAAAGTTTGCCCACCCCTGATTTAGGGCCTGATAAAATTCTTCATTGCCCTGCTGCTTGTGCAATGATTTATGCCATTGCAGCGTGAGCATGAACACTAACCAGAGCAGGACAGCTGGGTTTTACACCTCAGGTTGCAGTGGGGTCAATGACAGCACAATGTGCAGGGCAATGGGGGATGAGGCCTTTAACCTTAATCCTTCCCTTTTGGCAGGTAGGAAAAGAGAGCAAGCTAGTGGCCTGGGCCAGGACAGCGTGGCATGAGATCAGAGATGGACCTGAGCTGCCGAATTTGAATCTAAATCCAAACATCCCCAGTGTTTAGGTGAGCAAGGGGGATATACAGAGGTGGGCCTGAACCAGAGCACTGGATCCAAACCCCACGCCAATCTTTGGGGAGCTGTGGATCCGGGCTTCTCGCTAGCTCCGAGCTTCTCCAGGATGATTACAGATGGGGAAACTGAAGCATGGAGCATTTCTCTGACTTGCCCAAGTTCAAAGCGAATTGATGGCGGAGCTGGAAACTGAACCCAGCTCGTGAGTCCCAGTCTAAAGTCTTAGCCACAAGACCATCCTGCTTGGATTTGCAAATCCCCGTGATCTTACATCCAAGCAAACCAGCCGGCCACTTCGCAACCCATCCTGCTGTTTTAAATGCAGCTAACTTTGATTTATACCTTTCGGGGCTCGCTTTATATTACCGACTCCACATTTCATTATCCGCTTGTAATTGTTTTGTCTTCCCTCATCTTTTGTTAGTCAGTGATGAGTTTACAATCAGTTTCGCTCTCTTCTGACACAAGCTACGTGTCTTTTGAGCCCTGACTGATTTAAATGGTGTACCGTCTCCAAGTAAATTGGTTCCATAGCGCTGTCTGTTGTTGAGACTGCGTTCCCTCTGTGAATTGCATCTTCCCAGTTGACAGATGGAGCTCTGTGGTTTTGTTGGCATTGTGTTAGCTTCAGAGGTTCCTGGACATGTATATTGCCGGGCTGGTTGCGTTTCTTTTTCATTTTCCAGGACAATTTTTTGATTCTTGCTTTGCCCCTGCTTCTTTGTGCTGTTCTGGCGATTACAAATCTAAGTACTAGCCCCTGGGGGCCATAGCCAGGCAATGTATGTTGGAGCAGTCCAAAGGCTGCTCTAAAGTAAGCCAAGTATGGGGGCTGGAGTGAAACGTGGCCTCAGGATCAAAGCTGCAACCGGCTCTTTTGTGCCCCTCCCATCACATATAGGGTGACCAGACAGCAAGTGTGAAAAATGGGGACAGTGGGTGGAGGCTAATAGGTACCTATATAAGACAAAGCGTATAAAAATTGGGACATCTGGTCACCCTGCTCCCATTGATACTGGGTGCTGCTGAGAACCTGGTCCAAACATTGAGCTAGGTACATAGATACACATCCTTAAATCTCCGTGTGTTTTACCATGGTGGGTAGGCATTACCCCCATTTTATACATGATGAAAACGAGTTACAGAAGTGAAGCGACCTGCCCAAGGACCCACAATAAGTCAGCGGTAGAGACAGGAACCGAACCCAGTTCTTTCTATCATGTGTGTCCTATTCGCCAGGCTACACTGCCTCCCCTTACTAATGCTATTTCTCTGTCTCTCTTAACGGTAGTGCTTCACTCTTTCACGGCAGTTTTCATCCACAGATCTCAAAGCACTTAACAAAGGAAGGTCAGCATCGTTACTCTGTACTTTACAGACAGGGCAACTAAGGCCAAGAAAGGGTAAGTAATTTGTTCGACATCCCGTAGTGCCAGAAACAAAACCCAGGTCTCCTGACTCCAACGCCATTGCATTATCCATTAGGCTAGACTACCATTCATCTGTGCATTTACCAGCATTAATAAATTAAACTCTGGTTCTGCTGCACTTAAGGGTTTCCGCAATCTTGCTCGGCTGGGGGGATCTGGTTAATAAATGTTAATTGCGCTGCATTAGAATTTGCTGGGAAATCTCAATAAATTATTATTACTATTATTATTAAATTAGTGCCACTTAATACATGAAATGATGGTGGAATTAGTGACCATTTCTTGCCAAGAGAGATCCTTTAAAAAAAATACTTAAAAACAAGCTTAAATTAATGACTGGAGAGAATGATCCTTCAGAGTTAGATAAGGGGTTAAGGATCATTGGTCTTAACGATGACAGCCTCGTCACTAAATTTGATGAGTTATGTTTCGAGTTTAAGGTTTATAACCCAGATATATTGTCTCAGAGAAAGTAAAACTGGGTCGACTGACAAAGTAAATGACTCGCAAATTGACCTGGAGAATAGCATCTCTCCCCACGTCTCCTGGGGTAAACGGTGTTTGGAACCTTCCACTTATGTGACACATTAAAGAATCTCCCCCATTTGAAAGAGAAGAAATAAAACTGAGCATAATTTTGGGCAAGACAACGTTCCAATTGGGGCTGGTCCATTGACATCCGTGGAAAGACTCCCATTGATTTTAGTGGCTATGGACCAGCCATCTTTTGGAAATGATTAAGGATACCCAACTCGACAATGTCACACTTGATTCTCTGTTCACTTAGGGCCTGATCCAATGTCCACTGAGGTCAGACCATGGTCAATGTTGCCCAATATCCTGTTTCTGACAGTGACCTGCATCAGAGTTTCATGGGAAGCGTACAGAACAGGACAATTATGGAGTGATCCATCCTTGTCTTCCACTCCCATCTTATGGCAGTCAGAGGCTTAGGGTCTCCTTGTGTCCTTGACCATCCCTGCATCTCTATCTTGGTTAGTAGCCATTTGTGGACCTATCTTCCGTGGACTTATCCATTCCTTTTTTGGACCCAGTTATACTTTGGGACAACACAATGAGTTCCACAGGTGAGTTGGCGGTTATGTGAAAAAGTACTTCCTTTTGTTTGTATTAAAGCTACTCCTTATTCATTCTGTTGGGTTTCCATTGGTTTTGGTATTCTGGGAAGGGTAAATAACACTTCTCTATTCGCTTTTTCCACATTGTTCATGATTTTATAGACCTCTATCAAATTCCACCTTAGCCGTCTCTTGCCAATGGTGAACAGCCTTAATCTTCTTAGTCTTTCCCGTTAAGGAAGCCGTTCCATACCCTTGATCATCTTCGTTGCTCTTCTCTTCCAGTTCCACTATATGCTTTTTTTGGAGATGGGGTGACCAGAACTGTAGACAGTATTCAAGATGTGGGTGCACCAGGGATTGATATAGTGGCATTACGATATTTGCTGTCTTATGTTCTCTCTCTTTCCTACTAGTTCCTACCATTGTTAGCATTCTTGACCACTGCTGCTCCCATTAACTTTACTGGGCAACAGAGCAGGCCTTTACGCTGGGCTTACAAGGTAATTTCAGTGGAGTTTCTCTTCATTTGTAAGCGAGAAGAGAATCAGCCCCATGACACAGAGACCCAACAGACTTGGTTCTGAACCTGTGTGCCCCAGCGTAAATCTAGAGTAACTACATTAAAGCCGACATAGGTTTCCATAGTTGTAAATGCCTGCACAGGTTGCATGAGAATGGAGGCTCACTTTTCATTGGAATGTGTGACAGACCCAGACCAGTGGGGTACAGGAGTCTGGTAGAGGGCAAATATACTGGTCACTGGATGAGTAGTTTTCTGTTCCCTGAGTGACCAGAGCAGGGGCTGCACTAGAGTAATCAGGAACCTGCTAGAACCAGTTAAGACAGGCGGGCTAATTAGGACACCTGGAGCCAATTAAGAAGAAGCTGCTAGAATCAATTAAGGCAGGCTAATCAGGGCACCTGGGTTTTAAAAGGAGCTCACTTCAGTTTGTGGTGGGAGTGTGAGGAGCTGGGAGCAAGAGACGCAAGGAGCTGAGAGGGAGAGCGTGTGCTGCTGCTGGAGGGCTGAGGAGCACAAGCATTATCAGACACCAGGAGGAAGGTCCTGTGGTGAGAATAAGGAAGGTGTTTGGAGGAGGCCATGGGGAAGTAGCCCAGGGAGTTGTAGCTGTCATGCAGCTGTTACAGAAGGCACTATAGACAGCTGCAGTCCACAGGGCCCTGGGCTGGAACCCGGAGTAGAGGGCGGGCCCAGGGTCCCCCCAAACCTCCCAATTGACCTGGACTGTGGGTTCTTCCAGAGGGGAAGGTCTCTGGGCTGTTCCCCAACCCACATGGTGAATCTCTGAGGCAAGAAAATCCGCCAAGAAGCGCAGGACCCACCAAGATAGAGGAGGAACTTTGTCACAAATGTTAAAGAGATGGGAAAGCACCTTCCTGCGTCCTTTAAGCTAGCTAGTCACGGTGCTTGGAGGAAACCGACCCTCGGCCCAAATTCACCGCCGTCCCTGCACCTTCTGCAGTCACTTGCACCAGTTCAAAGTGGGCGCACCCATTCCGATTTGCTAACATTTTATACCCAATGTACACTCCAGCACACAGCGAGGGGGAAGCTGGCCTTATGTTTTCTTTGGAAACCTTTACGGTTTACAACTTACCATGGAATTGGACACTTTACTAGAATTTGGATGCATTTTATTAACCCCATTAAATATAAACCAACTAGGGATTTACTCCAGTGCTGACAATGACTGGAAAAAACATAGGATAAAGCCTGTTGGACTTATTTTATTTCTGTCAATCTCTAGAAATAAAAAGCACTTAGCCCAGGGTTCTAGGTGTCCGAACAAAATGGCGCATCACAATTTTTTACACTTGCTATCAGGTCACCCTATATAAAATCATAACTGGGCTAGAACTAGCTAGTGATTCCTAGCCAAATGCTGCTCCCCTGTAGGCAAACCCATTGGCTACTGAAGGCAGGATCCGGTGCTCTGGCTGGGATGGTGGGCTTGTGCGTTGTCAAGATTTAGAAGCGGAGTGTTTTGGTGCTGTGTTTTATCTGGGTTGTCGGATGGAAGGACGAAGATGGGTGAGCCAGCTAGGTGTATGGCTAACGCATGCTACCGGGAGATATAACAGGCAGGGTTCACGGGCTGCACCACTGCAGGGTGCATAGACTGCATAGCAGGAGATGAGCGCGATGCAATATCTGCAGCAGGGTTTGTCTAGGAGGGATAATGCTTCTGCAGAGAGTCCGGCTCCCAGGACTTGTCATAGCACAATTGGCCCAGGCGACAGGCTTGACATAGTCCGTTTGGCCAGGTGAGACATCAGGGGAGCGTGCATGGAGAGTGGAGGCCTGTTAGCAGCTCGTGGACAAAACGCCAGCGCCTCTCCCAGGAGGGAGATGGCGGCTCTCGCTGAACCCCCTCCCTGTTGGGTTGCTTTCTGCCTCTAACACCTCTTCCCTTGTCAACGCCTGTCTCTGCTGGATTCCTCACCAACCAGTCCCTGTGTCACAAGGTGATTTTATGAGCAGCAATGACCTGGACGACAACCACCTAGGAACAATTTCCTCTCAATACCCTGGGCCAGATCCTGAGCTAACAGCTTAGTTCTTATTCAGGTAAACCACCAAAGATTAGTTCAGCGTCACCAAGAAGCAGGGCCGCCGCCGAGAGCGGGTTTGGGCCCCGGTGAAAAAAATTTTTCAGGTCCCCCAGCAAGGGCGGACCGGCTAAACAGGGCCAATGAGAAGGGGAGGAAGCTGGGGAAGCCGGACCTGGAATTTTTTCGGGCCCCCCAGCAAGGGCGGACCGGCTAAACAGGGCTGACAAGGGGAGGGGGAAGCCGGGCCCTGGGCCCCCTTCCAGACCGCTGGGCCCCGGTAATTTGTACCGGCTTCCCCCCCCAGCCAAGAACCCCCTCACTTCCTACTTGAAGAAGCCCCGATTCTCACCTCTCTTGCCATGGCCCCTGTACACCGCTCTGGCAGCATAGACTCCTTGGGGAATTCCCTCCAGGGCAGGAGGTCCTCATGAAGATACATGGACAGCGTAGGTGAGTATACACCACGCACCTGCACAGCCCCCAGAATAAGGACATCGTTCTAGCTATTCTGGGCCATGGAGCATCCCGTGGGGCCCCCGGACTGCTTTGGATTGCATAGGCAGGCCAGAATTCGGCAAGTGCCAAGTTGGCATAAAGCCACCACTGCCCATCCAGGCTTTGCTTCCTGTTAGAAGCATCAATCACAACAACAAAAATCCAGCCCTAAGAGGAGCCTCCAGACAGCCTCTGAAAGCTGCGCTTGTGCGCCGCTACTAAACTGACCCTGTCATGTCTGACACTCATGGTGAGGACTTGTTCCCCCATTAGAAGTTTACCATAGCGAAGCTGATTTTTGTCTAGCTGTGAGCGCCAGTTGCCCTGCTGTTTCAGGGAGGAACTGGGAGGTTAAGCTCACCCAAGACTGGATCAAGGTCAGGAAACCTGCATTTGATTATAAAGATTTTAATTAACTTTGCACCACACAGAACCTGGGCATGCTTGAAAGAAGTATAGATAAATTTTACATTTAAATATTTGAAGAGTGTCTATATCGTATGGCAGCTGTAAGAGGCCTTGTTCAAGCAAGCTGGGAGAGGAAAGGAGATTTGCATAGCAGAATAATTGGTTTTGCAAATAAATCTGGTTCTTGAAATTTGTAGATTAGCAATAATATGTCTCCAGATGAGAAGGAAAGGTCATGGATGACTAAAGCAACAATTAAACTTTCAGGAGATTATTAAACTAAACACAAACCTGGCTAAATGCATATGAGAGAATGTCAATAAAGGACACGCGTGGGCCTGGCAGGACCTGTGCGCCCTCCAGGGTGCTAATGTTGGGCTGGGATCCTTTCCCCCCATTGAAGCCGCTCCCCTTGAAATAACCGCCTTTGCAGATTCCGCCCTAATCTGGACAATCCATTAAATAACCCAGTTAATTTAAACCATTTAAATCCAATAAGGCTGGCATGTAATGCAATAAAACTCTAAACAAAATCCTTAGAGTATTACGGTATTAACTGTTGCGTGGTAGGCAGCTAGCCTGGAAGAGCGGGCGTCCCGGGATGAAAGATTCATGCACCCCAGGAAGTTCTGAACTGGCGGAATCAAAAGTCTGGCCCACAGCTGACCACCTCCCATGATTTTTGGGCCCACATATAAACGTTGCAGCTCCAGCCTGTCTATAGACTCAATCTGATCTTCCCAGGGATAACTGGGACAGCTAATTACCTGCGAATCTCATTACGAGCGCTCAAATCAAAGCTCCGTTTGAAAGGAAAGATGGTTTTGTGGTTAAGACACTGGTCTGGAACTCTCGAGAAACTGGGTTCAGCTACTGGCTGTGCACAGATACCCCTGCAGGACCTCCGACAAATGACTTGTCTTCTCTCTGTGTCTGTAAAATACTTTCCTTCCTCGCAAGGGTGTTTTGGGGGGAAATTAATGTTACGAAGTGCTCGGATCTGATGAAAGTTCAATAGATATTCATAGATTCTAGGACTGGAAGGGACCTCGAGAGGTCATCGAGTCCAGTCCCCTGCCCTCATGGCAGGACCAAATACTGTCTAGACCATCCCTGATAGACATTTATCTAACCTACTCCTAAATATCTCCAGAGATGGGGATTCCACAACCTCCCTAGGCAATTTATTCCAGTGTTTAACCACCCTGACAGTTAGGAACTTTTTCCTAATGTCCAACCTAAACCTCCCTTGCTGCAGGGAGGTTTAGGTTGGATATTCTGCCCCAGTGCCGGGGGTGGGACTAGATGACCAACTAAGGTTCCTTGTAGTCCTATAGGTCTATGATTTCTATGCTTAACAATATTGCTGGTTAAAAACATAAGAATGGCAAGACTGGGTCAGACCAATGGTCCATCCAGCCCAGTACCCTGTCTACCAACAGTGGCCAGTGCCAGGTGCCCCAGAGGGAATGAACAGAACAGATTGGGTCATTTGCACGAATTGGCTCCTTGACCTGAAGTTGTGAATCTCTACTGCTTTGATTTAAAGGACCAGGCCTGTTATCTTGGAGGCAGCAGCAGCAGACTCATAACCCACCTTACAGCCTTCTACCGCTAGAGGGAGACAAAAAGCCCCATAAGGTTAATGTGGTTTACAGCCAGGGTTTGTCTACACAAGCTGCCATTCACAGCCCCGGCTGCAGTGTGGACATTCCCACAGACGTGGCAAGAGAGGAGGAAGTTCCCACTCATGAAAAGCAATGTGGGGTGTGAGACTGTTGCTCCACGCTTTCTGCAGCGAGGGAAAGGGGGTAGGAGAGCTTTCAGTCTAGTTCTTCCCTCCCAGGCAAAGCATAGTTTTATATCCCAGTGGGAGGCTGGGATCAAGACTGGGGAACAAACTTCAGTGGGTTGGTCTCTGAAGGATTTCAGCAAACTAAGGAACAGATACTCCACTGGATTAAATTGGCCTGTCCCCGCCGAAGTCAGGAGTGCTGCCCTGATCGGCACCATTTGAGGAACTGGCCCTCGAGGCGGAGGGGAAAGGAGGTGGGGGGTGGAAGGTTGCCTTTGAATGTCAGGTTGGAATGAACCTAAACAACAAAATGTCTACTTTTTGCCAAGTTTCCAAGGGCAAGGTGAGATTCGTTGCCCTACTTTGTGCAAATAATAACTAAGCCGTGCCTCAGTTTCCCTGTCTCCAGCAAGGGGGGGAAATAACACCAACCTTCGCCCCACTCGGAGTTGCCTTGGGCACTCACCTGGGACTGGGGAGACCAGGGGTCAGTTTGGGGATGTGCCGTTGTCTCTGTGTGATCTTGAGTATGTCACTTAGGTGCCTAAATGCCTTTAAATATCTGGCTCTAACTCTCATCCATTTTAATGGAAGTTAGATCCTTCAGCCATCTGCCTTTAACCATCTGGCCATTAGTCTCTCTGGGCCTCATTTCCTTCTCTGTAAAATGGAAATAATAGTCGTTGTCTCCCCCCGCCCCCCCGCCTTATAGGGGTGCTGGGAGGTGCTCGGCTACTGTGGTGACAGAGGCCAGGAAAGTAAGGATTAATATTAACTAGCATTGCAATTGCCCGGCTGCATGCCAGATTACCTAAGCAAGGCCAAGGTCCTAACATCTGCTGTGTATAACTACCCCCACCACAGAGGGATTGAACCCCAAACCAACCCCCTGACTTCTACCCCTTGAGCTAAAGGAGAAACCCCCATCTGCTAACAGCAGTAACAAGCGGTTATCCTCTCTCTGTACTAGCGACGGATGGGGGCCGGTGGGGAAAGATGGGCTCACACTCTCTACACTTAACTCTCCTTGAGTATTGCCTGAGTTAAGGACAGAGTAAAACCCAAGTAAGGACCAGGCTTGGCGTGCGAAAAATAGGATTCCATTTATTTAATTACACAATCCGTAAATCAGTGGGGACTGTTTCCTCTGCTCCTTACAACAGACACATGGCCATGTATAGGGCTGTTCAGGGGAATTCACTCCTTTAAATGATTCATTTGGATGTAAAATCATATTAGCATTTATTGGATCTCCCTGTGGACTCTCCCAGCACAGAGATCTAAACCTTGAAGTGCCATTAATCTTCCGAGTGCTTTTGCCCATTCTTTTGCCTGGAGCTTCACTGCCGGTGACCTTCAAGCAGAGGACACTTGCTCTACTCCTTCCCCAGGAGTCCGTGCAGTACCTGCAGCAGCTGGCTGGAAGGTACTAATCTTCCTAATGGGGATGTGTGTGCGCGTGTGTGTCAGAGGGAGTGTGTTGACAGCTGAATGCTGAGTTGCTTTTCCTTGCCCGATGAGATAATAGCTGAGTCAAGGTCTGGCGCTTGTTCATCTATTGGCCAGGCAGAGCCCCGCTGAAGGAGCGCTAGATTGGAAGCTGCGTAGATTGGAAATTCTCCGGGGTAGGGGCCATCTCCTTGTTCTGTGTTTCTACAGAAACAAGCACTAGGGGGTCCTCGTTTGTGACTGGGGTCCCGAGGTGCTACCACAAACAGTAAACCGACGGGACGGCTCAAGGATGAATGGATTGGGTGGTTTTGTTTCAGGCACTAGCTTGGGACTCGCTAGACTAAAGTTCGATTCCTCGCCCTACCAAATACGCGCTGTACTGGGAGGGGGGCTGCCAGTTGAGCACCCCCTTGTGGCCAGGGTCACGCTACAGGTCCCCTGCCCCATTAGCCTCCTCTAGCACTTCAGAGAGTCTTTATCACAGCTCACCGCACCCTTTTCTGGAGTCCACATGGTCCTCAAAGTCCTTAATGACAAAACCATATCCACAGAGCCCCCAACACAAAGTCCATAACCAAAATTCAACCCCTCATACTTTGCTCCAGCCCTTCAGTCACAGCCACACCTCTTCCGCTGTCCGCCTGCTCCACCCAATGCTGCCAGTTCCAGCCCTTTCTGGCTGGAGCTCAGCCCTGACTTCCTACTCCGGCAGCAGCTCCCTTCTTCTGACCCAAAAGGCAGTCTTTATATACTGCCCTCTTGCAGAGAGCTCCTCCTGATTGGCTGGAAGAGAGGGGCGCCCTGCCCCGCCCTACATGAGCCTGGGCCCTTAAAGGAACAGTGTCCTGGAGTTTCCACCCCCCTCATCCAACTCCTAATTCCTGGGACCACTTCCTCTCTTCCACCACCAGGCCATTTTCTGGGCTTTCCTTCATTCCGACATTCTGGAACGGGGTCTTTTGGCCCCCTTTGCTCTTAAAGGGCCAGTACTCCCCATTACTCTGACCTTGGGCAAGTCACTCATTGCCAGGTTTTCAAAAGAGCTCAGCTCCCACTGAGGCACCAGAACAAGTGGCCCTTTCGTTTCATACATGCTGGGTGCTGCCCTCTTTGGAAAATCCGGTCAGAGGTGTCTCCTTTGCACTGAGCCCTCTGGGAAATCTGGCCTTTACTCTCTCTAAGCCTCACTCCCCCACCTGTAAAGTGGACAGAATGGTACTTCCTTTCTCTCACCCTTTTGCCTTTTCTATTTCGGGTCCATCTACTGCTTGGCAGGCCAGGGTGTGAATCCATATCCTGCCACGCAGAAATGCCCCATGTGGACACTGCTACAGTGGAGTGACAGTCCTGGAGTCCAGGGGTTAGTCAGCCAAGGACTTTCAGTGCGCTGTTGCAGTGTCCTCACAGGCTGTTACTGCCCGGCAGGCTGGATTCACACCTGGCTTGCCACCAAGTAACTTGCCATGTAGACAAGCCCTTAATTGTAAAATCTTCCATATAAGGGGTGTCTCACACTCTGTGTCTGTGCAGCACCCTCCACGACAGGGCCTGAGATCAGCTGGAGCGTCGAGGTGCTACTATAATACAATCCTATAATACTAACTGAAATCAATGGGGGTTAGACTGGTGCAACCCTATTTTGCTTGTGACACCCCCAGTGCAAGGTGATGTGAACTGCAGAACTGTGTAAGGAAATCGGCTTCAGGATTTGCACTTCTGGAAGGGTCTATCGCCAAAGCATAAAGACAGGAAATAAGTTATGTAAATTTGCCTGTGTAACGCCAATAGACCCGCTCGTCAGGATTGAACCTGGGACCTCTGGAGCTAAATGCATGAGCCAAAAGCCACATGGCACTTAGCTAAGTGCTGTAGCAGACTCAATCTCTAAGTAGGCTCAGTGCCACTAGAGGGGGACAGAGCACCACACCCAGGTGGTGCGTGGGTTATACCTGCTCTTGGAAAAAGAATCCAGGTGGTAAGTTATTGAACTGAGAGCAGGGAATGAGGCGCTTTGGAAGGAGAAAACATTCACAGTTTGATTCCTGACACTCACATCACTTCACTTTATACCACCTCACACTGACAGTAAAGCCAGCCCCAGGTCAGCCGTCGGAAGCATCCGGCCTCCCAGTTCCTACCGTTAACCACTGGGTCTCACAATCACTGCAGCAATTCAAACCTTTGTAGTTGCTAAAGCCCCGGCTCTGTTTGCAGAGAAGGAGCCACATGCTGTCGGCTCAAATTACCTTCAAGCCAACATCTCTCTCCATTTTACTCCAGCCGATTTGATAATTTGTAGGCGGGGGAGGGATTAAACATAGAGGCTCAATTCTCCTCTCACGTACAGCAGAGAAAATCAGGAGGAAGCCCAAGGAAAACAGTGGTGCTATACCAGAGAGAGCAGGACAAATGTAGAAGTGGGATTGTATGATGGGGCTGCTTGTGATGATGCAGGGCAGGGCTTGGCAGCTCTGGGGGCCCCTGCCATTTACGTCTTATGTTCCTAAAGCTCATGCTTCAGGGCTTCAGCCAGTCTCCTGCAGGGGTCAGGAAGGGTTCCCCCACCCAATGTATTCTCAGGGTTTTTTTAGTCTCCTTCCTCTGAAGCACCAGAGATAGCCACGGCCAGGGCCGGCTCCAGGCACCAGCCCACCAAGCTTGTGCTTGGGGCGGCACCTGGAAGGGGGTGGCGCAGTGCGGTGCTCCGGCTCCGGCCGCCGGGGAGAGCGGGGCCACGGCCGGGCACTCCGCCCTCCCCCCGGGGCTCCGGCCGCCCCGCGCCCTCCCCTGCCACGCTGGGGGGGGGCGGCCGGAGGCTTTTTTGCCTGGGGTGGCAAAAAAGCCAGAGCCGGCCCTGGCCACAGCTGAACCCTAGATGGGGTGGGCTGGTGCTCTGAGGTGGCGTCCAGCTCTCTCTCTCTCTCTCAGCTGGCTGGTTCTTGCTCACATGTTCAGGGTCTCACTGATGGCCATACGTGGGGTCAGGAAGGAATTTTTCCCTCTTGTCACACTGGCAGTATCCTCGGGGATGGGGGTGGGTCATCTTCCTCTACAGCGTGTGAGTGCAGGTCACTTGCCAGGATTATCAGGTAATCAGGTATATCATTTTCCTGCCATTGCAGGGACCTTGAGCACTGGTCCCCTCGGCGCCTCCTATTCTCTGCCTGTGGCACAAAGTCTCCTGGGGCCGTAATGCTTGGTCTCCTTTCGGCTGTCGGGTTCCGTGTGCGGGTGCTGGGTGGCATTGGTGGCCTGTGATTTACAGGTGCTCAGATGAGCTGGCAGTGCCGTCCGGCCTTCCACTCTGTGACAGATTTACACGAATAGAACCAAGGACGGAATCCAGCCCCCTCTGTTAAATGTGTGCCTTGGCAGCAGGGTGAGGGAAACTCTCTAGCTCCCTCAAGTGCTTGCACTGGTTTGCTAGGAATCCTCAAATGCAAGTGGGAGAAGCACAGGGCTTCCCTAACAGTTCGTTTCCTCTGGCATTATCACCTAGCATTGGCCTGAGCTCCTGCCGGGGTGGGGGGAGCTGTAGGAGCCTCTGAAGAGCTAGTTACCAACTCCAGCTCGTTTGTCCAAATGTTTATTTCCCCGGCTCCCCACCAGCACCCTCTTCTTACGTTAGAATCTGTCTGTAGCCCATCCACCGTGGGCTGCGAGCTTGTCAGACCTCCCAAGCTAAGTAGGGGGGCGGCTTATTCAGTACTTGAACGGGAGACCTGGCAGGAGACTCACAGCACTGCAGGAAGTAGAGTTGTTGGTTCAATAGATAGAGATTCTCCTCCTGGAGAGGACACCAAACCACCACCCTAGCAAGGGGACGCTGTGTGGAAGGCCGTGCTGGCTTTCAGGTAACACGCACCGCCGAGGTTCTGACCAGCTGTTGTTATTAAGATAAACCTCAAGCTAGGCACCCAAACTCCGGGGCTGCTTTTGGAAATGTTGGCCTATGGAATCAAGCGACATGTTGCCCCTCACACTAACTGCAAAGCCAGATGGAGGGTGCAAACAGCCATGGGCATTTGCACTTGAAAAATCTGGGGAGCGGGGGGATGCTGTGGAAACTACAGTGACTTGTTAGACCGCAGGTGTAAAAGACAGGCTGGATTGCGTGCCACTTTGAGGATGATATCCAGCACCACCGGAGGAAAGGGCTAAAGCCCTGGCTAAGACTCAACAGCCGTTCGGATCTAAGACAGAGACGCAGGAGATGCTGTCGAAGAAGAACACAATTTCCTTGGATGATCAGCCCTCCGTTGACCCTGGTTTTCCCCTTGCTTCACACCTTCTGTTGTCATCTACACCCGGGGCTGGAAACAATACCAGATCGCACCCACTTTGCCCTGGGCCAAGGGGCAACACCAGGTGCAGGGCAGGGGAAAATCAGGCCCTCGGTAACTGCGTTTGCATCAATGGCACTTCTCCTTACACCAGTGCAAGAGGACCCTCAAGTCTTCTGCGCTTATTGCAGATGCTAAGAGAATAGCTCCCACTCCACCGCCACCATTTCTCCGCAGGGCTTGAACGCCAGGGGCCTGATTCCTTCCTGCCCTGTGTTTTCTATAATCATTTACACCTTTGCAAAAAAAAAAAAAAAACATTTTGATCTGCAGCATTTTACACAGGGCACATGGCCCAGGATTTTCAGTACAGAGCACTTCCTCGTGAGCTAAAGGAGTGATGATTCCATTCGCTGGCAGGTGTGGTAGGTTGTAATACGCTCTTGGGGACCAGCCACTAGAGGGCGATGCAACACACACTTCACCGGGGCTCTGAATTGGCCACCTCCCTGTGCTCCAGAGCAGTTGTTTATAGCCTTTTATTCCATGCTCTGCTGCTGCAGTGCCTTGCGATACAACGACAAGCCCAGGAACCCAGCTCCACTGTGGCAGCCAGGAGAGCTTGAAGTCAAGGATCATTGTATAATTAGTCAGCACAACATTCACTGGGGTCATTTTTTATCTCCAGCCTTTCAGAAGACTCACAATAATTCCACCTCAATGCCTTGAAAATTTGGTAGCCATGGCAACCCTAATACAAATGACGGTTAGTTTCGCTGCTGTATGTTTGCGATGGATTGCAGGCTCCCTCCCTCGTCTGTGGATGCGCCGCATGTATACCCACAGTGGCTGCAGACACATGCCACACTGGTCTTTTTGCTGCTACTTCTTTCCTTCCACCTTGCAGATCGGCGGGCGACGGGGTTAAACGTTGCTTTTAGATCTGCAGCATCTACGGAATTTCCAGCCGCGTGTCTCTCCACCAAATTCGAGGTGGACCTCGTTGTAGGTTTTTTTTCCCAATGACTTTTGAGCTGATCATATTCATGCAACTTTAGGGGCCTTTGCGCAAGTTGCCTGTAGGTTGTTATTTGAGTCGTAACGCTTGGAGCTGCGTGAATAGAGGTTTAGGGTCTAGTTAAGCCCTTTCTGAATAATCCTCTCGTATTTGGAAGCAGCTGTTGGCTTCCCAGTGTTTTGTTAAGAACACAAAAGAGCTGTCTCTTTCCCAAAGCAAGACTGAATGTGATTTTACAAAACAACCCAAACAGATCTCTTCTGAACTAGAACAAAGCTCTCTGTGCCTTAGATTTTGCATCACACTTAATTGCACGCTGCTCTGAGCACATCAGACTAGAACCACTTGGAGACATGGGAACTGAGTGCCTGACTCTATCTTGGCGAAGCAGCCAGTGGCCTTTGTCACTCTCGTCAGCAGGTTTCTGCTTTCCTTCTACCTGTTTGGGATACTTATCTGGCCCCTGCTATCAAAGCAGCTGAACACCATCCAATTTTTATTGTCCCGAGCCTCAGACTAGCCCCATGAGTGCTATTATCCCCATGTTACAGAATGGAAAACTGAGGTACAAAGCGGCTAAGTAACTTGCCCAAGGCCACATGGGAATTCTGTAACAGAGCTGGGACTTGAATGCGGTTCTCCAAAGCCCTGGGCTAGCAACCTAACTGCTGGCCTACCTTCCTCAGGCACTCCATCTTCCCTGGCCAGCACTGAGGATAACAGAGATGCTTGCAACGGCTCAAGGTCTACATTCCAAACTCTGCCAGTGACTCACTGAAAGCTCCAGCCAAAAATAGCAAATGAAATGTAATGTGGATAAATGTAAAGTAATGCACATTGGGAAAAAATAACCCCAACTGTACATCCAATATGATGGGGGCTAATTTAGCTACAACTAATCAGGAAAGAGATCTTGGCGTCATTGTGGATAGTTCTCTGAAGACGTCCACACAGTGTGCAGCGGCAGTCAGAAAAGCAAACAGGATGTTAGGAATCATTAAAAAAGGGGATAGAGAATAAGACAGAGAATATCTTATTGCCCTTATATGAATCCATGGTACACCCACATCTTGAATATTGCGTACAGATGTGGTCTCCTCATCTCAAAAAAGATATACTGGCATTAGAAAAGGTTCAGAGATTAGGGGTTTGGAACAGGTCTCATATGAGGAGAGATTAAAGAGGCTAGGACTTTTCAGCTTGGAAAAGAGGAGACTAAGGGGGGTTATGATAGAGGTATATAAAATCATGAGTGGTGTGGAGAAAGTGAATAAGGAAAAGTTATTTACTTGTTCCCCATAATATAAGAACTAGGGGTCACCAAATGAAATTAATGGGCAGCAGGTTTAAAACAAATAAAAGGAAGTCCTTCTTCACTCAGAGCAGAGTCAACCTGTGGAACTCCTTGCCTGAGGAGGTTGTGAAGGCTAGGACTATAACAGGGTTTAAAAGAGAACTAGATCAATTCATGGAGGTTAAGTCCATTAATGACTATTAGCCAGGATGGGTAAGGAATGGTGTCCCTAGCTTCTGTTTTTCAGAGGGTGGAGATGGACGGCAGGAGAGAGATCACTTGATCATTACCTGTTAGGTTCACTCCCTCTGGGGCACCTGGCATTGGCCACTGTCAGTAGACAGGATAATGGACTGGATGGACTTTTGGTCTGACCAAGTATGGCCATTCTTATGTTTAAACTCCTTTGCCTGTCTGAGACTACAAGCTATTTGGGACAGGAATTCTCTTACTTTATATATCAGGGGGTAGCCGTGTTAGTCTGTATCTACAAAAACAACAAAGAGTCTGGTGGCACCTTAAAGACTAACAGATTTATTTGGGCATAAGCTTTCGTGAGTAAAAACCTCACTTCTTCGGATGCATAGAGTGAAAGCTTTACTCTTACTTTATATGTGTAACACGCCTAGTGCAATGGGGCCTGATCATGGCTGGATGTTCCAGGTGCAGGTCTTACTGCAATAATAATAATACATACATGAATACACTTGGAAGGGTTAGATTTTTATCAGTAAATGTTGATTTCACTGAACACACACAAACTGACGTAAAAATATTTCCATCAATGATAATAGAAACTTGCGGACAGGCAAAGTATGAAAATTGTTGCTTGAGAACTTATTAGCTTTTGATTTAGGGATGTTTACTTTGTATATTTTGACATGTGACGTTGACAGTTTGAGATTTAATGGTTCTGTAGCTTTCACTTTCCGAATCTCAGTGTCTCGTGTCATTAAATAATTGTCTGCCCCTCCTCTCTTAGCTAGTCCCCCTATAATTTCCCCCCAACTGTGAAAATTGAAATCAATAAAAATAAAGATAAAATGCTTCAAACGCATATTTCTGTGCAACTGTGAAAATTTAAATTGATACAAATTTTAAAATGCTTAAAAAAAACCCTTCGCTATTATTTATCGCTATTATAAAAAATAAGAAGCGAAGTCTGCCAAGCCTGCCCATGTGACTCACCTTTGTGATGTCCTCAGTTCTTCAGCTGGAAGTGCTGTGTCAGCATAAACATTATTTATTATGACGCACTTCTGTGCACATGGACAGAATTTTGCTGTAGAGGCTCAGATCAGTGGTGCACCAGCTCCTGTATTCTTGCTTCCACCCGGGGCCTATACTTGATCATTCAAAGGCAGGCGGGGAAAAAACCCACAAGTCCCCTTTCTTATTCCTTAGGCAATGCTGATCCTAGCTGGAGGTCAGCACCCTTTAAGGTGTCTCATGCTGGGCACCCAAAACCCACTAGTTGCTCACCCGAGGGTGTGATGGGTTCTGGCAGCCATGCTCTTCCCCTCTCAGAGCAAGCCATAGGCTCAGGTTACAATTTGCAGTCTCATTGTGCATGCAGAAGAAAATTACATATTGATAGTGCAGGCACGGAGACGCAGCTTCACATTATTGGAAGGCGCTGAAGATGAGGAATCCAAACATGAATCCCCCTGGGAATTGGATACGTGTGAGTGGGGGAGAGGGAAGAAGCAGGTAGGGCTATCAACAAGGTCTTGTGAAGTTTGAGGTTGTGAAATTTGCTGCAGTGTTTGCCCCTTGCTACAGATTTCTGCAGCAGAATCTAAGACTGGGGGAAGGAGGGGGACTATTCATGTTTCTACCCATTACGTTTGCCAACAAACATCCAATTGTGCACAGAAAGTAACTTGTGCCCATTTGGCCTGCTAGCATACAGCCTGAAACAGGAGCTCTTAAATAGGTGTGAACTGCCTCACTCATCTCAATGCATGGTAACTCTGAAACCTAGTGATGGTAAATTACAGGTGAACAGTAACTGTTTCACAATTGATCATCTTAGTTGAAGCAAACATCTCATGAGGTTTATCCACCAGGCTGGATGCAATGGCAGCTACTGGGATAGAAGGACAGTGGGACAACTGGTTGCCCTCAGGGAGAAGGAACTAGGAGGTCAAGTCCCTCCTGAGCACCAAAAACCTCAGCTGTCAAAGTCACCCCGACAATTCCCCCAATGCGGTTCTGCATCATCAACACAAAACTCTGTGGCCTGTTGAAAATTTTTTTGTGGGGGCAGCTCAAACCAAAATTAATTTAATCCTAAATTAAAGACCACAAGGGATGGTCATGTTCACGCTTAACTCTACAACAACCCCTCTGCGGGCAGGGGTGACTTCCCCAGCCCTCACTCCTTCTGGATGTGCCTTGATCACCCAAACTATTTCCAAACCACTCTACAGGCAACCTGAGCTCTTCCCTCAGGCTTGACTCACCAGCCTGTTCCAAACCCTCTCTGAAACGACCTCCCCATCCCCCCCCCCGCAGGCTTCGCTCATTACTCTCTGCCCACACTGGGCACATCTGCGCTACAGGCTTCCCTGGACTGAGTCCATCTCGATTAAGTCATCTCGACTGAGGCCAGCCCACAGCAGTGTGGCCACCTTGCAAACTAACAGTCTTGTGTCATGGTGATGCTGCACGCTAGTGTTAGACCTAAAGGCTTGTGGGGCATAGCCCCACTGCAAGTTGTGCCACTCTGGGAATCCTGAGGGTGGGGATAGGGGGAGAATTTGTCTATCCTGTCTGGGGATTATGAATGGAAGGGTTTAAACCTGGGAATTCCCACAAGCCACCTCGTTCCGGCTAGCCACGCCCCTCGTTTCGGGATCCAGCCTGCATCCCACCTAGTGTCACATTGTGGATCCTATATAGAGCTGTGACTTGCACCCACCAGTGGCAGTTTTCATGGCGCTCCTGCCATTTTGGGGAGGCAACTTTCCGCTAGGGCTCTGGGACCTCGGGCATGGAACCACGGAGCCATGGCGAGGGGGGGATGCTACTCTACCATGCTCATATATTAAATCATCTCAGTGCAGCGCATCAGTTTAAATAAATGTAACAGCAACTAACTGGGGTAACTGGGAGGTGGTGCGAGGTATGTTTTTGCAAAGAACTTTATCAGAGGGATGTAATTGCATGGCATTAGAATACACGTTTCCTTTTGCACCTTCTCTGCATTGGGGAACAGATCCTTGGGGGTGTATGTTATGTGCATACATAGACAGTCTCTATGTTCATGGCAGCTGTGACATGTTAGGAGTATGGTGAGTATCTATGAGTTCAGAGCGATCTGTAGACAGATAACTGTGTAGCACAGATGTTAGACATGTCACTTAATGCAATACTGAAAGGCGATGGGATACTACAGTGACGAGGGTGGTATAAGAATCAGAATAGACTAGAACAGAAGACCCCAGAGTTGCCGGGAGTTTTCAGTTGACTCTATAAAGCCTTTCCCCTATTTCCACTGTTCTTCAAGCTTATTTAATTCCTTGCAGGCCGTGCCCTGTGACTAGTCATGTGTTCTGGAGGGGCAAGCCACCCTACAACTGCTGTTAGCCTTGCCGTCACGCTCTCCATTTTCAAACGCATTCAGCGCTGTCACAGAAATTCTAGATTGCCCCTGAATTCAGCGCCAGATAATTTAGGTCCCACTCACGACAAAGTCCATAAGGCCCCGGCTATCACCACCCACAGAAAAATGACAGTGAGGAATCTGGCCCCACTCCTGCAGTTGGATGCAGCTTGTTCACACATTGGGTATAAAAGGCAATTTCATTAGTCTGCAGCCCTCTCTAGAAACCACTGTTGGCAGAAGAGACGGTTTTTATGAATAACACCCCGGTGAAATACAACCTGAGGCAGCCTGGGTGGGATGTATCTATATTTTTTCAGTTCATCCCTTGTCATTCTTGGATTGGCAAACTGGCAGCTTTCAGAATAGTTTGCCTTTCGCACAGCATGTTCCATGACTCACCACCTACCCTCTGCGTGCCTGGCACCTGGGCAGCGGCCAGAAATCTTACACATCGCACAGAGTACATCCATCGACTCACAATTGACCCTCTGAGGACCTGGCACGCAGGCAGAGATCAGGATGGTCTTTGCTGCAGGCAGGGCTGGTTCACCATGCGCCAAGCACAATCTGGCTGGGGAGCTCAGCGATTCAAATGGAGACGAGAGATCTTTAAGAAACAGATAAATTTGGATCAGTTTCAAATTGTCTTCACTTAATCCACACAGCTCAGCTAGTTGACATGCCCTGCAAAGCCCTGCAGAGCGCATGGCTTTTGTAGGGAGACAATGTGGACTCTTTAAAGTGGTTAATGAGAAACTGCAGGACCTGGGATGGGAAATTTTCAGGCACATTCAAATTCTCAGCACAGAATATTTTGCTTCTCTAGTACAACCTCTAGTTTGCTTCTGTCATGGAGTGGGTGCTCTGCCTTGTTTGCCCTTGAAAGCAAGAACTGTTCCACTTTGTCACTTCGGCAGAGAGCCATCTCACAGAATTACACTTTCTTGTCTTCGTATTCCAGTCCCCAACTGTCACATCCCTCATCTGCAGCCTGATTATCATTAAAAACTGGGCTGCATCACTGGCCTTTTGCAGTCCTGTCTGGGCTGATTGGGGAAGCGGGTTTTGTACAAGAACAGGTTCCGACTTGAGGTCAGAGTCAGCTGCGGTGGAGTAAATGAGACTTTCTATCTTCACTGACAAACTTGGACTAGGGATAGCTTAGTGGTTTGAGCATTGGTCTGCTAAACCCAGTGTTGTAAGTTCAATCCTTGAGGAGGCTGATTAGGGGCAAATAAAAAACAACCCCTCCTAGGGACAGTACTTGGTCCTGCTAGTGAAGGCAGGGGGCTGGACTCCATGACCTTCCTTCCATTTCTATGAGACAGGTATATCTCCATATATATATATTTATCTTTTTCTGGCTCTCGTGCTGCACTCAGTAAAGCTCAGTTCCACTGGTTTCCTGATAAAAGAATCTGGAAATACCCCTTGGAACAGAATCAGTCCTGGGCCCGAGTTACAGCTCTCCCGATCTCACTTTCGCTGTACCCCTGTCTAATCCCACCTGCCCTTTTGCGGGGTTTACAGACGCTAAAGCAAAAAGGGCAACGTCACCGTCATTTATAGTCTTTAGATGTTGCTAAGAAAGAGGAATGCTGATCTTGTGGTTAGGAGACCTGGGTGTAATCGCTGGCTCTGTCACGGACACCCCGCGTGGCCTTCGCCAAGTCACTTGCTCTCTCGGTGCCTCTACGCCCCATCTGTAAAATGGGAATAATCATCTTCCCTCAGTCTGCCTTGCCTTTTTAGACTGTCAGCACATTGTGGCAGGGACTGTCTCTGTGTATGTAAACCAGCTGGTGTAGTAGGGCTGCGGTTGGGCCCTTCTCGAACACTAATAATCGCTGCAGATTATGATTATTTTTAGTGCAGAAGGTGGTGGCTGGGTCCTTTAGGATTTGATCCTGCCAAGAGTTAAGCCTTGCCTAGCAAGCACCACGCACGCTCGACTCCCATCAGTTTCCGGACTCAGGCCCTTAGACTGTTCCCGGGGCCAAAATGCTTTACGAGGTGAGTTGGTCGCCTTGAATCGGAAACCACTTTTCCCGTCAGCGTGCTGGAGAGACACGCAAAGAGCAGCAGCCCTGCTGCAACTGGCTAGATGTTCTCGCCAGACAGGAATGGCATCCAATTCCCTGAACCTTTGAGCAGCAAAAAATAAGATATGGGCCCTGCGGCTCCAGGAGCATCATCGTCATAAATATCGCAAGGCACGAGCCTCTCCCTTTCGAACGCTAACTCTAAATTATGTCCCCAGTCCAAGCTGCGCCCGCCGCCTCGGATACGGCTCCTCTCCATCGGCATGTTAAAATGATAACAAATAAATTGCAAAATTATAGCCGTGCAATGCTCCAAAATTAGCTTGTCACTTTGTGTCTAGGGCAGGCATCTATTGCTAACCCTCCGCAGCAGGTTCTGCTATTAAGGGATGGAAGCAGGGAAGATTACAGAAGCACTTGCAGAACTATCTTTCCACGTCCACATGTTTCTCTGTCTTCTTTGCTTGTTAAATGTTGCCTTCTTTTCTTCTCGCCTTCTGGTGTCTGTCTCCGTTTCCTAGTTTAATGGTCCACTTCAGGGAATCCTGCACCTGCCTTGGCTACATAAAGCGAAAGGATGATCCAGCAGCTAGGGCTAGGTTAGGTGCCAGGAGACTTGGGTTTAAGTCCCTACTCTGCCACTGACTTCTTGGGGGATTTTGGGCAAGTCACTTAAGTGCAGATCCTCAAAGGTATTTAGATACCTAACTCTCTTTGATTTCAATGGGAGTTAGGTATCTAAATACCTTTGAGGACCTGCACCTTAGCCTCTCTGTCCCTCAATTCCTCATCTGTAAAATAGGAGTAGTAGCCCTCCCCTACTACACAGGTGTGTGGTGAGGTATTCTAGTAAAATGGGCCAGATCAGAACCCAAGAGAGCTGGGACTGGTGGCTGCTTTTGTCCAGAGGACACTGGACTAGATTGACGGTGATCTGCTAGTAGTAAGGTCATGATGATTCCTATGACTTTCCTCCTCCTGTAGACAGCTAGACTTCCCCGAATGGTAGTTTTTACCCAGCAGGGAGGCTTTACTATTCGTTTATATTCATATTCCAATAGCAGCTGCCGTCAGATGCAGCGGAGGGAGAAGAGGACGGGTGTTCCCTATGAAGAGCTGCAGGAGGCTGGTGTGTGTGTGTGTGTGTGTGACAGCTGACAACCGGTAAGCTCAGAAAACCTCAATCACAGTTAGCACAGACATGTCTGCCTAAGCTGGAAATTCCACCTCCCGCGTAGATATACCAGTAGACTAAACTCTTTGGGGTGGGGATTACGTACAGTACCTGACACAACAGAGGCCTGATCTTGGTACTTCAATAAAGCACATTAAGAAACCAGGTTCCCATTTGGCTTTATTTATTCTGGCTATTAATAAACTCTTGTAATCTAGTGGCTGTTCAGAACTGCTGCAAGGGGGGAAAGTTATCAGAAGAGTGAAGCACGCTGCGAAGTAATAAGCGAAGGGCTCCCATTTCCCTGAGTGACAGTAATTACCTCTCACTGCATTGTGTATCGCTGAGCGGCACACACTGGAATCAGCTACTGAGATGCCGCACACCTCAACAGTTTTGCCAATTTGAATATCTTTTAAGAAATAAGCGCAGAATGTTTGCTTTCCCCCCTCCCTACTTCTCCCTCTTCCCTGATGCCTTGAAAGAGTTTTGTTTTAACTAAACAATATTTTACATTTCATGCGGCGCCATCATGTAGCTCTCATTTGTTTTCCCTTTGCCGTGACAGCATGTGGCATTATTTTGATGAGAAGATTTCGCAGCGTTTTGAAACAACGTTGCACTTCCCTACTTCCCATTTTCTCAGGGAATGCTGATGTTTTAGCAACTTGCCTGTCAGATCTCCGGGGACCGATCCTGACCTTTGTTATGGCCAAAGTAAATCGTGAGTAACTTCACTGGGTGGAATTCACCACTGGCCTGCACCTTGTGTAGTCACTTACACCAAAGCAAAGTGAATAGAAGGATGTGTCTACATAGGGAAATTGACCGGCATCATTGTTCCAGAATAACTATTCTTCTATAGCTATTCTAGACTAATTTTCCATATGGATACTCTTAATCTGGAATCGCAACAGTGCTTTAAATTCACACCCTCTCTTATTCCTTTAGAGAAAAAGCCCTAAAACGTTGCATCCTTCTGATTTGGTAGCATTTTCTCCAGCAACAAGACTTGCCTCCCAACACACAACTGAAAGCCTGTGAATCCCATTATTTATCACAACAGCACCTAGAGGTCCCACTGGAAATTCCCCAAAGGAAATTAGGGCCCCGTTGTGTTAGGTGTTGTACAAACACATAGCAAGAGACAGTCTAAAGAGAAGGTGGATGTTGAAGCAAAGGGAGAGAGGGTGAGTCTATACTGCAGACCAAGGTGTGATTCAAGCTTGGGATGACATACTCTGATATTTTTAGCTGTGCTAATGTGGGTAACTGCAGCAGCATGGGTTCTACACACTCGCCGGGCATGCTGGGTGTCATGATGCCTGGAGCAGTTCACGACCGTCTCCACTGAGGGGCTTGTTGGCATAACGACACTGGCCAGAGGGGTGGGCTTTTCACACCCCTAACTGACGTAGCAAAGCTGATATGACTTAGAAGTGTAGACCAAGCCTCACACACGGGGCTCTGCCAGGAGTGAAGGCTGGGAGCTTCTTTGCAGCAGTGCCCTGTCATCACAACTGCGCTCCTGGCTATGGGGCGCTCCTTAAATGAAGACGCTGTGACTTGACAGCTCAGTAAGTGGCCACCAGTTTTACTGACCTTGTCTGCACTTCCGGGGCCTGATTCTCCATTGCCCTGCACCAGGCAAACAAGTACACCAAGGCTGTAAGATGCCAGTAGAGTTTTACACCCGCTCTGCGGTCCCTTTGCAAGAGTGTCTGTAACGGGGGTGGGACTCACCCCTCCGGCGCCTCCTGCTGGTCTCTCAGGGAATTAGCTCGATTTCCAGCCCGGAGCGCCCTCTGCAGGCCGGTGATCCGCCACAGCTGGCCCCCGTGTCTCTCCCGGACCCCGGTGCCCGTTCTCTCTGAGGTGCTGCCTCCTGGCAATACCCCAACAATCTCTGTGGGTCTCCCTTCCCCAGGGAGCCCCCACCCACTACCCCCACCTCGCCTCAGTCTGGGCTACTGCCAGTCCTCACCTAGCCCGTTCACTGCAGTATAAAAGCCACTCATCACAGGCCAGGGGGTTTGACTGGCTGCCTTCTTCTACCACCCAGTACCAGGCCCTGTAGCCTGGGGACTCGCCAGCCTGGAGCTCCCCTGCTCCTCTGGCTTTCCCCCAGCCCTGCTTCATTCCCAAGTACCCTCTTACTCCCCTGCAGCCAGGCCAGTCTCCCTCCACAGCTAGAGGAGAGACTCTGCTCAACTTCTTATAAGGCCCAGCTGCCCTGATTGGGGCGTGGCCCAGGTGTAGCTCCTTCCCCAATCAGCTTGGACTTTTTCTTCTAGCCCCAAGCCCTGGCTTCACCCTGTCAGGGCTGGAGCCAGTAACCACCCCGCTACAGCGTCAATAACTGCCCAAGGTGCCAAGCAATTACAGAGCAGACCCTAGCTACAGCCACACGGCTCTGCTTATACTCTGTGGGCTCGATTCTCCTCTCCCTTACCCAAGTGTCAAACTAGTGTCACTCCATTGTTACTCCTGAACAACACCAGGATGATGCGCAGAATCAGCCCCCCAAAGCAGGCACTCGGATCAATATAAAATAAAACCCAGGGCTGAGTTTCCGCCCAATTGGTTGTTTCAAAGTCCTGGTCAGGGATCTGGACGGGATGTCCCCCGGCCAATACAGCGTCCCTCTGATCAGCTCCAGTCCAGCAAACATCCCCACAACAGGGCTGCGTCAATGTCCACTCAATTCTGAGGGCCTTGACAATGCTAAGGAATTTCAATCTTTCTTCTTTTTTGATGGGGGGAAGGAATATTTTTTTTTGATGGGGGGGAAGGAAAGGGGGTGGGATATGGGGCAGGAGGTTGAAATTAACAATGGAGTTTTCTATTCGAAATAGCAAGCCTTTCAAATCCTTCCAAAGGCGCTTAGAGGCGTCCACAGGTAGGACATGCGTTTTAAATTTCCTGGAGTCTCCTAATCATTAGCTGCATCCCGAGGGAATTAAATAACGTCAATCAACATGAATTATTCTGCACGGGAGCATCAGCCGTGCGGGCAATTTTCATTGTAACTTAAGCAGGAAATTGAAATATCAGCATCAGAGTGTGAAATGCGCCATTGCAATGAACTGTTCTTCATAAAGCAAGAGGAGAAATGTAAAGAAGATTACACACTATTAGTCCCAGTAGAATTTTGCTCCTAATCTGCCTTAAATTGAAAAATCGTTTGGACGAGCTAGCAGCTTTCCCTTGCTGTAAAATAGTGGGGGTGGTCGCAGCTAGATGAGAAGCAAGGGGATTTGAAATATGTTGTGGTTGGAGGGATATCTGAAAACAGTAAGCCTCATAATCTGCATCCTTAGGTACTTACCTGGTCACCGGGACTGCAGTACCTCAGCATCCCAGAATCGTTAATGTATTTAGCCTTACAACACTCACGGGAAGTAGGCTATCCCATTTATAGAGGGGGAGCTGAGGCACAGAGAGGCTAAGTGGCTTGCCCAAGGTCCTACTGGAATTCTGTGGCAGAGCAGGGACTGGAACCCAAGGCTCCTAGATCAGTGTCCTAACCACTGAACAATCCTTCCTCTTTCATTATCTTCCCTATCATCAGCCAGGGCTGCATAGAAATCATAGAAATTTAGTCTGTGGAAGGGACTTCAAGAGGTCATCTAGTCCATTAGAAACCTTAACCTAGAATGAACTGTTAGAACTGTGTGGCAAGGAGGCAACCCCAGAACCAGGGGATTTCAGCGCTAGAGTCATCCTGAAATCATTCCCACCGCAGCTCCTGTTGTGACTCATCTGTTCTCATCACTGTCTCATCTTTTTGAGTTCTGCTGCCTGGGAACCTTCTTCCCATCCAAGTTTATTATGATGCAATTGGCTTTTTGAGGCATCTGTCGTAGGAAGGGCACTTTCCAGAAGGGACTCTTGGCACAGAGATTGCACCTTGGCTGCACAGGGAAAGCAGCATGTGGAATTTGGACAAGGAGGGGAACATGTTTGCGGGGCCAAATCCTCGGCTGGTGTAAATAGCGCAGCGCCATTGACTTATCTCCTTCAGACACCTTGAACTGTTAGTCATCATTTCCACCAGTGCAACGTGGGGGGCAAATGCTGCCAAATCAGAATGATAGCATTTGTCAACATTGAATTTCATCTGCCATTTTGTTGCCCGGTCATCCCGTTTGGGGAGACCCCTTTGCAACTCTTCGCAGTCAGCTTCGGACTTCATTATTTTGAGTAATTTTGTATTGTCTGCAAATTTCGCCATCTCACTGTTTACCCCTTTTTCCGGATCATTGATGAATATGTTGAACAGCACTGGTCACAGTACAGATCCCTGGGGGAAACCACTATTTACCTCTCTCCATTGTGAAAACGGATCATTTATTCCCACCCTTTTTTCCTATCTTTTAACCAGTTACTGATCCATGAGAGGACCTTCCCTCTTATCCCATGATTGCTCACTTTGCTTAAGAGCCTTTGGTGAGGGACTGTAGCAGGGTGGACACCTGCTCCTGCCCGGAAGGGCCTGAGATAGCCCAGGGAGAAGGCAGCTTGAAGGCTGAGCTGATCGGGGGAAGTGGCTGCAGCTGGGGCCACGCCCCAAACAGACTCAGCTGGCCCTATAAAGGCAGGGAGCCAGGAGCTCAGACACAGTCTCTCTCTTTGGCTTTAGAGAGAGAAGGGCCTGGCTGCAGGGAGCTAGACAGGGTACTGAGTGGAGCAGGGCTGGGGAAAGGCTGGGGAGCTCCAGCCTGGAAAGCCCCAGGCTGCGGCCTAGAAAAAGGCCAAGGGGTACTGGGGGTTGCAGCGGGCAGCCCAGGGCTAGGCCAAGGCAGCAGGTCCAAACCCAACCTTGCCGATGATGAGTGGCCTATACTGCAGTCTGCCCCAGGGAGCGGGGGCTAGTTGGTGACTGGCAGTGGCCTTATCTTGAGGCGAAGTAGGGATAGTGGGTGGGGGTTCCCTGGGGAGGGGAAACCCAGAGAAAGGGGTTCTGCCAGGGGGCAGCCCCCCAGATAAGGGCACCGGGGTCCTGGGAGGGACACGGGGGCCAGAAGCGGTAAGGCGGATCACCGGCCTGTAGAGGGCGCTCCGGAGGCTGGATTGAGCTGATTCCCTGAGACAACCAGCAGGAGGCGTCGCAGGGGTGAGCCTGCACCCTTACAGGGACCTTGTCAAAGGCTTTCTGAAGGTCCAAGTACACTATTTCCACTGGATTGCCCTTGTCCACATGTTTGTTTGACCTCCTCAAAGAATTCTAATAGATTGGTGAAGCATGATTTCCCTTTACAAAAGCGGTGTTGACTCTTCCCCAACAAATCATGTTCATCCATGTGTCTGATGATTCTTTTACCCGTCGATCTAATCTGTCATCATATTTATCTACCTGTCAATCATCTAGGTATCTACAACATGATAATCATCTGAGTATGCCTTGGCATCTATCTATCCAGTCTGGTGTCTTCCACTGCACCAACTCCTATAGTATCTGAATGCCTTTCTTTCAATTTATCCTTAGTGGAATATGCTGCCAGGAATAAAGAAATGTGACCTCACTGCTTCTGTAAATTAAATGATTTTTGAGCTTTAATTTCACACCAAAGAGTCCCACATAACCACACGCACACCCCTTTCCACTCCCAGGTACACTGAAGAATGTCACTGAGCTCGGAACTCATGGGGAAAAAATCTCCTTGCAGGGCAGGAGTTTATGTCATACATATGTCAGGAAGAAAAAGGAGAGAGAAAGAAAAGACTCTGGAGAATGATTTTTATACCCTGCATTGAAAAAAGTGACTGAAATCTTGAAAGCTCCTATCAGTTGATGATCTGTTATTGCTGCACAATTCCTGCTACCTTTCTGCTGGCAAGAATATGAATTGTTTCAAAGCAAGTGCCAGCATATATGGTATTTACAAAGCTTCTGCTTATTAGAGACGTTCATTCTGTTCCTCATAACCTCGGTCTTCTTTTGTCAAGACTAAACATGCCAGTTGTTTTAACCTTTCCTCAGAGGTCATGTTTTTTGTTCTCTTCTGGGCTCACTCCAATTTGTCCAACTCTTTCTCAAAGTGGGGTGCCCAGAACTTGACACACGTGACAGTGACAGTGTGATACACCCACTTTGTACAGGTGAAAATGGCAACACAGTTGCCATGTTGATAAATGCAAAGTCATACACACTGGAAAACACAATCCCAACTATATATATAAAATGATGGGGGCTAAATTAGCTGTTACCCCACAAGAAAGCGATCTTGGCGTCATTGTGGATAGTTCTCTGAAAACATCCACTCAATATGCAGCGGCAGTCAAAAAAGCAAACAGAATATTGGGAATCATTAAGAAAGGGATTGATAATAAGACAGAAAATATCATATTGCCGCTATATAAATCCCTGGTATGCCCACATCTTGAACACTGCGTGCAGATGTGGTCGCCCCATCTCAAAAAAGATATATTGAAGTTGGAAAAGGTTCAGAAAAGGGCAACAAAAATGTGCAGGGATATGGAACAGTTTTCACATGAGGAGAGATTAATAAGACTGGGACTTTTCAGCCTAGAAAAGAAACGACTAAGGGGGGCATATGATAGAGGTCTATAAAATCATGACAGGTGTGGAGAAAGTAAATTAGGAAGTGTTATTTATTCCTTCTCATAACACAAGAACTAGGCGTCACCAAATAGGCAGCAGGTTTAAAACAAACAAAAGGAAGTATTTCTTCACACAATGCACAGTCAACCTGTGGAACTCCTTGCCAGAGGATGTGGTGAAGACCAAGACTATAACAGGGTTCAAAAAAGAACTAGATAAGTTCATGGAGGATAGGTCCATCAGTGGCTATTAGCCAGGATGGGCAGGAATGGCATCCCTCTGTTTGCCAGAAGCTGGGAATGAGCGACAGGGGATGGATCACTTGAAGATTACCTGTCCTGTTCATTCCCTCTGGAGGACCTGGCATCGGCCACTGTTGGAAGACAGGATACTGGGCCAGATGGACCTTTGATTTGACCCAGTATGGCAGTTCTTATGCTCAATTAGAGAATCCGAACCAGATTTGTATAGATATTTAGGTGCCTAGAGATGCTGCTATATGCCTAGTGGGATTGTCAAAAGTGCCTCTGTGCCAAACTCCTGTTGAGTTCAATAGCTTTTGACAATCCCACTGGGTGCCCATCTCCAGCTCTAAGCACTTTTAAAAATCTGGCCCTTGATCCTGTTGGGTTTCTAGTTAACCGCTGTTTAATTCCAACATCTAATGCACACTTGGGAGAAGGGAAATCACTGTTAAAAATCGAACAACCCCAACATGCCCACCAACAAAACCAAGGAAGATCAGACTTCACATTATTGATATTTCAAAAGAGAAAAGGTATTTTGTTTTGTTTTGGGGGGAAAAAACCTTTTCCATTCTTACTTTGTGGATTGTAAGGAAGCAGAAGAGGCACAAATCCAATTTCTTTAAAAGTTGCAGGTGCCCTTTTAAGCTCTGATAGAGGGCAATGATCAATTCTTCTGGGTATACAGAACAACAATCAGCTGATGGTTTCAGTCTCATTCTCAGTGGACAGATGTCCACTTTCCAAAGTACCAGACCCCTGCTAGTCCTGATTGGCATCCGAATGGCTCATCTGGCCTGACCATTCCAGAAGCAGCTAAATGGGAGAACAGGAAAACTGTTTGCACTGCTGTAGCCATTGCTAGCTCTGTTCTGGAGAGAGAAATCTCGGATTGGGTTCCCTGGTACCCTGCACCTCAGGCATTTTCACCAGTGCGGTGAGGCTTGAAAACCCTGCCATGCTGAGCTGGGGTCATTTCGCAGCCAACGTGCAGAGCGATGGACAGCTCTTTAGTTCTATGGGCTGATTCCCCATGGACCAACATTAGGTTCGCTTTAAAAAAAAAGACCAAACTCAAAAGATCTTTGGACCCTAACGTTTAAAATCAGGCATGAAAGGCATTGGCTAGCTTGTGATTTCCAGCACTGTTTGGGGGCCACGGAATACGCAAAGGTCCAAGCCTTTGATTTTGTTTCTGTCTTTACTGTTAATAACCATGTTAGTGTCAGGATGTAATAAAATACCCAGGGAAGCTTGAGGCTCTCTGGTTTAACCCAGCGGGTCATGAACTCTACCAAAATGCCCGGCGCTAACATGGTTAAATCTGATATCGACCGGCAGAAGATTAATGGAGTAGTCATGCCTAAAGAAATGTGCCTTTAACATTCCTCTGACACAGCGGAGTTGTGGTCACGGAGTCTCTACTCTTCATTAACCTCTATCCTTGGCTCGGGTTTCCTAGTACAGCGCAGAGCCTGGAGATTGGTTTGAAATCTCCAATCAGTGCCTTGGAGTTTGGGCTCAGGGTCATTCTATGGCTAGAGCTGGCTGTGGAAGAGGAGAGGAGCTACTCAGGGAGGCATTTGTAGTTTCACTGAAGTCTGATGCAGAATTTAACTCCTGCTGAGGAGGTTACTTTGAGCAGGGATCCTCATCTGACCTTCACCCACGCCGGTATCTTCCAGCTGATGATTGGCAGCAGGGAAAAGCTCTGGAAAGTCCCTGAACTATCACAGAACAGCAAATGTCTTTGAACTGGAGCAGCAAACTCTCATAGCAGAGAGTTTCATCAAAGCTTTTAGGAGTGGCATTCAGGTTCAACAGAGTCCACTGAACTAGAACTCTGCTGGAGAAACTAGGGCCAGTTCGATTTGTCTCTCTCTCACAACGCTATTCTGCTCCCGGTTATACTGTGATGGGCCTGGAGTAACTCCACTAAGGCCAGGTCTACACTACACCCCTAATTCGAACTAAGGTACGCAACTTCAGCTACGTGAATAACGTAGCTGAAGTTCGAAGTACCTTAGTTCGAATTAGTTCGAACTTACCTTGGTCCACACGCGGCAGGCAGGCTCCCCCGTCGACTCCGCGGTACTCCTCTCGGCGAGCTGGAGTACCGCAGTCGACGGCGAGCACTTCCGGGTTCGACTTATCGCGTCCAGACTAGACGCGATAAGTCGAACCCAGAAGTTCGATTTCCAGCTGTCGAACTAGCGGGTAAGTGTAGCCAAGGCCTAAGTCCGTGACATTGCTCCACGTTTACACTGGTGCAACGGACCATCAGAATTTAGCCCTGCATCTTCTTCTCTCTCTTCTCCTGTTCCCCACCACCATACATCTGGGCCCCGATCCATCCATCCTTCTACAACAAAGCACTTGTGAGGACATGCTTAACTCGGAGCAAGTGCTTAAGTCCAGTTGACGTCACTAGAAATGAAGCAAGCACTCGAGGGCTTTGCTGCACTGGGATGGACTTCGCACATGCTAGGTTGGGGGCTTCATTTTCTCTCAAGATATACGTGTGTCATCGTTTTCCAGCCAAGCCCTACTGAAAGCTGCAGGGCACCCACCGTGCGAGCCAAGAATGAGAATGTTTTCGTTCCACACCACTTCCGTAAGGGGGACATAGACAGGCTGCATCTTGGGCTGAGAACGGTGTTGCGCCTCCCATTAACCTAACTACAAAGGAGAGAGAAGACATCCCCCAGCTGGGCACCTGTTTGGAGAAGACCCCTGAACCGATGTGCTGAGATGTAGGGCCATGCCCCATTGCCGGTGGCTGGAGATGTGTCCTTGTGGGCACAGGGAAAGGAGGAATCTCATCATTCCTTGTTGCTGAGTCGCCGAAAAGGGAGGTGTGGGAGAAATGAGGGGACAGGAGTGCTTTAAAAAGAGGCAGAACTTGTGCTGGCTAATAACTGTGCCCCCCTCTTCCATAAAAGTGTGCAGCCAACATTGATCCCCACCCCCCCAGCCTGACTTTTAGGGAGCGAAGCGTTTTGCCGCAGTGTGGAGGCCAGTGGACATGCAGAAGAGCTATGAAGCCAGGCCCCTTAAACATAGGATCCTTGGACCAAGCCCCGGAGGCGCGCTGGTCTGGAGAGGTAGTGGAGCAGGATTCCCTGCTGCAAGGTAGGCACAAAGGATGTAGGATGTGTGTGTGTGGAGGGGGGGCGGGATTCCCTTGATTGACACATGCATTTGCATACGTTTGCATCAAGGTGCTTGGTTAAACTCCCATGGGAGGATATTTTCCTGCATAACGCCTGGGCCTATTTACGCACGCCTGGGCCTTCCATTCCAAAGCCTGCTCTTTTTTCTCGTTTCCTCCTCTAGCCACGATTCCTCGAAAAGTTACAATGCGGGTTTGCTGCCCATAGGGATGAAACTCTCCTTTTGACAGGTCTCTGGTCCCCAGCTGGGCTGCGCGCCATTGATCTAGTGTGGCCTCCGGCTGTCTGAAAGGAGGGGGCTGGAGAGACACAGTCTGGCACATTCAGCCTGTGGTGCAGGGGGATGAGTGGCAAAACTCCGTAACGCGGTTCCTCTTTATAACAAGCACAGGATGTTCTTGTGTCGCTTGTTAATGAAGTTAGTCTGGGAGCGCGTTTGTGTGTGCGCAGCATCGCCAACAAACCCGAAAGAGCCAGGCTTTCATGAGCACTTAGATGAGATCTTGGTCCCCAAACTTTGTCAGTGTGGATCGCAACATTAAAGAGCTAGTCTCTCCTATCTGCAGTCACCCCTGCTCCCCTCCTGTTCGCCGTCACCTGACCCCTCTGCTCACATTCCCCATCACCTGGTCCTACCTCACCTCCCACCCACAATCATGGAATATCCCTGGTGTGCCTCCATCCACTCATATTTCTAGGTACGGGCTTAAAAATAACCATGGGATCCCACACCTCTGAAGGCAGATGGGGCACTTGAAGAGGGTGCCAGAAGGCAGCCACCTCTTGCAATAAAATCCCTATCTCACCTTTCCTCCCCCTCCCTCCCCCCCGAATGAGTTCCTCTAGATCTGCTCTATCTACCGCTGCACATCTCACTATGTTTAAGGCAGCGCTCTTGTAGGCTCCCTACTCCTGGCAGATAAACCAAGGACCTCAAAGCACCTGGGCCTAAGGTCCCGAGCTCCCTGCCACCGGCTGATAGACTGTCTCTGCACTGCCCTGAATTCCTGTATCTACACGTCTCTGGGCAAAATCCCAAAGTCCGCATGCAGGCAAAGCGCCCTCTGAGCTACAAATCAATAAGCAAATACATAAAATTGGGAAGGACTCCTGGCTTTGTCCCTGAGTGAAAGTCGTGCGGCGAGATTGCACAGCCCAGGATAAGAATACTTTGCCCACTTAGGAATGGATCTCTGCTCTCTTGATGTAGGGATATTAAAGAAGGTACTAACAGTGATTCCCCCAAGTGACAGTGACCCCCTCATAATTTGGCCCCCATACTTTAAAATCCAACAGTTTCACCAAGTACAAAAATCTCTTGGGTCTTCTGTTAAAACTTGTAAGCTACTGTCTGTAGAAACCATTGATTATATCTATCCTGTGACTACTATGTAAAACTTACAAACAAGTTAACTGACTTTGTTATACAATGTAAACAAACACTATAAGCTGTTAAGTGTCTTTCACAACTGCTCCTAGGACAGACCCCCACCCTCTGTGATTAAAGGGCCGGGAGTCTCAAATGAATTAGCACACACTCTGAAAGTGGTGGAGACAGTAAATTAAAATATGGTTAAGGGATGGAATGTATGCTGATGAATGCTTGATATACATGGATGGTTAGGGAGGTGCCAGCCTAGAAAAGGAGTATCCATCGGCCGAAGAATGTGTCAAGTGGATGACCAGAAACCCCCGGAGGGTAAACTGGGACCCACCCCATCACCTGGAAGGATGAGAAACACAAACTTTGGACAGTGTGGAGCCACCAGGAATGTGCCACTTTGGACAGGAATGTGCCATCTGCTGATTGAGTCAGCAACAGCAGGATGAAACAGCTCCCATAGACTAACATAGGAACTAATTCCTATAAGAATGGACTCTAAAGACTGATGACTTTGAGTCTCTGGTTCTGCTGCCAGCCTCCAGGAGCATCAGGTGCACCTGACACAGACTCGGCTCCATCCTCATGACCAAGATACCTGGCCAGTAACTTGGCATGAGCAACTTCTAGGCTGGTAACTATAACACCTATACAGAACTTGAATGAATGATTGTGTGAATGAATCTCTCTCTCTCTCTCTCTCTATATATATATATATATATGTATGTATGTATGTATAAGAAATAAGTAGTCAAACAACGTTGTTTACTTTTATCTTTTGCTTTATCAGTATATTTACAATAAATGTGGCATCTTTGCCTTATCCCTCTTAATAAGATCCTGCTGGTTTTTATTTTATTGGTATAACATTGATGCCCAGCCGTCTGCTCTCACTCCTAGACGCCATGGCCCTTAACTATTGCATAACCAATGGCAGTGCAGGCTGCCCTCCCATGTCCAAAAGCCAGGTGTTCTGCCAAGGTGCATCATCAAAGAGCTTTGGGGGGGTGAAAAGGGTTATGCGAGTCTCCACAGCCCATTCTGTTGAGGCTACCGCTTTCTGTGCCAATGAATGGCAGCTCTGACAGCAGTATCTCTGAGAGAAAGTAGGGTCCCATGGCTAGAGACTGGTCTCAAGCTTGGGAAACCTGGGTATAAGGCCCCGCTCTGCTACAGACTTCTTGCATGACCTTGGGCGTGTCACTTAGCCTTTCCATGCCTCAGTTCCCCAGCTGGGAAATGGGGCTAATAGGCCTGCCCTGCCTCACAGGGGTGTTGTGAGGATAAATACGTAAAAGACTGTGACATGCTCAGATTCAACGGAAGTGGGGGGGCCACAGACATACCTTAGATGTACTGTGAGGGTGGTTTTGCAGCTGCCTCACAAGGAACAGGACTGAGTCCCCACCCAACTCAGTGCAGGTACAAGAAGTCAGAGCTACCTAGCTGCCCATCGCCCCAGCCCCATCACTGCTCCTGCAGCTTCTTGCTTGCCTCGACATCAGGGAAGGATTTGAGCAGGTCGCGGATAACCAGAGATTCCCAAGTCTCTAACACCAGAAATCCTGCCCGGTTATAATTAGCCTGCATGAATTATTCATCAGGGCCGGTGCCTCCGTCAGATCTGACAGCGGTAATCGTCCTGCCAGCGACATACGGGGTTTGTCTTATTTGTGAAGATGATGCAGAGAGCCTTTTTTTTTTTTAAATAGAAAAAAATTATACACACACACACACACACACACACGCACAACTATCTATGTCCACATACCGAGGGCTGAACACATCTGTGGTGGCACTCCAATCAAGCCAATGGGATGGCAGAAGGCTTGAATAAATATCTATTTTCTCTCTCTCCCTCATTCTAAAAATACCTAGTAATACCCTCGGGAGCTATTCCTTTGGTTCTGTTCTCAGATATTCCTTCAGCTGATCATAAGGGTCAAATCTCACCCACGTCTGAGGCCCTGCCAATAGCATTTAGGTAAGGCTTGATCAGCCATCTGCTAGGAACCTAACTGGAGTGACA
Source organism: Trachemys scripta elegans (assembly GCF_013100865.1). NCBI lineage: Eukaryota > Metazoa > Chordata > Testudines > Emydidae > Trachemys > Trachemys scripta. The sequence continues at coordinate 7,011,088 of NC_048319.1, read as the reverse complement.
GGTATCCCTGTCCTCACGACAATGCGTTCTCTGCGTTCATTCTGAAGTACGGTATGTGTCTAGCCTTTATTAATTTATTACATGGTGTTTGGGAAGGAGTGGGGCAGTGAAATATCGGACATAGCAATTAACGCAGCTTTCACAGTCAGGCCGGGCTCTAGATCATTGCACACCTGGGATAACTAATTTCCATTTAAAAAAAAACAACCACCTGGGCCAAAATGCTTTACATTTATGCCATTGTAAATCCAGAGTCAATCAAGTAACTTTGGTGGAGTCACTCCAGATTTACACAGGATTTGTAATCTGGTCCCATCAGCACATGCAAGAGGGTAGTATTTGGGGCAGGGTTAATGAACATTAGGCACCTAACTCTCTTAGAAGCCTTTGAAAATCCCAGCCTCCATTTATGCTTGTAGGGCCAAATTCAGAACGGGTGTTGAGCCCTCTGCAATGATCTTTGTTAGGGTTACCATATTTTGTGCCTCCAAATGGAGGACACTCCACGGCTCCCGGCCCCGCCCCCAGCCCCACCCCAACCCCGCCCCAACCCCAAAGTCTCCGCCCCCTCCCCTGCTTCCCGCGAATATTTGATTCGCGGGAAGCCTGAAGCAGGTAAGCGGGGTGTGGGGGGAGGAGGCGCGGCCCAGGCTGGCCCCCCGGCATTTCCAGCCTGGGTCGGCTCGGGCCCTGGGGTGCCGGCCCCGGCGGCCCGGCGCACCCCCCGCTCCCCGCCCCGCTGACTCGGCTCCCCGCCCCGCTGACTCGGCTCCCCGCCCCGCGGGCTCGGCTCCCCGGCTCTCTGGCTCCCCACGGGCCCGGCTGACTGGCTCCCCGGCTGACCGGCTCCCCGCGGGCCCGGCTGACTGGCTCCCCGGCTGACCGGCTCCACGGGCCCGGCTCCCGGCCCGGACCCCGGCCCGGCACCGCGCCCCCGGCTCCCCGTCCGGCCCCACGCCCGGCCCGGCACTGTAACCCTGGCCTGGCACTGCGCCCCTGGTTCCCGGCCCCGCACCGCCGGCCCCGGCCGAGCACCACCGAGCCCTCCCGATTTTCCCGGACATGCCCGGCTTTTGGGGATTTCCCCCCGGACGGGGATTTGAGCCCCCAAAAGCCGGACATGTCCGGGAAAATCCGGACGTATGGTAACCCTATCTTTGTTCATTGTGGTGTAAACTGGGTCTGAATGCAACTTTGCATGTCAGTTTCAACTGCCGCCTTACAGATGTCACCAGGCCCCAAACAACAGGACACAGCATCACGCCCAGATATGCGAGTGGGGTGAGAAATCGCCTTCTCCTTTCTGCTGGATGGTTCCCTTTGCTCACTGCTGCCCTGAGCCTTGGTCAGTTTGGTCCCTAGGTTAATGCGTCATTACACTATCCAAAAGCTAGATCTGAACAGATAGGATTGAGTACTCAGGTCAGAGATTAAACTCAATGGTGGGCCAGAGTGTCATCTGATAAGCAGTGTCACCTAATGGGTAGAGCACTAGACTAGGGCTCAGAACACCTGGGTTCTTTTCCGAGCGCTACCATTGGCCTGCTGGGTGACTTTCAGCAAGTCACTTCTACTCCCCATGCCTCAGTTTCCCCATCTATACAATGGGAAGAATGATACTGACCTCCTTTGTAAAGGGATTTGTGATCTACTGACGGTAAGAACTAGGTATTATTATTATTGGTGTAAAATGGCATCGCTCTATGGAAATCCATGGAGCTAAAGTGATTTCCATCCGCTGAGGATCTAACCCAACGCTTTCAAAAGGGGCCTCTAATTTTGGGGTGCCTTCAGATTTGGGTGCCCAGATTTAGACAAGCCAGTTGTCTCAGGGTGGGTCACTAAATTTTGAGGTCTCCAAAATTAGTGGCCACTTTGGAGCATGTTGGCCTGAGTGAATAGATTATTGTTGGATATCAATTCTTTGTCTGCGTTAGGGACATCAAAGGCACTTCTCACCACGGTGTCCATGGCCCATATATCGTGAGGAAAATCTACACAGGGCTCCACAAACAAATAGCAAACGCCTGAGCTCTTGACTCAGTCCGCACGCGGGTGACGCTCCCACGGTAGCCAATGGGAGTTTTACCTGAGTAGACACGGAGTCAAAACGGAACGAGGACCTCAGGAACGGGCTCGTAATTGAAACACGGGGCCAGAACCTCAGCTGGCATAAATCACCGGAGCTCCGTGGACCCTGATGGGCCTACGTTGATTTACACTAGCTGACCATTCTAAGCGCTAAAGCCAGCACTCAGTTACATGGGGATACTCCAGATTTACTCGGCTGTAACTGAGAGCCGAATTAGGGTCTGAGGGTACATCTACACTACAGCGGGGAGTCGATTTAAGATACGCAAATTCAGCTACGTGAATAGCGTAGCTGAATTCGACATATTGCAGCCGACTTACCCCGTTGTGAGGACGGCGGCAAAATCGACTTCTGCTGCTTTTTGTCGGCGGCGCTTACTACCACCTCCGCTGGTGGAGTTAGAGCGCCGATTTGGGGATCGATTGTCGCGTCCCGACGGGACGCGATAAATCGATCCCCGAGAGGTCGATTTCTACCCGCCGATTCAGGCGGGTAGTATAGACCAGACCTGAGAGACACAATACAAACAAATGCAAGCCGAGACCCAGGAGAGAAAGGGAAGACTGGGGCTCGGTTACTGGGGAAGAGGAAGCAGGAGGTATGCCTGGTTTGTAGGGGAGAGGGAGCTTAAGAGGTAGGAAGCATAATAGAAACAGGGCCGGCTCCAGGCACCAGCTTAACAAGCAGGTGCTTGGGGCGGCCAAGGGAGAGGGGCGGCGCCTGCGGCAATTCGGGGGCGGCAGGTCCCTCATTCCCTCTAGGAGCGAAGGACCTGCCGCTGAACTGCCGCCGCCGATCGCGGCTTTTTTCCCCCCCAATTGCCGCCGCTGGTCGCGATTGCGGCTTTTTTTTTTTTATTTGCTTGGGGCGGCAGAAATGCTGGAGCCGGCCCTGAGTAGAAAGCGCCACACAGGAGGCGAGGGGAGGGCAACTGGGTGGTGAGCAGAGATCAGAGATGCAGGAGAGGACGAGGGGACGGGAAGCCAGTGTGGGAGTATTTATGACTGCGTGGTGGGAGCTGTCAGCTATTTACCATGGGGGTTGTTTTCATCCAAGCTCTCAGCCTCCTGTGGCAGTAGCACCCCCAGATCACACGGCGAGTGCTGCTGTTTTGATCCTCACAGTGGTTCCCCCCCACCACCCCTGCTCTTTCTCTTGTACCGTTTAGTGCCGTGGAAAGATGATTGTGTGATGGGAGGGAAAGAGACTTTGATCAGCTCCTGAGAGCTGGGCTCTGGGTGGTTTTCAGTATTCAGGGAGGAGTCTGGGGGGAATCATCGGGGGAGGAAAGGGAGGGGTGTCTTTAATTAGTTTTTTCAGGAAAAGATTAGCCCAGGGCAACCTCTGGATTAGCATTTATCTTGCTTTCACTGCTGGACGTGGTGGTGGCATAAAGCAGCATTCTCTAGCGTTCAGAGCAGGGGACTTGGAATCGGGACTCCTGGGTTCTATTCTTGACTGCCACCAACTCACCAGGTGGCCTTGGGAAAATCAGTTTCCAGCCCTCTCTGTAGCGTGGTTTCTTCATCTATAAAACTGGGGTAATGTTATTCCCCAACCCCATTGCTCTGAGAGCCCTGGGTAGAAAGTGCTATGTAAGTGCACACCGCTTCTCCAGGGATAGCGGATAGCAAGGCATCCATGGTTGTGCTAAAGCACCGAGCACATAAGATCTTCCAGTCTCCTTGCTCGTTGAGGGCATTCACCAATTATTCCTGCGCGGGGGGAGGAGAAGTGATATCCTTGGTATTCCCTGCAGCCTTGTGCTCTCTCTCTCTCCTTGACGGTGGACGCGTAGCAGTGAGGCCCTGCTACAAAAGCACTGGCACGCTACTAGCAGCATCAAATAAAGCATCACCTCACTATTAGCAAGCAGCACGCCCGGGTCAGTGGCAGGTAAGGTAAGGAAAAGGAACGCCTGTGCTGCATGCAGACTGTGTTGCCAGTTACCCTCCATTGTAAGTGGCATTAACATGATGCATCAAAGGAAGTGACATACGTAGTATAACGCAATGCACTGACAAACAGCAGCAAGGAAAAGCCGGTCTAAGGAGGACACGTCTGCTTCCAAATCCCTTCTGTTCACTGACCCCTGTTAGATGTCTGACGGCACCTGCTAATACGCAACTCAAGCTGACTGATGCAAGTGGAAGTGACAGTTTCTGGCATCAAGTCACCAGCCTGGAAATTCAGACGGAGTCCTCTGAAATGCTCACTGAAAAGTCTACAGGCTGGATTCTGCCTCCGCCTCTAGACGCTGCTCTGATTGCAGTGAGTGGCAAAGAGATCTCCCTGTGCAGGGACAGGTCAGGGTGGATGGGGGCAGGAGGAGGCATGCTTGTGGCTCTCAGCTCTATGGGGATTCTGGTCTGCGTATCACCTGGGGAGGGCCCTTGGCTGCTCTGTCTCCCATTCAGGGATGGGAGAGAGGGAAGGCCTCTACAGTACAGGGCCACCCAGAGGATTCAGAGGGCTTGGGGCAAAGCAATTTCAGGGGCCCCTTCCATAAAAAAAAGTTGCAATACTATAGAATACTATATTCTCGTGGGGGCCCCTGCGGGGCCTGGGGCAAATTACCCCACTTGTCCCCCCCCCGCCCCCCCTCTGGGCGGCCCTGCTACAGTAGCCCAGAATCTGAGACGCGCAAACGCAGCCACCTTTGCCTAGGGTTACCATATCTCATAAATAAAAAAAGAGGACCCTCCACGGGCCATGGCCCCGCCCATTTCCCCACCCCTAGCCCCGCCCCAACTCCGCCCCTTCCCCCACCCTAACTCCGCCCCCTCCTCCCTCCCACTCCCAGCCAGGGGGAAAGGGCTGCCCCAGTGCTACCAGCATCACGGTTTCCCGGGCAGCCCCCAGACCCTGCGCCCCCAGCCGGCGCTTCCCCAGCGCAGCTGGAGCCCGGGAGGGGAAGCGCCCAGCCGGGGGCGCAGGGTCTGGAGGCTGCCCAGCAAACCGTGAAGCCGGTAGCGCTCGGGCTTTGGGCAGCCCCCTTGCCTCCGGACCCTGTGCCCCCAGCCGGGCACTTCCCCTCCGGGGCTCCGGCGGCTCTGCGTAACTTACACTGTATAAGTTACACAGAGCCGAAGAGGAGCAGAGCCCCCGCAGCTGGAGGCTCTGCTCCTCTTAGGCTCTAAGAGCCGGGCTGCCCCAGCGCTACCGGCTTCGGGCAGCCCCCGTGCCTCCGGACCCTGCGCCGCCGGAGCCCGGGAGGGGAAGTGCCCGGCTGGGGGCACAGGGTCCGGAGGCAAGGGGGCTGCCTGAAGCCGGTAGCTCTCGGGCAGCCCGGTTCTTAAACAGAGCCTCTGTGTCAGTTACACACAGCCCAGGGGGCTGGAGGCTTTGCTCCTCTTTGGCTCTGTGTAACTGACACTGGGTCAGTTACACAGAGCCCCGGGGGCTGGAGGCTCCAGCTGCCCCCGCTCTGTTTAAGAGCCGGGCTGCCCAAGCGCTACCGGCTTCGGGCAGCCCCCGTGCCTCCAGACCCTGCGCCCCCAGCCGGGCACTTCCCCTCCCGGGCTCCGGCGGCGCAGGGTCTCCAGGCACGGGGCTGCCCGAAGCCGGTAGCGTTCAGGCAGCCGGGCTCTTAAACAGAGCCGCCATTTTCCCGGACATGTTCCGCTTTTTGGCAATTCCCCCCGGACGGGGGTTTGACTGCCGAAAAGCCGGACATGTCCGGGAAAAAGAGGACGTATGGTAACCCTACCTTTGCCTCCCCTTCTCCAAGGCACCGACAGACACAGCAGAGACTTTCAGAAGTGGTGTGCCGAGTCTTCATTTATTCACTCTGATTTAAGGTTTCGTGTGCCGGTAATACATTGTAACATTTTTAGAAGGTCTCTTTCTATAAGTCTATAATATAGAACTAAACTATTGTATGTCAAGTAAATAAGGTTTTTAAAATGTTTAAGAAGCTTCATTTAAAATTAAATTAAAATGCAGAGCCCCCCGGACCAGTGGCCAGGACCCGGGCAGTGTGAGTGCCACTGAAAATCAGCTCGTGTGCCGCCTTCGGCACGCGTGCCATAGGTTGCCTACCCCGATCTAGACTGTTTCCAAAATCCCCTCTCTTTCATCGGCAGAGCACCTAACTCCCGAGACACGCCTTGAGATGGGGTGTCTGTGACCTGAAAGGTTCTTCAGATAGCCGGGTGGGTAGAAAGTCCCCCCCCACCCCCCCGATGTATCTGCAGCCCTGTTGCAGCTCCACACTGGCTCATTCGGGGGGAACCCTGGCCAAGTTCTCTGGCCTGCAAGTTGAAGGAAGGAGCATCACATCAGAATAGTAGCCCATGAAAATGGAAGCAGGATGATGGGGAAGTGGACAGAAGAGGTGATGAGTCCCTTGCTTGGGGAGTTATTGGTTGTTTAGTTATTTTGTGCTTGGAGTAAGGGAGGCAATGGTTTAGATAGAGAAGATTTCCCTGGCTCCTTCCAACTTACAAATCATTCGTCACTTACTTAGGGCTACCGATCTTCCAGAATTTTAGGACGGTCTCTTTGGGCCCATGTCTTGCCCTCAAGGGTAGTACTGCAATATAAGTAATAATATAATAATTTGTTCATGGGATGCAGGGCCGGCTCCAGGGTTTTGGCTGCCCCAAGCAGCCAAAACAAACAAACAAACAAAAAGCCGCGATCGCGATCTGCGGCGGCAATTCGACGGGAGGTCCTTCACTCCCAGGCGGAGTGAGGGACCGTCCGCCGAATTGCCGCCGAATACCTGGACGTGCCGCCCCTCTCCGGAGCGGCCGCCCCAAGCACCTGCTTGAGAAGCTGGTGCCTGGAGCCGGCCCTGATGGGATGGTAATATCCCTGCGGCTGGCGAGCTATTCAGGGATCCCCGTGTCAGTTACCACCAGGCCCTCAAAACAGCAAGTTGGTTGCAGTGTTGCATCATAGTGTGATGTGTTGTTTTGATACAAGGTGATACGGTTGCATCATGGCATGAGGCTGTTTTTGATGCAGCCTAGTGCTGCTTTCTGTCTGTCTGAAGAAGCTAATGTTAGGTGGGGGGACGGATGAGAGTGGGGGGCGGCAAAGTGTTTGTGAGAGGTAGCGAGAACGTACGTGGGTGGTGACAGTGCGTCTGTGAGTGTGTGGAGGGAATGGGTATGTAAATGTGGGGGGGGAGCGTGGGGAGGTCTGGGAGTTGGTGTGAGGATGTGTGTGCCCACGAATGGGTCTTTGTGGGGTGTGAATGGGTGGGTGGGCTGTGTGTGGGGGTCTTTGGGGGCATGGAGTGGTCTGTGTGGGATGTGGGGGGGTCAGTAAGGGGTATGGGGTCGGTGTGGGGTATGGGGTGTGTGTGTGGGATTTGGGGGTCAGTAAGGGGTGAGGTGGGATGTGGGGGGTCAGTAAGGGGTGAGGGGTCTGAGTGGGGTATGGGAGGGTCTGTGTGGGATGTGGGGGATCAGTAAGGGGTGAGGGGGTGTGTGGGATATGGGAGGTCAGTAAGGGGTGAGGGGTCTGTGTGGGATGTGGGGGGATCAGTAAGGGGTGAGGGGGGTGTGGGATGTGGGAGGGGTCAGTAAGGGGCAAGAGGTGGGTGTGGGATGTGGGGGGTCTGTGTGGGGGCAGTAAGGGGTCATTGTGGGGCATGGGAGGGTCTGTGTGGGATGTGGGGGATCAGTAAGGGGTGAGGGATCTGTGTGGGGCTGCATGGGCTGTGGGGGCGGGAGTCAACGTGAGGTGCGTGTGTGGAGTCTGCAATGTGGCTTCTCGTGGCCAAGTTATAAAGAATGCACAGCACTGCGGCCCTGAGCCTCTCAGCCTCTCTCAGCCAGCATTTAAATGCCAGCGCAATAACAAACAAGATGCATTATTTAAAAGCCACTGTGCTTGACCCTACAAGGAGCTCTGCAATCGCCGGAATGTCACCGAGAAGGATGTCGCTGTTTCAGTGATTGCTGGCGTGTTAACCTCCCTCTCATTGACAACATGACCCAGGCGAGAGACAAAGAGTGGCTGAGAAGTGGAGGGGGAGAAACCAGCGCAGATACCCAGCCAAAAGCTGCCCCCACTGCCGGCCGGGGGAACCAAAGCAGGGAGGGAGATCCAGGCACTGCAGGATAAGGGGGTGGGAGCCAGGGGGGCGGAGAAGCATCTCCTAAAGGCACCGCTTCTCAGCCCACCCCACCCGGCTGATCTCCTAACCCCTCAAGCCAGGCTCATCTGTTATTACCACTGGTGGAGGACACGGCACTTCAGACACAAGCCAGATAGGTGTCTCTCTCCCTCTCTCGGAGTTTCTCGGGCAGGCTCACAAGCTGTGACTGTAGAGCCCCACGGGAGGGGGACGGGGGGGGCTGGATCCAGGCCCAGGGCTGTTTGCAGGTATTTTTTGTTTGGCTGCTGGTTGCTGCCACACTGAGTTGCTCCTCAGTGGAGCTTCGACAAGGGAGGTCCCCAAACACCATGCCAGCCCGGTGGGAGCCAGCCAACTGGACCGTGGCAGGGGACTGAGGGGATGGGCAGTTCTGGAGGACCATGTGGTGTGTGAAATATGTCACATCCCCAAGGAGAGCTGGAGACATGCACTTTCAAAGCCTATATAGTCACAGCTGTCATCCCCCGACTCTTCTTCTGCAGAGAACCAGCTCAGGGAGGGTCCCACGCCACTCCCTCTGCACCACCATGCAGGTATCTGCATCCAAAGACCCACTGACCATGGAGTGGGGGACTTAGGATGCTGCTGCAGCTCTAGCCAGACACTTGGAAGTGATCCAGGACACGGGGTGAACACAAGCCCTGTTCTTATGCAACATCCCATAGGATTCTTAATGCCCACATTGGGGTCTTATTCAGAAGACAGCCCCATGCATCCTTGCCAGGCTGTGACATCGTCTCCATTCCTTGACAGCAGATAGGTGATTCTTGTAGGTCTCTGTAGAGACCCAGAGCACCATGGCTGGGGTGAATGCAAGTCTGATTTTATTTCCTGTTTACTGGCAGCTCTAAACATTCATAACGAACCCCGAAATCTCCAGTCTGGGGACTGGCTCGACCCACCCCTTGCTCTTCTTGGCCAACGGGAACACACGTTGTCGTCTGTGCCGAGATGAGCAGGACACTGCAGATGTCGGGACGGGATGGGCTCCTCGTCAGATTGCATACAGGACTCTCTGGTCCTTGAAGTATCGTGTGTGTGGACAGCCCAACTAACACAGACATGGCGTCTGGGGAGGACAGGTTGCAGATGGACTGGAGGATCGCCAACTGTCCCTTGCATGACTGCCAAATCCAGGCCAGGGCTCAGGGAGACCCTATTCAGTAAGACTAGGAGGAGCAAGCTATGAGCTGAAGAACCAGAGGATCTCTCTATCACATTGCCACTGGGACAGCCTGGGCAGGCAGACCCATGCTAGCTCTGCTCTCGCTAGTGCACTAAATAGAGCAGTGTGGACATCACAGCATGGACAAGGCACAGGTTAGCCACCCAAGCTTGGACCTGGGGAGCGGGGAGGGTTGGTCGGGCTTGTGCTTGGAGGGCTAACCCTTGCTACAACATCCACACCGCTGCTTTTAGCTCACTAGCTCGAGCAGAGCGGGCACATATCTGTCTACACAGGCAGGGAGACTCACTCCCAGCTGCAGTGTAGACATACCTTCTGAGTCCAGCGGCATCAATAAAGAATCCCCTTTATATCTGATCCAGCCAGATCCTGTCTCTTGCCCCTCTAGAGGCACTTACAACAGGGACCCCTGTCATGATGCTCCTTTCTCTAGCCAAAATCAGTGCATATACTTCCTCCAGCACATTCATTCTGCCTGTAATCCATGCCTACATGTACCCTGCGCTGCTGTAGCTACAGACCTATGAAAATCTGCCATCACCTGGAGCGCAATCATTCCTGGCAGAAAACCAGGGTGGCCCAGTCCTCCCTACATTGCTATCACTCCAGAACTCAGCATAAAGACAAGTATGCTCAAAGCTTTTGGAGGGTCCCAGAACTCAGACAGCTGTGAAAGAGCATTCTGGGTAGCGGTATGCAAATGAGCTCACCAGGCATCTCTCTCAGCTTCAGAATTCTTTGTAACTTGCATTGCCATTACGGGGAGACTTTCAAACCCGGAGCAAGGTTCACTCAAGGCCAGGTGTGCAAACATGGCATGTCCTGGTTAGACTCATTGTCGAGGCACAGCATGGTACAGTACGACCGACCACTGAGCCGGATATTAACCAACCCCATCACAGGGTGTTCATGTATCACATTGCAATTCTAGGGCCAGATGCTCAACTGGCGTGAATTGGTATGACTCTATTGAAGTCATCTGAAGTCAATGAAGCTTTACTGGTTTGCACCATCTAAAGATCTAATCCACAGGAAGAACATTTAGGAAGAGGGTAGCCCAAGATTTCAGGCCAAATTCTGCCATGGGTTAGATCCCCCCACAGCCAGGTTGAAATCAAAGGAGCTGTACAAGCACAAGATAGAAGTAGACCCTTGTTGCTTGAGAACCTGGTTCAGATCTGCAGTGGTCAAGCTCTGATACCATTTCATGGCTGGAGGCCTCAGTGAAATGACTTTAGTGGATCTTAATCCACTAGGACATGGACTGACGTCCACATCATGATTACTACCACAAGTGGCACCATCAGAAGAGAGACTGAGGAGAATGGGCCATGGAGACTGAACTATCTTATCATTACAGGTGGTCCCACCAAGGCAGGGCTGAGGCACAGTGGCAGGGGAGGAAGTGGATGAGTTTCTGCTGTTCTTGCCTGTTCTGCCATTCAGCAAAGATCCAAACAGTGCAGAAAGATCATTAGCCACTAGAGCGGGTCGGGAATTTTTCAGCAAAATATTTTAGGCTTCAAAAAAATGTCAAAACCCAAACTTTCCAATGGAAAGGGTCAGTTCTGGCAAATTTCTCGACTTGAAAAAGTTTTGGAAAAAAAAAAAAGTTTTGTAATTGTCTAAACATCCCGTTTTTTAAACAAAAGGTTCCAATTCGCTAGCTGCAACCCGCTTTTCATTTAGACATTTAAGTTAAATTAGAATGTTACTTTTTTAAAATGTTCAAAATTAAAACAAAATGTTTTGAAATGATCAAAGTGAAACGTTTCGATTGAGCTGAACCGAATTTCTTTCAGATTTTAGATTCATGAAAATTTGAGCTTTCGACTTTATCACCTGATATGAGATGGGAAAAAGTTTCAAAGCTTGACAATTTTCGCTGGATGGGACAACCGTCTCCCACCCAGCTCTCTTAGCCATGCACAAACCTGCGTTTTTTAAAGCCACGTTACAGTGACTATTACGACCTAGGCTCTGGGGTCACTCTCCCTGTGGTTATCTCTGTCGCGTTAACAACTGTACTTAGCACTAAGATGTGGCTTCCCAAAGGTGGACTGATTGAGCTTCTGAATGCTGCTGTGAGGCAGGCGAGTGTCATCCCCATGTTACAGACAGGACACACTCAGGGAAAGGAATAAAGAGACTGGCTGAGACTTTCAAAAGTTTTTGGGTGACTCGATTTTGGGGTTCCCAACTTACGACGTCTGCAAAGGGCCTGATTTTCAGAGGGTGAGAGCACCACACTTCCAGATCCTTTTGAGATGCCTCAGAGTAGGCACCTGACCTCACCATTGGAAATCTTGGCCTAACCTTGTAAGAACTTTGGAGTAGGGACCATGGCCCTTCCCCACAAAGGTCTTTAGGCTCTTAATGTCCACTGAGACGTGGTCCTCCTATGTATTTGCGCAGGACCAAGCACAATAGAACCAACCGGTCCTGATTTGGAGCCTTTCCACCTCCCTGCAATACAAATAATAACCCTGGGTAATAAGGCCACCCAGCACATCGGTAATGGAGCTGGCCTAGACCCAGTAGATCCTGCTCACGCTTAGTCCAGCGAATCAGGCCACTCACTCCCATTACTCCAGGTTGGTGCATGGGCTTTTCTTGCTTGTTTCCGGAACCTTGGACCATCATTTGCCCATTGCTCATCAGTTTCAATTACTAAATGTTCTGGCTGGGCATCTTCAAAGGGGCATTGGTCTCAAATTTTCAGTGGAATCCCTTGACAAAGCTGAGGGCAATTGTTAGGATAGGGACACAGGCTTTCCCAAACCAGACACCAAACCCCGTGTAAACAAAAACCCTGGCTCTCTTTATAACAACCCTTGGGAAATGTATCTTGCAAATGTTGTTTTGGAAATGAGAAGCATTCGGCTGGAGCCAGCGGTGGCATTTCATCCATCGTGCCCTCATTATATTTCTATCAGGAGTCACTAGCTCTTTGGTTAATTAACTTATTTATTTATTTTTAAATGACCATTATCTTTCTTTTCCAGCACAAAACAATTACCGGCGCTGGATTGCTCTTTTCGGGGTGAGCTGTACGGCATTAAGTGGAGCGACGCTTAGCATTTAGACAGCGTTTTTCATCTTCAAAGCTCTTGACAGACGTTTAACTAGTCAAAGCGAGGTCCCGACCGGTTGTGCTTATTAAAGAGGCTGGGGCACTTTTCACCGGGAACAGCTGTTAACTCCTGTGTCCTGGTCATATCCAACTCAAGTTATCACAGTCTGACTCACAACCACCACCCCTGCCTCCATCCCTGTGCAGCGGTAGTTGGATATAGGACTCACGATCAGCAGATGGCACCACTTCAGTGGAGGTGCATCTCCAAAGGATGGAATTAGCACTTTTGAGTGGAGGTAGGAGGGCTAGCCCTGGCAGGGCCGGCTCCAGGCACCAGCCCAGTGGACCACACTGTCTCTCATGCAAGCTTTCTGGTGGCTGGATGCTCCCTGCATGGTGGAGATGGCATTCGGGGTAGGCCAATGGAGAGGGGCGGCTCTCGGAGCAAAGGACCTGCCGCCGAAGACTAATTTGAGGTTAAAAGAAAACGAGTTAAATAAAAAAATATTTTTAAAAGGTCAACATTGGACCGATTTGAAATGATCTAAATTAAACATTTCAATCAAATCCAATATTGAATTTATTTATTTAGGTCTGTGAAAATTTTCAAGATTTTGACTTTTTATCCCCATTCAAGGTGGGGAAAATGTTCAAAAATCTTGGGGGGAAAAAAATCTCCTGGGATGGGAAAACTAGTGTCTGTTCAGTTCTACCAAAACCTCCTGGTGATGACTTCAACAAACTTGGGGGTCACGCCGGCCAGATTATGCCTGGCTTCTTCGGGGTGGGTTGAGAATATTCATCACAACTCTAATCTGTCTCCTCCCCACCCCATCCCCAGCTCGAATTATCCTCACTGTGACTGATTTGAGTGAGCACCAAAGGTTGGCCTCAGAGACCTACAATCTGAGCCTGCCTCCTGTAGGGGTTTGGCACCGAGAGTGGAAAGACAACCAAAAAGTAAGGCTAGTTCAGTGATGGGGGCACTGCCCTAGAACATAGAGAACCAAGTTCAATCCCTGGCTCTTCCACAGACCTGTGAGACTTTGCCCAAGTTGCTTAGGGTATATCTACACTTCCAAAAAAACCCGAACAGTGAGTCAATTGATACAGGGCCATGATCTGCAGTGTAGACATTCCTGATAGAGCATGGGCTCTGAAACACAACAAAGGGTTGTAGCAGAGCCTTTAGTGAAATCAGGTGTGGTGCTATTTTTATCCCAAGTCAGCTGACCCAACTTTTGAGACTCCCTGTTTGGATTTGTGTTTGTTGCTTTTTAGGCCGTGTAGATGTACCCTTGTTCTCTCTGTGCCTCAGTTCTCTATCTGTAAAATGGGGTAACAGCACTACCCAACTCACAGGAGCATACTGAAGATAAACACATTAAAGTTTATGAGGTGGTTAGACACCATGGTGAGAGAGGCCATCTCAGACAGATAAAGGCAGCATGGTTTCCAGGAGGTAGCTTCAGCTGCAAAGGTTTTTGTTTGTGATGCGAGAACAAAGGGTGTGATTGTTTAAGGGTGAGAAATACTCCAAATCTGCAAACTATATTAACCTTTTGGGTATGCAAAACTGGTCTGGAAATCCCATGAAAATAAACTGCCACCTTACTAATAATTTCTTGACATTCAAGCTGAATTTGCTCTTTTGTCTCCGGTACCCTGTGTCGTTTGCAGTCATCAACCCCCGTGCAAGGTGAGTGAAATACTCCACTCAGTCAGAATAGAGGTTTATCCCCACTTGGGTGCGGTATAAATACACCACAAGGTGCAAGACACTCAGCAATACAAGAACAGTCTAAACACAACAGTGATCAGCATATTACCAAGGCCTTCAAATAGATCAGATAGACTAGATTAGCTACTGGTAGAAGTGTCTTGATAGAATATTGACTAGATGAGATATCAATGGAATAGATTAGAAATGCTCTAGAATGGATTCAGTACTGGCCTAATACAATCTAATACAATAGATGAGGGTAAAATTTACAAAGGCACCTACATGATTTAGGAGCCTGTCTCACTGAAAAGTGGTTTAGGCACATAGGATCCTAAATCTCACTGAAAGATGCTTTTGCAAATTTTACCCAGAATCCAGACACTGGAAGAACAGATTAGCTAGAATATCAAATAGATCTAACGGAATGAAGAGAGAGCAGGATTTTTCATTACAATTGATTAGAACAACCCTTCTTCTGGTACACTGGTTCTTCTGCTTATGGTCCTGGCCAAAACCGGCCCATGCAAAGATGCTGGAAAATAGAAACACATTTCCTCAAAGCGCCCAAATCAGGCTGCTTTTGAATTTTTCTGCCATTCTTATTCCATCCAAACCTGTTGCCAATTTCGAGATGCAAAAGGATAGTGGAAAATGCTAGCAATTAGTAGGGACGATGCCTTGATGCCTTTTCTAATCAAGAGGGCTGGGTGTTCAGTGATCAAATGCATGTAGGATTCCGCTTCCCCCCCCCCCCCCCGAGCTGTCAAGGAAGAGAGGGGGAGCGAATGAGCATATAACAGCGCCAATTTTTCCCCCCCATTCCCAAATTATCTGGCATGTCAGCAGCTTGACCCTTTAGGAGCGTCCGTTCCAGCAGCGATAATTCCCACGGAGGAAGCTACAGTTAAACTTCTCATAACAATTAACTCATCTGCTTTGGTTCACGGTGCTGGATATTATCGTTAATTGATCATGTAATTAAAATCAACAGTTTGTTTACATATATGTAAGAAGGATTTATTTAAAAAAAAGGAAAATCAGGATGGGAATGGCTCAGCTGAGATGGGCCATAAAATGCTCAACTAACTGGAGTGAATGTAGGTCTTGTAAACTCCGCATGTAAACAGTTTAATCACCTTGTTAACACACTCTTCAGCAATAACTTCCCTGAGTAGTGCCTGCTCAGAAATATTCATGTGCTCATGCATCACTTTAATAAACTTATCAACACATTCATAAGCCATTAATTAAACATTTATTAGTAATTATGCTTTGGTATCATTTAGCGGCTGACTCCCTGTATCATAAATGGAGCGTCTACCCCCAACTGATTCCACTTCGCCAGCCAACTCGACACTGATGGAATGGTGCCATCTGCCCCTTGCCAACACACAGCGCTACCAGCCTCGCGTTCCTCTCCAAAGTTTGACTCCACTCAATAGGTGTAAAATCAGAGGGTATTAATTCGGAATTAATATTTCATCAGGAGGCCTTTGCTTAGCAATGTGCAAATTAGTTGATTGCCGTGAAAGGCAGAATTCTAATGGGTCCCATTGACAGTTAACAAGGCAGATGTGTGTTGTGGGATGGAAGACACTCCGACAAAACCACGATAGCTCCTCTTTGCAAATGTTACTGGGGTTTCTAGAGGAGAATGAATGGCTAGTGTAGAAGACAATGTTATTAATATGACTATTTATTATTTCTGTTGCAGTAGCTGTAGTTGCTTGTTGCATCAACCTCTTGTCGCATCTTATTATAGGGATTGTGAGAACTTTGGGGTAGCGACTGTCTTTTTGGGGGTGAGGGTAAAAATTCGGAGCCTCATTGCCATTTTCAAAAGTGACTTAGGACCCTGCGTTTCACTGACAGTCAATTAGATGGAAGGCTCTTCAGGATCAGATGCTCAAAGGTATTTAGGCACCTAACTTCCATTGATTTCAATGGGAGTTAGGAGCTTAAATAGCTTTGTGCATCTGGGCCTCAGTGCCCAAGTCATGTTTGAAAATGGGTCTTAGGCCCTAATGAAAATTTTACCGTGTGTGTGTGTGTGTATATACAGCACCTAACACAATGCGGGCCCCAATCCTGGACTGTGGCATCTAGGCATTACTGCAGTACAAATAATTGTAGTGCCTGAGGAGCTCATGAAGAGATCAGGGCCCCATTGTGCTAGGGGTAGACAGGAGAGGGAATATAATTCCACTGAAATCACTTGAGCTGCAACCATTTTCACAAAGTGAGGATCTGGCCTTCCAAAGCAGAGGCTGCCCTGGGTGGTACCAGCTGAGCCCTGCCAAAAGGGTCCAATAGCAACAGGGCTGAGCAGAGAGGATAGTGACCAGGGTTAGGCTTTGGGTGTGGATTCAGGTTCCAGCAATGAAAACTCCCAAGTTCTTCGTGAAAGATTTGGACCCCCCACGTGGCAGAAATCTCACAAGGTCAGCAGTTTGGGGTGAGATTTCCAGTATTTGGGGCCAAAACCTTGCAAGTTTTTGCCTTCTCCCAGACACAGTTGGGAAATAGGTTCCTTCCAGTTCGAGATCCAACCTGCAGGGGGTTCAAATCCAACTTCCCTCCTTCTCTAAGGGGAAGGGTTAGAATCTGTAGAGTTTTAGCCCAGCACTAGGTTTCTAGGGATGATTTAGAAAATGTTAACCCCCTTGAGCGATTGGACCAGGGGTTCTCAAACTTCATTGCACTGCGACCCTCTTCTGACAACAAAAATTACTACATGACCCCAGAAGGGGGGACCGAAGCCTGAGCTTGGGCTTGGGCCTTGGATGGTGGGGCCTACACTTTGGCTTTGGCTTTGTCCCTGGGCCCCAGCCAGTCTAACACCAGCTCTGGAGACTCCATTAAAACAGGGTTGTGACCCACTTTGGGGTCCTGTAGACGTCCGGGGTGGGGCTCGTCCCTCGCAGGGGCGGCCGGGAGCCAGGCCGCCTCACTACACGAGGCTAGGGAACAGGTCAATCTCGCAGGTCCAAGCCCTAAGTCGGGGCGGGGCCGCGAGCAACTAGAAGTCCCGGGGCTCAGGCCCTCAGGCGGGGGCTGAGTAAATAAACAGTTAGTCCAGGGGCTCAGGCCCTCAGGCAGGGGAGGAGGAGAGACTGCCACCCAGCGTGGGGAACACAGACCCACCCACTCCACTGTGTCCCAGCACGTCCTGTGCCTCGTCCGCCGTGTCCCAGATCATGGGCTCCTCAGGGCAGCGAGTGCTGGGTAGATTGGGCAGCTCCTCCGGACCCTCGGTGAGGGGAAGTTCAGTCCGTTCCTCCAGATACCGGGCGCGGGGCAGGTGTGGCCAGTCCTCCTCAGGACACCGGGCTCGGGGCAGGCGCGGCCCCGCAGGAGCTCGGGCACCAGCGTCTGTCCTCTCCCACGGTCGGGCCGCAACTGAGCGCTGGAGCCGGGCCTTTATACTTCCTGTCCTGCCCCTTGACTTCCAGGGGCGGGGACAGGCGGCGGTGACTCCGCCCACTCCGGCGGCTGTTCTGGCTCGTCCCTCTCAGGGGCGGCCGGGAGCCAGGCCACCCCACTATTTGAGCCCTCTGCCATGTACATTGGCCAAACCGGACAGTCTCTACGCAAAAGAATTAATGGACACAAATCTGACATCAGGAATCATAATACTCAAAAACCAGTGGGAGAACACTTTAACCTGTCTGGTCATTCAGTGACAGACCTGCGGGTGGCTATATTACAACAGAAAAACTTCAAAAACAGACTCCAGCGAGAGACTGCTGAGCTAGAATTGATATGCAAACTAGACACAATCAACAAAGGATTGAATAAGGACTGGGAATGGCTGAGCCATTACAAACATTGAATCTATCTCCCCTTGTAAGTATGCTCACACTTCTTATCAAACTGTCTGTACTGGGCTAGCTTGATTATCACTTCAAAAGTTTTTTTTCTCTTACTTAATTGGCCTCTCAGAGTTGGTAAGACAACTCCCATCTGTTCATGCTCTCTGTATGTGTGTATATATATCTCCTCAATATATGTTCCATTCTATATGCATCCAAAGAAGTGGGCTGTAGTCCACGAAAGCTTATGCTCTAATAAATTTGTTAGTCTCTAAGGTGCCACAAGTACTCCTGTTCTTTTTGCGGATACAGACTAACACGGCTTCTACTCTGAATCTTATCTCTGGTGATACACCTGTCAGGGTTGGTCTAGGTTTACTTGGTCCTGCCTCAGTGCAGGGGGTTGGACTTATTCATAGATTCATAGATTCTAGGACTGGAAGGGACCTCAAGAGGTCATCAAGTCCAGTCCCCTGCCCTCATGGCAGGACCAAATACTGTCTAGACCATCCCTGATAGACATTTATCTAACCTACTCTTAAATATCTCCAGAGATGGAGATTCCACAACCTCCCTAGGCAATTTATTCCAGTGTTTAACCACCCTGACAGTTAGGAACTTTTTCCTAATGTCCAACCTAAACCTCCCCTGCTGCAGTTTAAGCCCATTGCTTCTTGTTCTATCCTTAGAGGCTAAGATGAACAAGTTTTCTCCCTCCTCCTTATGACACCTTTTTAGATACCTGAAAACTGCTATCATGTCCCCTCTCAGTCTTCTCTTTTCCAAACTAAACAAACCCAATACTTTCAGCCTTCCTTCATAGGTCATTGGTCTCTAGACCTTTAATCATTCTTGTTGCTCTTCTCTGGACCCTCTCCAATTTCTCCACCTCTTTCTTGAAATGCGGTGCCCAGAACTGGACACAGTACTCCAGTTGAGGCCTAACCAGCGCAAAGTAGAGCGGAAGAATGACTTCTCGTGTCTTGCTCACAACACACCTGTTAATACATCCCAGAATCACCTTTGCTTTTTTTTTGCAACAGCACCACACAGTTGACTCATATTTAGCTTGTGGTCCACTATAACCCCTAAACTGGATGAATTCTAGAGGTCTTTCCAGCCCTACGTTTCTATGAGTCTAGGGTCACCATCAGGGCTGTAACCTGGGATCTCTAGCTTTGCTGTACAAGGTTCTGTCACTGGCGCTAATGGACCAGCGCCATTGCTTACTTAGACATGTATCTAACTTTAGGCACTTAAGTAGTTCTGCGTGTTTTTCCTACCAGCCCCTCTTGATTTAACTCCAAGTAGTCAGACAGAATATCATCAAGCAGGTAAACTGAGGTATGTATAATATTAATAAAAAAATAATAAAGCTAACATTCTCCACACCAGGTTTCTAATCCAATGCTCTATCCACTGGGCATCACTACTTCCCTTTATTGACTAGGCAACACAGACAGGGAGCTAGGGATCCAGAGGGAGTCAAAGAATCAGTCCATATCCAGCAGCCTCGAGAAACAATCCCCTTTCTATCCACTGCAGCCAAGCTCTGGCATGTCTCCACCAGGAGGGACCCTACAAGGAATCCTAGAGCGGCCATGGCTTTGCTACTTATTCATGGTGCTTCGGATGAATTGGCAGGGAGCAGCTTGATGCTGCACTGGGTCGTGCGCTGTTTTATAAATTTTAATCCTTGCTTTGAATTTTCCAGCAGAATGGGTCTGCTCTACCTCTGGGCTGGAAGAAAGTTATTTCCGTTACCCTGGAAACATGGAGACGAAAGCTCCATCATGCATCGGCGAGAAAGAAAGCAACAGGAGAGAAATGGATGACAGGGGAAATAATAAATAATAATAAACTCCATTTCCACTTCAAAGGAGCCACCTTCACCCTTTGAAGCATAGAGAGGCTGTATAAGAGGGCCTGACCCTCTCTCCCAGAGATCAGCAGTTGAGGGTGTTTGGTACCTTCCAGGAGATACTGCGTTCTTCATATGATCGGCCCCACTGGGGCTACTTGGCTTGAGTTTGACAAGAAAGCCAGAGGTGCCAGATAAATGTTAATAGCTCTTTCCTTCCCCGCAGCTGTGACTTGTTATAAATATTTAATATAGTACCTTGTTTAAACCCAGGGTGCTTTGCACACCAAGCACATCTGTGGGTCAAAGATCCAGTCAAAGGGGAAATGTCCAAGCTAAAAAGCAAATCCAACTGGCTGAAAGGCCCCCTTTTTCCTTCTACAGCATGGCCACAATCTGTAGTTCAAGGGAGCCCTCATATCGCCTTCCATAGATGCCAATGAGAGTTTCTGCCCTTCAGGTAAAAACCTGCCTGCTGGGTTCCATCATCGGTAAGGAAAGAACCTGGGATCTCTGGCTTTGCAGCCCAGGTATCGACCACAGGTGCTAATGGACAAACACGACTCCTGAGCTGGTAAGGTATTTAGCATGTGCCTAACTTTAATCACATAAATAACCCCCAATGAAGTCATGAGGACTAGTCACATGCTTTGGCAGGTGTTTAGGTACCATGCTGAAGCAGGGCCCTTATTAGCTGCGAACAAAAGTAGGTGGTTACTCTCTTTGGATCACCCACAGAGCATGTCGTATTGACTTCAGGAGGAAGCAGGGCCCCACAGAAGAAACACCGGGTGTCATTGGGGTTAACCTGCCAGTTCACTGACCTGGCTTTCCCGCAGTGCCCACAATGCACTAGGCACTCTCCAGAGAGAAGAAGTCATCATCCCCTACCCTGCAGAGCTCAGAGTTTCTCCCCTAGCATAATTCTGTAGATTTCAGCTATTTCCACTGATGCCGGTGGAATAGACTTGGCCCTGATGGGTTATGACTGCAGCTTGGAAATGTGGAAGAAGATCAGGTGGGAAAGGGAACTGCATACAACTTGTGTGCAATTGCTTAAAAGTGAAGAGGATGTTACTGACACCCCCAAACCTCTGTGCCCTGCCCTCTCTTACATTTTCCCAACTGCAGAGCAAATTCATATCCTGCAGCTCGGCTCCCTCCTCTTCTCCAATGCACTGACTCCTATTAATCCGCTCTCCCTTCCTGAGGTGGGAACAACTGGCACCCTA
Source organism: Trachemys scripta elegans (assembly GCF_013100865.1). Classification (NCBI taxonomy): domain Eukaryota; kingdom Metazoa; phylum Chordata; order Testudines; family Emydidae; genus Trachemys; species Trachemys scripta. The sequence continues at coordinate 6,989,994 of NC_048319.1, read as the reverse complement.
TTTTCCTGCTCATCTGTAAAGTGTCTGCCACTATGCAAATAAATACAGTAAAACCTCAGAGTTATAAACACCAGATTTATGAACTGAGCGGTCAACCACACACCTTTGCAATTGGCAGTACTCAATCAGGCAACAGCAGAGACAAAAAAAGAAAAAAGCAAATTCAGTACAGCACAGTACTAGGTTAAACAAATTACTAAAAAAATAACGTTTAAAAAAAGAAGATTTGAGACGGTAAGGAAACGGCTTCTGTGCTTGTTTCGTTTCAATTAAGATGGCTAAAAGCAGCGTTTTTCTTCTGCATAGGAACGCGTCAAAGCTGTGAGGCGTCAATGTTCAGTTGTAAACTTTTGAAAGAACCACCCTAACGTTGTGTTCAGAGTTACGAACAGCCTCCATTCCCGTGGTGGCTCTCCTCTGTTCCACTCCCAGGGCCATACAGAGCCTGAAGCCTGGGCACAGAATTTCCACCGACACTGGGCCATGTCCCCCTGCTTTGCCCCTCTCCCCCCCACTACTCCCTCCTATCCACGGCTCTTTTCTCCCTTCTCTTGCTTGGCTCCAAAGAAAGCCCTCCAATCCTTTGAACAGTTTCAGCTCCCCTCTGAAGCAAGCCCAGGGAAAACACAAGGTTTCACTTCCAGTGAGAAGATAACCACCCTCAGCCAAACAAAAGTTGTTGGTTTTGTCAGTATTCAAGGCTTTCTATATGCCCAGGCCCGTCCCTCTGTCCTGGAAGCCAGAACGCAGCAGCCGACTGGATTTTAACTTGCCACTGCCATCTATGGGGCTGTGACTGCTATTAGCAAAGCCGTTCGGAAAGGAAGTTTGCGGTACCCGGGCTGTTTGTTTGTTTTAAACCCGCAGCCACTGCTGCGGTGATGTGGCTACTAAGCAGAAAAATGTAAGCAAGAGGCGTTGCTTGATGCGATGTTCTGGGTGCATTTTAAGTAAACGATGTTGGATTTTGGCTGCCCCTGTCTTCCACAATCACGTTGGTGCAGCTAAATGTTATTACAGGATTAGCGCCTCTGATAAGCCTTTGCCTCACACTCCTCCTTGCCTGTCTTTTTGTTTCTCCCCATCCACTTCCTTTTGCCTCTCCTTCTTCACCTATCCTTTCGTAATGCGTCTGCTTTTCCCACCAGCTCCAGGAAAATCTACAGCCCACTGGGGTAGGGCGTGGCAGGGAAGGCCCAATTCTGATCACCCTTCCACCAGCGCAAATCAGCATTGGAGACAATGGACTGCGTTAGCCTGCGCAAAGCTTTGTAGTTGCATTGCAGTCAATGGAGCTATGCCAATTTGCACCAGCTGAGGAGCGGGTCCAACTGAATTACGCAGGTGTAAAATGGGGCGTGAGTAAAAAGAGAATCAGATCCTTAGGAGCAGGTTCTGCTTCTGTTACGCCAGTGTAAATCCGGAGTGAGTCCATTGGCCTCAGTGAAGTTACTCTAGATTTACACCAGTGTACCAGAGATCAGGATCTGGCCCATAGTCTCCAGCTAGCCAGCTGCACTGTTGCTGTTGTGACCTGCAGCGTTTCAAATCATTGCTGTCGTCTTTTTTTAATAAGGGCTCTGAGGCCAATCTTCTCCCATCCACTGTGACATGGCAACTGTGACTCACATCATGTTTTGATTTAACCCCTATGTTTTCCAGACAGACACCAACCCAGTTAACACCCATAAAAAGTAACTTTAGACCTTTTGTCTGTCTCTCTGCTAGACAAGGCAGGGGAGGTAATATCTTTTATTGGACCAAACGTCTCTTGGTGAGAGAGACAAGCTTTGAGCTTTCACAGAGCTCTTCTTCATAGACATGACCGACACCACATGGCACTAATGTGGTCCTCCCGAGTTTGCCACCCGCTTTTTCCAGATACCTTTTTCTGGAAGTAGCCTTGTCTAGTGGACAAAGCAGGACACTCAGAATCAGGAGGCCAATTTTCTGACTCCGACTCTGCCACTGACTTGCTGTAAAACTTTGGAGAAAGTGGTGCCTCAGTTTCCCCACTTGAAACAGAGTTAAAGGCATCTGCCTCACAGGAGTGTTTCAGGGATCTGTTAATTAGCCTGTGTAATGGGCTTTAAATGTATGCGTGAAAGAAGAGCAGCCCAGGGTCACTGTTAAGGGAGGAAGCAAGGTCTTCCAGTTAAGACTAAGACTCAGGAGATGGGGGTTCAGTAAGAACATAAGAGCATAAGAACGGCCATACTGGGTCAGACCAAAGGTCCATCCAGCCCAGTGTCCTGTCTTCTGACAGTGGCCAATGGCAGGTGCCCCAGAGGGAATGAACAGAACAGGGAATCATCCAGTGATCCATCCCCTCTCGCCCATTCCCAGCTTCTGGCAAACAGAGGCTAGGGACACCATCCCTGCCCATCCTGGCTAATAGCCATTGATGGACCTATCCTCCATGAACTTGTCTAGTCTGCCACAGCTACCCTGTGTGGTCTAAGGCAAGTCACTTAGGGTCAGATTTTTAAAAGGTATTTAGGCATTGCAGCACTCAGTGTTACAATTCCTAACTGATTCAAAAGGGATTTGGGCACTTATGAATCTAAATCTCATTGACAGTTGACAGCCTGTAGGTTCTTAAGTGCCTAAATCACTTTTGAAAATGAGACTGGAGTTCCTAAATCAGTCAGGTGTTGCAATACGGAGCACGGCAAAGCCTAAATCGCTTTACAAACCTGGGCCTTTAGGACTCTGTCCTTCAGTTTCTTTATCTGGAATATGGAATGTGGGCTGGGGCGGGGGGTTAGGATTTGGAGCTTTTATTTAAGTGCTCGACTCTGGAGGGCAAATGGGCATTACAGTGTTGTGAGCAAATGGACAACCACCCTGCTCCAAACACAGTGGACATACGCTGGGCCGCATCCTCAGTTGGCGCAAACCAGTGTCACTCTATTGCCTTCAATGGAGCTACACCAGTTTACACCAGCTGAGGACCTGGACCCACGTATCTAGTCTCAGTTTTACCCCTTCTTGGAGTTTGGCCTTATTGGTAATTCAAAGAAGAGTAAGTAGAACATAAATTTCAGCCTAAGCTTTCTCCCAAGGTTGGTTGCTCCTAAGGTTCTCCTGCAGGACCTGTCTGACCCAGACCTTAGTTCCACCTGCCCCTGAAAGAGTCACTCCAAACCTCTGTCTAGCAAGATGCACCTGCCATGATGATTCAGCATTACGTTTACCTGCATCTTTATGAAGGGACTTTGCATCTAACAAGAGGAGAACTCACCTGAACGCTTCTGCGGAATCCTAGAATGTGCCACTCTAACTCCAAGATATCTTGAGTGGCTTGTTACAGTCCTGGCCATGTTAGCACAGCAGGGTTGTATCCTGTCCCCATTGCCTTGCCAGAATTCAGTGGAGGGGAAGGGGGATGAATCAACACGACTCTGGCATTGTGTGGCGGTAATCAGCAACTATCCGCATTACCTGGCTTGTGCAAGTGTCACTGCAGCACTGTCGGAAAGCGCTGAAAGGATGGAGAAGTTGACAGGCAGCGTAGGCAGCGCTGTCAGCACAGCGGGAAGCCCGCCTCAGCCTTTCAGAGATCAAACCATGGAAGATTGGGTAAAATGGACAGGGAAAAGAGACACAGCAAGTCAATTACACCAAGAAAAACGCTGCATGAGGTGAAGGAACTTCTCAGCACAGCCATGTCAAAACAAACAGCGGAAACCAGGAAGCCGATTTGAGCGGGCGGCAGGGCCAAGAATAGCAACCAACTCTGCGAAGTCTGGAGGAACAGAAGGCTGTGGTCCTGCTGGATGGCACCTAAGTAAGGGCAGCTGGAGAAGAGTGAAGGAAAGGTGCTAGATCACCGAGGGGGGATGCTTAAGGTGCACCCATGTGGGAGGGCGTCAATGCATTACCATGGGACACGGGATCCGGGATAGCTTCATGCAGTGAGACCTGGCCATCCGGGGAATGCTGGACTGAAAGCAAGGGGGAGCACGCATCAGCGTCCAAAGTGCTTGCAGACAACCACAGAAATACCGACACTCAGCCATACTGGAGAATCATAAGCCAAGTCTGAGGAGCGAAAGCACCAAGTCATCCATCCATGTTAGCCTCTGAGAACCGAGAATCCTTTCCAGATGCTGGGACGCTGGGTCTTGCTCAAAAGCTCAGGATCGAACGGATTGTGAGTTTGGGGATCAGGAAAGTATTTTCCCCCAGGTCAAATTGGCAGAGACCTTGGAGGGGTTTCGCCCACCTCTGCGGGATGGGGCGTGGATCACCTGCTGGGATCATCTGAGCATATCCATCCTAATCGATTCCCTGCCCTGGTGGCACCTCAGCCTTTCCTGTTCTCTGCTTGTGGCACGCTATGAGGGTTGCCAACTTTCCACCCACACAAAACCAAACACCCTTGCCCCACCCCTGCTCTGCCCTTTCTCCGAGGCCCCACCCCTGTTCACACCATATCCTCTCCCCCCATCGCTCACTCTCCCCACTCTCACTTGCTCATTTTCACCAGGCTGGCTCAGGGGGTGGGATGCGGGAGGGGGTGAGGGCTCTGGCTGGGGGTGCGGCCAGAAACGAGGAGTTCAGAGTGCGAGAGGGGGCTCCAGGCTGAAGCAGTGGGTTGGGAGGTGAGAGGGGGTGAGGGCTATGGCTTGGGGTGGGACTCTGGGATGGAGCCAGAGATGAGGGGTTTGGGGTGCAGGACAGGGCTCCAGGCTGGGGGAGTCTGGGAGGAGAATCAAGGCTGGGGCAGTGGTTTGAGATGTAGGATGGGGTGAGGACTCTGGCTGGGGGTGGGGCTCTGGGGAGTTGAATGAGGGTTTCAGGGTGGGGGAGGGGGCTCCGGGCTGGGGGATGAGGGCCCTGGCTGGGGGTGCAGGCTCTGATGTAGAGCTGGGGCTGAGGGATTAGGGGTGCAGGAGGGGGCTCCAGGCTGGGGCTGAGGGGTTCGGAGTGTGGGAGGGGGATCAGGGCTGGGGGTTGGGTCCTGGGAGGGAGTCAGGGGTGCAGGCTCCAGGTGGCACTTACCTCAAGCAGCTTGCGGAAGAAGCAGCATGTCCCCTCTCCGGCTCCTACGCATACGCAGCAGTTCCCAGCCAATGGGAGCTGTGGGGGCGGCACTTGGGACGGGGGGCAGCAGGCAGAGCTGCCTGGCTGCTCTTACGCATAGGAGCTGGAGTGGGGACATGCCGGCTGCTTTCCGGGATCCGCGCGCCATGAAAGCTAGCAGGAAGCGTGCCCGCTCCACTGCGCAGTGCCGCCAACCGGACAGTCAACGGCGACCGGAGAGTTCCAGTCAAAAACTGGACACCTGGTCACCCTACCCGCTACAATAGTCTCCCAAGGACTGAAATGCTTTAGTCTAACTAAAGCCATTCCACGGAATATAGCGGTATCTGGGTGAAATAAATGTAATGGCCCGTGACATGCAGGAGTCAGACTAGAGGATCGAATGATCCCTCGTGTCCTTAAACTGCATGAAGCTATGAAAACAAATACAGTCTCCTCAAGTCTGTATGCAAAGCCCAGGTAAAATAACCTTTGTGCAGAGTATCTGAGAGGCCACGGTGGAGGTGTAATTCTCACCGCTCAAGAACCCACCATCCACGCACCTCACAACAGGGAAGCGATCTCTGCCAAGTGGTCTATGGGAAGCCCTGATCTTACACAAGAGGGCTGTGCTGGTTAAATCCATTTGGGGGCAGAGAAGGAGGGAACGAAGTACCTGTAGCTCCAGGGGAGTTTGCACCTGCTGTTCGTTCTCTCTCAAGGAAAACCAGTGACCAGCCAGTTTACTCAGAGCACAGTACATTTACAGAGAACATGTATCATAAAATACTAAGCAGGCTACACGTATGCCAGGCTCACCAGCTGTTGCGCCATCTTCCACTTGGAGACCCTTGCAGGTGTTTCTGCTTACCAGCAAGATCTTGCCTCCTTGGGACCTACTTAGTTCATGCTGACACTTTTTTTTTTTTTGGGGGGGGGAATAGTTTGGAGGCCAGTCCTCCTGAAACAGATAAAACCCATCAATGCCCCTCTCCCCAGGAAAGGCTGGGATCTGCATAACGGGCACTGGGTGACTTTTCATTAATAATTCCAGATGCCACAGGAAACTGACCCAGCAAGCCAGAAAACCACGAAGATACACACCACACTTACTGATAGAGAAAGGTCCATTAATATTTTCTGCGCCTATGGTGTCTGGCACCTCCCAGGAGAATAAGTCTTTTGACGTTTCCACGCTTCCAAGATCTCACATCTGTCATAGGAGCCATTTGCTTCGCCGTCTGATCACTGAGGCAGGGAAGGGGATATATAGATCCATCATGGCCTAGCAGTCGGGTTATATTTGGCAAAGAGTTTGCTGTGCTGAGAGTTTAAGGTGAGCCTGCAAGCCAGCTGCTTGAAAGATGATTGTTGAATCAAAGCCCCATGCGTTGAAAAACCCTGGCCCTTTATTAGGAAAAGAGCTGCTGATAATTAATAATATCTTCCATTCACGCAGGGCCTTCTGTCCCAAAGGATCACGCCAAGCAGTTAGGAGAATATTTACGCCGAGTGTCCTTAGATAACAGTATCAGGGCAGCAGCTGCAGAAGCAATAGGTGTTTAAGAATAATGTTGGGTTAATCAGAGTTTCCTCCTAGCAGATGCCAGAAGGTTCTGCAAAGCCATGCGAGTGAATCTGAAAAACAGCTTTGACAGGCTGGCCACCATGTTCATCTGGATTGAAGCAGGCTGTTTCCCAGTAGAACGCTGCTCCTTTGACCCAGAAAACAGCAAAAATGGGGTTTACGCTTAAAACAAGACACTCTTTTAATGTGACCCAGCGATTAAACCCTCCAGCTGGTTTCTCTTTCCAGCCCCTCCCACTGGCACATGGCATGACCCTGGGCAAGTCACTTCCCTGCTGTGCCTCAGTTTCCCCACTGGGGACAATAATGCTCACCTGTTTCTTGTACACGTGTTTAGGCCTGTGGATGAAAGTGCCCCCTGTGGGTGGATAAGGCCCTGAAGGCAACAGAATCAGTATGGTTCCATGGACCTGAAAGGATTCCAAAGGTCTCACCAGTGTGGCTGTGTTTTGTGGAAAGCCAGAATCAAAACATGACAAGTCAGGCAGGCTTCACTGGCAACCCAAAAGCTTCAAAGTGCTGGAGCATGCCCAGACATTATGGTGATGGGGGGTCTTATAAATTGTAGGCAATAAAATAATTGTCAATGAAACGGCCAGGGGAGACCACCCGGAAAGGCCCTGGCAATTCGCTGAGCATTCTGGTGGTCACGAATGAAATTAAATGTTGAGTCACATTATCTTTAAGCCACAGAAACACCTTTACTCCCTGGTCTCCACGGGGCAGCCTTTGAACTGCAGGTCTACACAACAACAAAGCCACTGAGATTAAGTGGCCCAGCTCCCCGCACCTTGTTGTTATGCAGCTCACCCTCCTCTTTGGCTTATACACACTGTGCAAAAATAGAACTTAAAGGCCCACTTCATATCTATTTTAAGCTCGCTACATCTCTATAGCACTGCTTAGCAATTGCGTTCGTCAAAGCATTTACCAATTCAGCCTCTGTGAAGTACGTAGGTATTATGCTCCACGGGGGGAAGTGAAGCGACTTGCCCATGCTCACACAGCAAGTCAGTGGCCGAGTCAGGCCTAGAACTCAGAACACTTGGGCTTAGGCCATCTGCCAGACTTCACTCTAAAACTGTGGCCCATGGAGAAAGCCGACCCATGTTAACTGGACCAGTGTAAGAGCCATCAATGCAGCCTGTCCCCACTGGCCATCCGGTTTTCATTGGCGGTTTTGCCCCCCGTCCTCAGTTGTGCAGCAGTACAGCACAACCCTCTGGGTATCTAGCCCTCAGTTCCCAGTATAGCTTCCTGAAGCGATGGCTTGTGGGAGATTGCAAATGGCCTTTCAGCCTCCATCTAACATTGCAGACTGTCTACAGTTCAATCTCATTGAGCCAAAGCTGGGTCAACCAGAAGTTGCTGGACAGGTCATCATGTTCCGCCCAGGAGACAAAGTGCCATTTCTCGAATAAAGACAGGCTCCTTTAAGCCAGTTTCATGTGGCTTTAGCACGGATGGAAGATGCAAGATTACCAAGCCTGTAGATTGAGGCCCTGATGCTCTATTGCCCTACAACTTGGGCCTGACTCTCCATAGCCCTGCACCTCACGCCAGAGCAAAGCAATAACTGATGAGAAGAGACGCACTCGACACCCATGTCACACTCACGTTGCCCTGGTGTCAGTGACTGCACAGAGGGGTGGAGCAACGGAGAATTGTGCTCTGAAACAGGTGCAGCACGACACTTCTCCCCCTCCAGTCACTCCTCTGGCCTAAAGGGACCACCTCTATGGAACAAGAAAAGAGCTCAGTCTTCAATAGCCCATCTAGCCCTCTGTCTCTCTACTGAGACTGCCAGCCAGGGGCAGCTCCAGGCACCAACGCACCAAGCGCGTGCCTGGGGCGGCCTGCCGTTTGCTGTGGGGGCGGCAGTCAGGGAGCCTTCGGCAGCATGCCTGTGGGAGGTCCGCCGGTCCCGCGGCTTCGGCGGCAATTTGGCATCGGGTACGCCGAAGCCGCAGGACCAGTGGACCTCCCGCAGGCGCACCGCCGAAAGCCGCCTGACTGCCGTGTTTGGGGCAGCAAAATACATAGAGCGCCCCTGCTGCCAGCAAGGTTGCCAACTGCACCAATAGTGATGGCCTTTAGGGGGACACATGGCCACTGGAACTGATCTGAGAACTGTCAAATTCCCTTCATACAGGCTACCCGTATGGCAATCAGATGGCAAAAAAACACTAGGCCCAATTGTCCTTTGCTCTGCACCATGTGCAGTCATTCATACAATGCATGGCAGGTTTAAGGCACTACCATTCTGTTCCCTTTGCACTGGTGAATGTGGCTGGACAAGGCATAGGGCTATGGAGAATGAGGCCCACCGAATCAACTCCGGGACTGTTTCCGAGGCCTCGTAGCCATCAGGTAACGCTGCGCACGTATGCGTAAAGATCCCTGAAATCCATCATCTGACTCAAATGAAATACACTAAGCAACTTCTCCTGCCTATAAATACATGCACCGTTGCTTCCCTGTCTTCACAATCCGGTGAAACCCTTCCCCTCCATCAGCCCAGAAGCAAGGTACATTCCAGATGGTTCCCCCAGCCTAAAAAACCGCACTGCACAGCCGATTAAATTCTGCTTGTTGTAATTAAGCCCGACACAATTAGCTGTCAAGCAGGGCACTCATCTGTTTTATGTTGCAATCTCTTCACCAGGCCAGGCTGCTAGACAAGATTGTCACTTTTCTAAAAGATTTTCATTACTTATCCTGGGCTCCGTGTCAGACTATGAAATATAAAAGTGTGTTCTGTAGCCAGCTCAGGGAAATTCTCATTTAATGTTCCACACAGCATTATGAAAGTAATGTACTCTGAAAATGAATGCATTTTGGAACATTTCGGAAGAAATGTAATTTGTCTGCTAAGTACTAACTGCACGTTCACAAATGTACTGATATTTTTTTTTTCAATATGCCTTTCAGAAAGTTGGGGAGATTTTCCTGCCCTAAAATGGGAGGAAGAGAAACTGTTTGGTTCTTCTTTGTTTCCCCTCATCAATACTGTGGCTACAGAGCATTCTGTCACATAAAAATCCCAGCCTGACAGAAAAGAAATATACAGCCTGAAATGGAAAGGACAGAAAATAACTGAGGTCAGCGAGAAAAGAGAAGCTTCTTTCTTTCCGTGCCTTTAAGAATATAGACCGAGAAAGCCTTTGCCACTACTCACAGCTAAACAACTGGCATCTATAGACAGAGAGGCCATTACAATTTCCCTGCTTTGGTGGGACAGTGAATTGTGCACATTACCGGTGTCAGAGACTAAGAGGGGTCAGACTTAGACAGCTGCTGAGCTTCTCACTCTCTGAAATTCAGATTTGCAGTTGGGGAAAAGAACAAAGGATTCAAGATCTAAAAAGCCTCTTCTCCTCCTCCCAAAATACATGAAAGATTCTGGGGAGCCTCTTTCTTCTAACCTATTAGGGAGTGCATCTTTGTCTCCCTCTAATGCCTGGTCCATATAAGAGGATAAGAGCCTACTACTGCTGCTAGCTAAGGGACTTGCTGCTTCAGCTCAAGGACTAGATGCTTGTGGTTTTCAGCACTGAAGGTCCCGGGCTTCAAATCTCTCTGATGGCTCCAGCAGGAGATTGTTTTACTTGCACAACCAGAGTGTTGGGTGAGAGGGTTGAAACTGCATTCAAAAATGCTATCTGGTCTTTCAAATCAGAAGAGAAATGGCTGCGCATTCGTGATAGGGTAGTAATTTGACCTGACTGGGCATTTAGCTGGGAGATGAAAGCAAAGTGAAATACATACAGGTAAATTGGGCTAATGCCAAAGGTTTGGAAGGGAAAGGAACGAAGAAAACAGATGGAGAATTATGATGAGAACTGGGGCCAGAAAAGTCACAGAGGCTCTGAGTGGACGGGGAGGGCTCATGCTTTATACTTAAGGGGTGATTTTGACAGTTTAACTGGAACATTGGGGAGTTCAGGGGTGTGGACCCAGTCTTCACAAGCTGGGTCTATCCCAATATTGTGCTGAATCTCAAATCTCCCTTCACTTCTACCCACAAATACAAAGGTCCTTAGTTCACCTTTGGATCCAAATGTAGTCTCCGCTAACCCGCCTGCAACTCCCACTGATGTCAAATGGAGTCAGGATGCTTAGCACTCTAGACAATTAGGCTTTTAGTGTTTGCCCTCAACGTGAACTAATGGAATGCAGAAAAAAAAAATTGAGCCTTCCAGGCTCCCATCATCACCTGTTTCTATTGGCACTAAACAGGATGTGATCTACAATGCCAAGGTGTTTGAGGGTTTTGTGTGTCCCCCTCTGTGCCCAAGCCACAAAGGTCATGGGTCTGTTACAGCCCCCCCATTGAGCTCAAGCTGTAGAGATTTGTGCTTTCAGCTTTGGAGACCCTCAGTTCGTTCCCCAGCGTCAGCCAAGCCAGAGAGGCTGTCACAATCGCTCTCCCAGCTCCGGCATGAAGCCTGGATCACAATGTTGTTTGAGGCCTGAGGCTGCAGCTTGAGTGGCCTAAGAACCAAAGGCAACCTCAGGTGCCTATCAGGAGGGCTTCGGAGAGATCCCAGGGCAACTGAAACTAGACCACCTGGCGGACACACAAAATCTATTAGCAGGGAAAGCAGCTTTTGTGTTACTTGCCCCTGCAGTGCCCAGCACAATGGGGCCCTGCCCTTTGACCAGCATTCCTAGGTACTACCATTGTAATTCTAATAACCAGCCCAGCACGGCTCCCGTAGTTGGGTATCTGCAAAGGTTAGTAAAGCAGGGCTGCCCTGAGTGTGACTAGAGTGCTCTCTCATTAGCATTCAGCAGCGCTGCCCTGGCATGAAGGAAAGAAGAAGGGGGGAAAAAACCTCCACAGAAGCATGAGACAGAGAGGAAATAAAAGCAGAGCAGGCGAGCTGGAAAATATGTTGTTTCTTAATTGAGCTGGGGACGAAGGAGGAGTGGTGGTGATCACAAGCCTGCAGATCTTTGTTTATGAGAGCTGCCTTCCGGCAATCTATCTCTATCGGACAGAAGCCGTCGAGCTGCCCCCGGTGCAGATTCACACAAGGAGGGACTGAAGTGGAGCAGCTGTATGCAAAACATATGTGCAATGTCGGTGCTGCCGTCCACCACCGCAAACAGCGCCCGGGCCTGATGAGAGAGGGGCTGAGAACTTTCCCTACACAGAAGATCGTCTTTTCTCCCCTCGGGGTGGAATCACCAAGGGGCAGTGGTTAGAGCAGGAAGGATGGGTCTGGTGGTTAATGCACTGCAGTGGGACTCAAGAGATCTGGAGACCTTCGCAGCTCTGCTACCGACTCCCTCCATAACTGTGGGAAAGTTGTTTAAATCGCTCTGTACCTCGTTATCCCCATTTTACAGCCGGGGAAACTAACACTTCACTACCTTCCAGGGGCACTGTGAAACTGCAGCCATAAACACTTGGGAGTTGCTCAGGGCAGGTCTTCACTCCGGGGGGGGGGGTCGATTTAAGATACGCAAATTCAGCTACGCAAATAGCATAGCTGAATTCGACGTAT
>NC_048319.1:6948958-6973137 GCF_013100865.1 Trachemys scripta elegans | reverse complement strand
ACCCGGAGAACAGAAGGGTGTGCTGTCTACCGGGTGCAAAGATACGCGATGTGGACCTGCGGTTGAAAAGGATCCTGAAAGGAGCAGGTAAGAACCCCTTGATAATCCTTCATGTGGGAACGAATGACACGGCTAGGTTCTCGTTAGAGAGAATCAAGGGAGATTATGCCAGGCTGGGGAAGACTCTCAAGGAGATAGAGGCTCAGGTTATCTTTAGTGGGATTCTGCCTGTTCCGAGGGAAGGGCACCAAAGGGCTGATAGGATTGCGAGGATAAATAGTTGGCTAAGGGAGTGGTGCTATAAGGAGGGCTTTGGGATGTATGGCCACTGGGAGGCTTTCGGGGACAGACACCTGTTCTCGCGGGATGGGCTTCACCTGAGTAGGGAAGGAAATAGACTTCTGGGAGGGAGGCTGGCTCATCTTATCAAAAGAGCTTTAAACTAGGAAGTTTGGGGAGATGGTTGGGAGATGCACAGTTAATCTCCACGCCAGTTTCCGGTATTGAAAAGCTGAGTGTAATAAGAGGAGACATAGCCGGGGAAATGAGATTGGACATAGGAGGGACAGGGGGGACGAACACAAAGAGGAGCGCAACATACAGTGCTAGTAATGGGAGACAGGCTAAACGACATATATTAGGCTGTTTGTACACCAATGCGAGAAGCCTAGGTAATAAAATGGAGGAATTGGAGCTCTTGGTCCGAGAATTGAAACCGGATATCGTAGGAATAACTGAAACATGGTGGAATGGCAGTCACGACTGGAACACAGGTATGGAGGGGTATGCGCTGTTTAGGAAAGACCGGGATAAAGGAAAGGGGGGGGGGGGTAGCATTGTATGTCAATAGTGAAATAAGCTGTAAAGAAATAATAGTGGATGGAATAGATAATACAGAGTCCGTCTGGGCAATACTCAAGCTGGGTAAAAGTACTACTAGAGCCTCTCCGGGGATAGTGCTTGGGGTGTGCTATAGACCGCCGGGATCGACCCAGGATATGGATAAGGAATTGTTTAATGTATTAAGGGAGGTAAATACTAATAGAAACTGTGTAATTATGGGGGACTTTAACTTCCCGGATATAGATTGGGGAACAAACGCTAGTAGCAATAATAGGGCTCAGATGTTCCTAGATGTGCTTGCGGATCAATTCCTTTATCAAGTGGTAGCTGAGCCGACGAGGGGGGAGGCCATTTTAGATTTGATTCTGGTAAGTAGTGAGGACCTTGTTGAGGAAGTGGTAGTGGGGGACAACTTGGGCTCCAGTGATCATGAGCTAATTCGCTTTAAACTAAATGGAAAGAGTACCAGAATTAAGTCAAAGACTAGGGTTTATAATTTTAAAAAGGCCAATTTTAACAAATTAAGGGGACTGGTAAGGGAAGTGGATTGGGCAAACGTATTAAGGGACCTAAAGGCAGAAGAAGCCTGGGATTACTTTAAGTTAAAGATGCAAGAGCTGTCAGAGGCCTGTATCCCCAAAAAGGGAAAAAGATTACTAAGCAAGAGACTTAGACCGAGCTGGATGAGCGACCGGCTGAAAGGGGCGATTAGGAAAAAACAGAAAGCGTACAAAGAGTGGAAGAGGGGAGGGATCAGTAAGGAAACTTACCTTAGCGAAGTCAGAGAATGTAGAGATAGAGTGAGAAAGGCCAAAGGCCGGGAAGAGTTGGACTTAGCGAGGGGAATTAAAAGTAATAGTAAGAGGTTTTACAGCCATATAAATAGGAAGAAAGCAAAGAAAGAAGAAGTGGGACCGCTGAAGACTATAGCCGGAGAGGAGATTAAAGATAATCTAGGCATGGCGCAATATCTCAATGAATATTTTGCATCGGTGTTTAATGAGGCCAATGAAGGTATTAGGGATACTAGCACCGTTACAGAGGGGCATACGGGATGGGGGATTACCGCATCCGAGGTAGAAACAAAACTAGAACGCCTTAATGGGACTAAGTCGGGTGGACCAGACGATCTTCATCCGAGAATATTGAAGGAATTGGCGCGGGAAATAGCAGGCCCATTAGCGACTATATTTAATGAATCTGTAAACTCGGGGGTAGTCCCGTTAGACTGGAGAATAGCCAATGTGGTTCCTATTTTCAAGAAAGGGAAAAAAAGTGACCCGGGTAACTATAGGCCTGTTAGTTTAACATCAGTAGTGGGCAAGGTGCTGGAGAAGATTCTGAAAGAGAAACTAGTTGAGGACCTTGAGGTTAATGGCAAATGCGATAAATTACAGCATGGTTTTACGAAGGGCAGATCGTGCCAAACGAATCTGATCTCCTTCTTTGAGAAAGTAACGGACTTATTAGATAAGGGAAATGCGGTGGACCTAATTTACCTGGATTTCAGTAAAGCGTTTGATACAGTACCCCATGAGGAACTATTGGTTAAAATGAAAAACATGGGGATCGATATGAAAATCCAGAGGTGGATAGGGAATTGGTTAATGGGGAGAATGCAGCGGGTCGTATTAAAGGGTGAATTGTCGGGTTGGAGGGAGGTTACTAGTGGAGTGCCTCAAGGTTCGGTTTTGGGACCCATCTTATTTAATCTATTTATAACTGACCTCGGGACAGATTGCAAGAGTGGGCTGATAAAGTTTGCGGATGATACGAAGGTGGGAGGAGTTGCAAACTCGGAGGAGGATAGGGATACTCTGCAGGGAGACTTGAATGAGCTTGTGAATTGGAGTATTAGAAATAGGATGAAATTTAATAGTAAAAAGTGTAAGGTTATGCACTTGGGGACGAATAATAACAATTTTAGTTACAAGATGGGGACGCATTGGTTAGAAGTAACGGAAGAGGAGAAGGACCTAGGGGTCCTTGTGGACCGCAGGATGACTATGAGTCGGCAATGTGACGTGGCGGTGAAAAAAGCCAATGCGGTCTTGGGATGTATTAGGCGAGGTATATCTAGTAGAGATAGGGAGGTCCTGCTTCCGTTGTATAAGGCACTGGTGAGACCTCATTTGGAGTACTGTGTGCAGTTCTGGTCTCCAATGTTTAAAAAAGATGAACTCAAACTGGAACGGGTGCAGAGAAGGGCGACTAAGATGATCAGAGGAATGGAAAACCTGTCGTATGAAAAGAGATTAGAGGAGCTTGGGTTGTTTAGTCTGACAAAGCGAAGGCTGAGGGGGGATATGATTGCTATCTTTAAATATATCAGAGGGGTTAATACAAGGGAGGGAGAGGAATTATTCCAGTTTAGTACTAATGTGGACACGAGAACGAATGGATACAAACTGGCCGGGGGGAAGTTTAGGCTAGAAATTAGACGAAGGTTTCTGACCATCAGAGGGGTGAAATATTGGAACGGCCTTCCGAGGGAAACGGTGGGGGCGACGGACCTGTCTGGTTTTAAGATTAAGTTGGATAAGTTTATGGAGGGAATGGTTTAATGATAAAACATAGTAGTCAAGGAAAACCAAGCAATGGTACATGAACAACATAATGGCCAACAAGGGTCAGGCTAGAGACTCTTGCCTATATGCTCGGGGTATTACTGATCGCCATATTTGGGGTCGGGAAGGAATTTTCCTCCAGGGTAGATTGGCCGAGCCTCTGGAGGTTTTTCGCCTTCCTCCGCAGCATGGGGCAGGGATCACTAGCAGGAGGGTCTCAGCCGATTGAAGTCACTAAAACACAGGACTGGGGACTTCAACGGTAGAGTACAGGGAAGGGTCTTGCGGCCTGCGGCATGCAGGGGGTCAGACCAGATGATCATAATGGTCCCTTCTGACCTTAATGTCTATGAGTCTATGAGTCTATGAGTTTGCTTGACGCGTGGAGGGGCTGTGATTTCTGCCAAGCTGCCTCTGGGGGGTGGGTTTTTTTTTTACCTTTTAGTGAATTTTTTAGTGCTGGGGAGGAGAGTCAGGGTGAGACTCCACAACGGTGGAGGACTCTCTCCCCAGAATAAATAGAGCAAACTTGCCCACAAAGCCCCTACCCAGCCAATCCTGACCTCAGAGGTGACTGCCTATTGATGGCAGGGGAATTCAGTCTGCGTGGCCTATTGAGGTCACGATTCAGCACAGCACTTAAGCACATGCTTAATTTTGGACGCCTGCATAAGTCCTGTGGACTTTAAGGGGACTTTATGCACATGCTTAAAGTTAAGTACATGCTTAAGGGCACTTAATGCTCTTCTGGAAGATGCTCAGATACTACTGGGATGAGGGTGGTATAAGAACCTGCGTAGAACTGCCCTTGCTTTCTTGGATCGGGGCCTTGATTCTTAGCATCTCTGCTGAATATTGCATTTAGTGCCTGTAGATTTTTTTCAAGGTAGTCACCTGTCCACTAGGAACTGGATGGAGATGCCCTAAATTAATTTCACGGAGCCCTCAGAAGAGCCATCAGATGGCAATGACTTTTGATCACTAATACTGACGGCTCGGTGGATTGCAACTGACGCTCCGGAAGCAATAAGACCGACGTCCCACCGGCCTCAGCAGCAAGGCCTGGTCTTTGCAGTTAAAGCTCCTCTGGAAAATGTCTATGAAAGTGAGCTGGGAAGGGGAAATGTTGGGCGAAACTTTTCTGCAGAAAATTTCAACTTTTTGTTGAAAAGTTTTCAGCTGCAAATAAAAAGTTTCGGTTTCCAAAAAAAAAAAAAAAAGAGAGAGAAGAAAGTTAGAACTTTCCCTAGACAGCAGCCAACTTCCCCTGAAAATGTTTGCTGAGTCAAAAACCTGATTTTCCATCAAAACGCAGTTTTGACAGAAAATGTTCAACCTGTCCTACCTGAGATGCCTTGTGGAGACTAGGAGTGTAGCTATTATTGGTCCTATCACACACAGCCTGTGCCGCAGGCCCAGATCTCTCTAGCAGCTCTCTTCGGAGCATATTTGTTAGTCAGGAGAGGAACCGGAGGAGAAGGAAGAAAGAATCAGCTGTCTTTGGTAGCAGCAAGTATGATTGCTCTTCTCAGGCAGGTACCCCCCACCCCTACTCTGACGTTCTGCAGGAGATGTCCCTTGCGATGGAGTAGGCTCATTGACATGAGTCACAGCCATGATCCTGCTAGCCTGCTTGTCGAACTCTGACCAGCAGAACCTGCGCAGCTTGGGACAGCAGGAGCCCTTGGAAGTGAGTCAGTCCAGGCCGGGTCTATTGTGGTTTCTTCGCTTTCGTTTCGTTTGAGCTGCCGAGTGAGTCTGTCACCCACCGCCCTGGCTGCAAGCAGCCTGAGGGAGATGGGATGCGCCCCTCACACACCCATAGAAAGGGTGCAACCAAGTCGCATTGCTAGATAATTGTTGCCAAGACGGGTTAGTTGCTCCGTAGGAACAAAGGAGCATAGACATTGCCGTACGTAGGGCTTGTGGAAGTGGACAGTTAGTGACTGGCATGCTAGTAGCGCTGTAGATTTACATCCCAGCTTGCCATGTACTAGCTCGCCATGTGGACCCTGCTACTGCGCACTAAAAAGGTCCCTAGTGCATTCCAACCTACTCCTGTAGGTCAATGCGCACTAGGGGATTTTTAGTGCGCACAGCAGGGTCCACACGGCCAGCTAAGCGCACAGCACGCTTGTGCGCCCAAGATTTACACTCCAGCTGGCGCGCAGTAACTCTCCTTCTAGACAAGCCCTTGGATCGTAAGCTCTTTGGGGGCACAGATCATGTTTTATTATATGCATGCACAGCACCTAGAACAATGGGGCTCTGGTCCAGGACTGGGGCCCCTGGGTGCTACCCCAATGCAAGTCATCAAGTAGATTCCTCGATTACATGTCCCCTGTGCTCCATTCCTCAGCTGAATTCCTCCTTCCTGGAGGTTCAGGTCCTGGCCTTTGATCAGCACCCACTGTCAGAGCTTGCCAGCAGCTTCCCAGAGTCTCTCCTGGCTCCACCCTTTACTGCTCACAGATGGAGTGCCGAATTTCTTTCCCTCTCCCCCTGCAGCCCCCTTCTACCCTGGGCTTCCTCCCTTTCTGGTAGCCACCCCGCTTCTCCCTCAGCGGGAACTCATCAGGTGGTGTCCCTTTAAATACTTTGGGAGCCCCCTAAATGCCCTGCCCTGTCTTCTATTACAGAAGCCACCAGCTCCTAACAGAGAAGTTCTGCGCGTAAGTAACTAGGCCTTGTAGATTGTTAGTAAACAGGGTCATTTGAAACCCAACTGTGTCCATTTGGTGTGTCCATATTCTCACGGTTATGTAGGGATCAAAGACACCATTTCTTACCATGGCAGATTGCTACAGCACAAGGACGCAGCAGCCAGAGGACTGTACTGTTCTGACCTTCACAAACTAATGTTCTTTAGGCCTAAACCAGAGGTTTGTTTTTTTGCTCACCCTCCACCTTCTCTGTGGGAGTCACATGACAGCCCAGGGCCCGCAACTCCCACCTGTCCAGGGCAGAAAGTGACTGACCGAGGGGAGCGGGCAGTTTGCACTGGGGGCAGCAGCAGGACCCGGATTGCTCCATCTCTGGAGAAGCCCAGGGCAGCATGACATGGAGTAGACCAGGGTTCCTCACCGTCCCTTCCCTCTGCCCAGAGCCTCTCACGCCTCTGGGTTCCAAAGGGTCTACAATACGAGGGGCTGCAGCTGGCTGGGGGTCCAAGCCAGGGCAGCAGCAGGGAGAATAATCAGGGAATTCCCAGCAGCCAGGGTGGGGACAAGGGGAGAGTAGCAGGCTGGGGCAGGACGGGGCGGGGCTGTTTTCTCTGGTGTGAATCGTGGAGCAAAGCCCCTGGTATTACAAGGGGAATTTTTCTGTGCGAAATATTTTTTGGTGAACCACACAGATTTGGCAACAGTGAAACATTTCCCTATTTTACCAGATTTTTTCCTGTTGAGGAGAAAATGACAGTATTCTGAAAAAACTGAAAGTTTGTTTTATTTTCTAGTCAAAGTGATTTGAATTTTTTCGGTTCAAAACAACTTTGTTCTGGAATCTCCTTCAAATTGATTTTTAAAAATGCAAATGTCTTAAAAAACCCTCCATTTATTTTTTTAACTTTTCAATTTCCAAAAATTTCAACAAAAAATGTCAACCCAAAATCTTTTTTTTTTTTTAAATTGCGTGTGAACCAAAAAAATCTGTTATTCCTACTGCTCTCGTAGTTACACCAGTTTTACATCCGAGTATTTGCAATTATTTCAGCTGATCCATGTGCTCTGGGCCATATAAGGTGCACTCAGAAGCACTGTTCATTTAAGTATGCAAACTTTGTCTGACAAATTCAATTTTTTTAAAATCACAATACAGGGGAGGTGGAAATATTTATCATAAAAGATCTATTTTATACCTCTCTTTGCGGGGGGGGGTGGGAGGGGAGACAACTCTTGAATGCTTTATTTATGGGAATGCTGCAAATTACCGTAATAAATTCCTTTACTAAGCTGTTTCAGCTACTAAAACAATGTTCTTTGTGGGTGAATAACTTTTAATTTGAATGTTCTAGTATTCAGCAGAGTGAGGTAATGCATTAGCAATTGCCTGAATTGTAAATGTCATCTTGGTATAATTAGGGTGATTATTGTTAACCAGTGGAGTTTAGTATTTATCTGTCACCGGGTGAGAGTATATAACAAAGCCCCAATTAGTTATAAATGGTGGTGGGTGGTGGGAATAGAACACAGCCGCTGAATTGCTATTTTTGTTTTAAATTCGTTTGACTGTTTATTTGATTTGAACCATTCCCCGCTAGCGCGATCTCATCCCAACAAAAGGGTGCGTGAATCAGGTGAAAACATCAGACGCTGTGTGTGCAAGGCCGTGAATTACAATGTCGGGGAGGTGGGCGTGAAGCTGATGTAGTGGCGGATTCCCACTCGCAAGGAGAAAAGCAGACATTTCTCAGTCTGGCGGAGGCTTGTTTCCGATGATAGTGGTTCTCTCTTCCGTTTCCTTTAAAGTCTCAATGGGAGGATGAGCGAGAGCCTTATCAATCTTCTCTGCTATGCTATCAAGATGACTCACCATCCCCTCTACTCTACTAATGACACCAGCCTGTGTCACCCCTCTGCCCAATTATCCAATGAGGACCTTCATGCTTTCTCCCTCATGGTGGAATTTACTGGCCAAGGAGATGGAAACAAGGGTAAGAGAGTAATGTGATATAGCACATAGTAGCAAAAATGCATCACAAAACCACCGATAGACCCGAGATACATCAATGGTATTTTTATCCTGTGGGCAGATGAACTAAACTCCCTCAGATTTCCACCACAACTTCAACCAGCACCACCCATCCATTAAATTCTCTCTAGAACACTCCCACACCACCATCAGCTTCCTGGACACTACAATCATCTCCAACAGTGGAGCCCTATAGCCACTCCAAATATACCAAGAAATCTGTTATCTATAGCAAGGCACTCAGATACCCCAGAATACGCTCCAAGGAGAAAGTCCAGGATACACACTTAAAAACCACCTTCACCAAATAACGACACTCCAGAGAAGTAGATGGCATCATGAAATGGGCCACCCAAATATCCCGAGAACCTGCTTCAATACAGAAAAAAAAATACTCTGACCACACATACTCCTAACTGTCATCTGCCACCCCACACTGAAATCCATATGGGGTATCATAAAACCCTACTCAATGGGGACCACATCCTGAAAGAAATCTTTTCCAAACCTCCTCTTCTGGCCTTCAAACAACCCCGCAACCTTGTCAAGTTCATCATCAGAAGTAAGCTCCCCTCAGACCAGGACCCACCAAATCAAAGTGCCACCAGACCCTGTCAGAACAGATGCAAAACCTAAAGACATATCTCCACTGCTACAATGATCAACACCCCCCACAACAAATCTGTCAAGATTCATGGGTCCTACACACGCTATCACAACATGTGGTGTACCTCACCCAGTACACTAAATGCCCCAATAACAATTATGTGGGTGAAACCAAACAATCTTGAATGAACTCACACAGAAAAATGATAAAAAAACAAAAATACCATATGACCCATGGGCAAACACTTGTCATGAAGCGATCACGCATATCTGACCTCTCAGTTCTCATCCTCAAAGGAAACCTGCCCAACACCTTCAAAAGATGAGCCTGGGAGCTTAAATTCATAACTTTGCTAGACATGGAAAATCATGGTTTTAAGATGCTGAATTTATGGCTTATTACAACAATATATAATCCACCAACCCCCCTTCTTTTGTCCTATGACTACGGGGTGTAAATGGGCCACTTCATCTTGAGTGGTCCCTTAGATGTGTGTTAATTACTTATGATAAACCATCTGCTCCACCTTGCCTTTAGCTGTGACACTCTGGGTAGGTCGACACAGCAAAGAAAAAACTCACGGCTGGTTTTTCTTTGCTGTGTAGACTTGCCCTCTGAGTACCTTTCCCAGACCTGAAGAAGAGCTCCATGTAGCTCAAAAGCATGTCTCTTTCACCAATAGAAGTTGGTCCAATAAAAGATATTACCTCACCCACCTTGTCTCTCTAATAGACCAACACTACACAGCCTGGTCTACTGTTGCTAACGCTGGAGCAACAAGGGAGAAATTGCCTAGAAACTTTCGGCGTAGACAAGGCCTTAGAATCCCTGGAGGTATGTCTACATTGCAATAAAAAATGACTGTGGCACAGATCTCGGAGCTTGGGCTGCAGGGCTAAAACTTGCCGTGTAGACATTCAGGCTCAAACTGGAGTCCGGGCTCTGAGACCAGTCCACAGCCTGAGACAGCTGACCTGGACCCGGCCCAGCTCAGCCCCGGGTCTTTTATTGCAGTGTAGATGTACCCTTACAGTCAAATGAGCCAGATTCAGGGGTGATGAGCAAATGGGTAGTGTGAATCTAAGCCGGAAATCTGAGCTGGTGTACCATTCATGACAAAGGGCTGGAAGAAGGTATAAGTTACACCAGTGTGTACTCACCTCTGAATTGGCCTTGTTTAGGTCCATGGAATGTAAGTTATGCCAGTTTGAAGCCTTTGCATCACCCACTTCCTAATGCAGAACTTCCATTGCCTTTCAGAATTTAGCCCTAAAGGATCTGATCAGAGGAGCACAAGAATTTCCAGACTGAATCAGATCAATGGTCCTTCTAGGCCACCATCCTGCCTCCAACAGTGGCCAACACTAGAAGCTTAAGAAGAAGGAGTAAGAATGGCTGTTATGGGACAGCCTGTCCATAGGGGAAGTTTCTTCCTAACCCAAGGCAGTTATTGGTTGGCTTATGCCCTAAAGCAGGAGGGTTAATATCTCTTATAAATCCTCATCTAGCCTAATGTAACTCTGGACGTTCTTATTACTCACATACATTTCGAATCCTTTCTTTTAATCTTGATAAGCTCTTGGCTTGAATAACATCAGTGGGAGTTTTGCCAGAGCAAAGACTGAGATCAGATTCTCAGATGTTACCAAAAGATTTTTTTGTTTGTTTGTTTGTTTTTTTAAAGAGAGAAGAGGAAGTAGACAGAAAAATGTCCACGTTGTTCCAGTGGCAAAAGCAGTCACAGTAACATTGTAAGTTCAAGGTGAATATTTCTTCTTGGGGCTTTTGAGGATGTTCCTACCTGGAAACTGCTTTTTCCGATGATCTAAATGACGGATTAATCAAGTGTCCAGGGAAATGTTTCCACATCCAGACACAAATGACAGCGGCAGCGCTAAGCAAGGCTGTCAAGGGGTGAGAAATGATGGGGGAGGGTGGGACAGAGCTGATAGGAAAATAAAAGACTCAGTTAAGAGGAGTCTCTCTGGGCTGACCCAGATCTCACCCAGGAGGGATTAAAGAGGTTCCAGAGGCAGAGTGGACCACACATTTTATTAGGCTTCATTTAAAGAGTTTATACCTTTTTAATAAATTTTAACAACATGGTTAATCTGAAGTCCAACCAGTTGCTGTATTTTATAGGAATTGGGTAGTATCCCTTTAAATAGTTTGGGAGCTCTCTACTGGGGCTCACTGCCTTCTATTGCAGAAGCCACCAGAAGGTAACAGAGCAGCTGTGTATATATGTAGTCTATAGCAAGCTTGGAATAGCTATTAAGCATTTAAAACCCCTTTATAACGGGGTGGCCAGACTTACAGATCCTCCAAGATGCATATGATAATCTTCAGAAGTTCAAGAGCCGGGCGCCCCTGCTGGGGCTCGGAACTCCAGCCCCATGGGGTACCCAAGCCCCAGGGAGTTTAGCAGATGATCACTGAAGCCCCCTATCTCAGAGCTCCAAGCATCACTACACCATTGCCTGCTGGGCCAGGCTGACCTCACCATCCCAGCAGGACAGGGGAAGGAAACCAGGGAGAATGTAGCAGCTCTCAAAAGGGGTGTATCTGGTTTCAGTTAATTGGCATCTACACCCAAAGCCTTTAGTTCCCAAAATTTCCTAGAAAGGCAGCACCAGCCTGTACCCAACTCTCCCCAAACACCACCAAACGTGGTGCCTGTGTTTAAGGGTGCAGTCTGCACTGCCCCCGTCACTTGTACCCACCGCAGGCACCAGCTCAGAACTTTGTTTGCCTTGCTCCTCCACGCCCACTTTGGGGAGCCCAGTGTGATTAGACTGATGGAAGCCTTGTACTCCCTGGGTGAAATTCATCCCGTCTGGCCCAGGCACTGGCTGGCTGCCCAGCAAAATGGGTAGAACTGGGCTCCGGAGGCTGGAAACCAGAGCCGAGGGTTGGAGCTGAAGTCAGGAACCGGAGCCAAGGGTCAGAGCCAGAGTCAAGAGCAAGGCAGGATTCATTTGGAACAGGGCTGGAGCAGGATCAAAGCAAGGCGCGGGCAAGACCGTAACAGGGCTGGAGCTGATGCAGGGCAGGAGCAAAAAGCGAGCGGGTCGAAGCACTGAGCAGCCAGCGACCTGCTGCTGAGCTTAAAAGCACGCCGGCCGGCTCCCCTCAGCCAATCAGGCGGTTCGGCCAATCGGGCAGTCCTTCCACAACCCAGCTAAGCTCATTCATCTGTCTGGGCTGGCTAGACCTCAGGTGAAGGTGCCCAATCCTGCCAACCCCTGTGCGGGGAGCCAGCACTAGGCCCATGGCCACGTCAGTCCCACTTAGCCACTATTACAGCACAGACTCTTCGGGTATGTCTACATGGGAGCTGGGAGGTGTGCGTCCCAGCTCAGGTAGGCAGGTATGTCCTCGCTGCACTCAAGCCAATGCCTCAAAATAACAGTGTGTCTGCGGTGGCACAGCCAGTTAGTCAGGCTCACAGCCCTCCCAGCTCAAACGTAGAGGTACCCTTCATCTCCATCCTCTCTGCGTAAGGACCTACGTTACACCAGGACCCTGTGCAGGGACCCCAGGGAGCAAAGCACTACGTATCCCCTCCCCATTGTGCAGAGCCAATCGCAATCTCATCCAAAGAGGGGACTAGAAAGGTGGGTCCTTTTAAGGCCACTGTACATTAAAACGCCCAGCACGGTCGGCAAGATCAGTGAACAGCACGTGCTCTGTTGCCGTGTATGGTGTTGGCAACGGAGCCTGGGTGGGTGGATACACCTCCAACAAGACAGCACAGGCACCGCTTCCATTGTAAACTTCATAAAGCTTGTAAATGCTGTTCAAGCCTAACTTAGATCCCAGTTATAGCTAAAACAAGCCCATAAATCCAGAGCATTTTTGCAAATACATCCAAAGCTTTGCATTATTTACATGCATTTGGGGCTTACAAATTTGCAAAGATTTGCCAATGCAAACATTTTTTCCTCCTCCTCCCCCGTAAATATTCTTCTGCTAGTCCTTCCAAGGAAGAATGCTCTGGACGGGGTAAGAAAAAAAATCTATAAAAGTTTTATGGAAATCGTCAAATAGAAACATTTTAATAGAGAAACAGGATGGCTTTTTTTTTCTCTTTGGCATCTATGGAAAGGTCAATACCATTTCTAGAAAACTTTCAGTGGTGGAGGTTTTTTAAATGTATCCCAATGAACTCAAATCCATTCACTTTCCATAGAAAACTTTCTAAGGCATTTCCGAATGGAACGGGGGAATCAAAAGGCACCTTTTCAAAGTTAGAGCCCAGTTGTACTCCAGCTCTTGCTGGTGTAAATCCAGTGTTGGCATCTCTTGTGATTTCATCCCACGTCTCTTGATATTTGGTGTTTTTTCTTAACGCCCCAGCGCCGGGATTCATGTGGTTATGTGAGACGTTCACAATTCTGTAAATCCAGAGTGTCTTCAGTGGAGTTACTACCGGTATCAACTTAAAGCAGCTCTATTGACTTCACTGGAGTTGCTCTGGATTTATACACACGTAAATGGGAGCAGAATCTGGTTCTTAAAATATAAAAGTCTGCTCCGGCTCCCATTGAGAGTTGTGCCATTGACTTCAACAGAATCAGGATCAGGCCCAAAATGAGATATAAGCCAGAGCTTGGAACAGTTCCTGCTCAGTGATACAGGAACAGACATGTCAGAGACACCACCTACTAGACCCTGCCTCTTTCCTGACTGCAGCCAACCCGAGAGAAAACAGAAGTTACACTAATGAGCTGAGCAAGAAAGTTGACTCAGCAGTGCTCTTTTAATGCATGATAATCCCTGATCCCAATTTGCTTCAGTTTATTACACATCCCTGTAAATTGGGCTGATAGAAACATCACGGCAATGCAAAGAGCCAGGCCTGCTTCTGATCACACTTACAGCTCTGTCATCCCATTGATGGCCTTACCTTCCAGATTTACAGCTGCGCAAACCAGGCCCACTGAATTTGAAACTGACCGACATCACACTGAGCAGCTCCTCTTCCTAGTACCCTCTCCTAGCCAGGAGAAGCTCCACTCTGCCCTATGCTATGTGTTTCTGTCACCTACAGTCTCACCTGGCCCCCGTTGTTGTAATAACTGAGCAGCTAACATATATTAACGAATATCACTTCACCACACCCTGTGACAAAGATAAGGATCGGATCAGCATCCCCTTTTTACATATGGGAAACCGAGGCACGAGACAAATTAAGGCTGATTTACAAAAACAATTTTAGGTGCACCGTTCCCATTAAAACTAATAGGAATCAGGCAGCCAAATCGTGTGAGGTCACACAGAGCTGGGAATTGAACCCAGAATGCTACTTCAGCATCCTTTCTTCCTCTGCTGGGTATAATGGCCTTGGTGAGGACAAGGAGCATGGGGTAAGTTAACCTGCAGGCAACAAACCCTGCCCCTTTCGACTATGCCCTTCTGTGATTTCCTTCACCGCTGATCTGAGGACCAGTATCTCTGCAATATTTCAAAGGGGCCACATAACAGGGGGAGCTTGCCCCTGGGCTGAGCCAGCCATGACTGCAAAAGGAGTCCTACCTGAGAGGAATCAGGGGATGCCGATATAGACGGAAGCAGAAAGCTACGGGGTGGAGGTGGGGGGGCAGACAGAGGAAGGAAGCCTCAGCCAGAAGGCTAGGTGCCTGCTGAGCAGAATAAGGCCTCTGTGGAGGGCAGAAGCTTAGGAAGTGGGTATGAACTATGAGGCTACTATGATGGACCTTGCATGCGGGACACTAAGGACCACTTTGAATTACTTTGGGCTACTGACCCTGTTGCAGGGAAGGGCTGGTGATAGCCCTGAGAGAGACGACACCACTCCCAAGGGCTCTTGAAAAGAGGGAACAGAGGGAGGGCTGTGCAGAAAAACCATGGGACTCATGGCGAGTGGCCTCCCAGCTACAGGCCAGAATTAGGGCTGCCAGATTCCATGCTGCATTCCCCCGATGCCTATGGGACTGCTGGTATATGCCCACTTGCACCGCTGGCCAGAATTTGGCCCCAAAAGAGGAGGTGATGCAAATTGTAATGGTGCTCAAATAAATAATAATAATAATAATTAACAGGCCAGCATGCTCCGGACCACTGCTTTACATAGCATCTCCAGCAACCCAGCTCCACCTAGGACCATGCGGCTGCATTGGTACAGCATTGATCAGGGGAGTGGGAGGAGGCAGGGGAAGTGAGCCCCCTTGTGAATCCCCGACACTGCCTCCCAGTTGATGGGAAAACGCTGCCTGGATTACAGAAAACATCGCCTGCCGGTGCATTATTGAAATATGGTTTTTTGAAGCCCAGAGTGCACTATGCTGCTTGCATCTTGAGAAGCCAGACGAAACATTTTTTTTCCCTGTGCTTTGCCACTGCCACTTTGCTTTGATAATTTATTTTTAATAGTCCGGTTACAAATGAGATTGAAAAGGAAGCGCATTGCCCGAATGCTGAGAACATGCATTTCTGAGTCACATCGCTAGCTCTCCCCTCATGCCTCCTAGGCCTCTAATAAACTACAAAGTAACATTAAGAAAACACTAAAAACTCTTTATCTGTTGAGATTCAGGAATCAGTAGAGTGAGCAGTCAATAATTAATTCTGCATATTTGCCATACATCACTGCAGGCAGGAGACAGGCAAGGGAGGCTGGGAGTTCAAGTGCTCAGAATAAGGATTTCCAGATTCAGGTTGTTAATAAAGGAGGCCAAATAGACACATCTAGTGTTACATATTGGGCCAATGCTACGCTCCAAGTAGGACATCGGGGCAGTCAGAATTAATTCCACATCACTCCCAAACTTTTTTACTCTGCTATCAGTTTCATGCCCCATAGCTATTCACTGGGGGAGGACACATAGCCATCTTTCCCAATCCCTATGCTCCAACTATCACATATTAAAAAAACCCCGATGTAATGGCCCCTGAAAAAAGGCGGGCCTGATTCACTTCAGTGCTATGCCAGTTTACCTCCAGCTATTTCAATGATGAATGAGCCCCTCGAACTTTGGCCTGTAACAGGCTCAATGCCTTTGACTCCCAATGATAGCATAGGGGGTAAAGATGCTCAGAACGGTGTAAGAAGAGCTCAGTCTCTACTGAGGAGAGCAATCAGAGTCTGACTCAAAACCCATTGCAGTTAATAGAATGACTTTCATGGACTGTGATGGGCTTTGCCACAGAGCCTTGAAGGAGGCAGTTTGGCCTAGTGGGTGGAGTAACGGACAGGGCCTTGGGAGACCTGAATTCTATTCTCAGCTCTGCTATTGGCCTGCTGGGTGGCCTTAGGCAAGTCACATCATCTCCCTGTGTCTCAGTTTCCCCATCTGTAAAGTGACCTCCTTTGTAAAGTGCCATGAGAGCTACTGATGAAAAGCACTAGATAGGAGCTTGATATTATTGAGAGCAAAATGTGGCCACCCCAGAGGTGACGCAGGAAAGGGAGACATGGTTCTGGCCTCACAGACTTATAATCTGGACTTTAGACATGGCACAAGTGAGTGTGAGGGCAGGTGAGAGAAGGGAGTGGAGCAGCAAAGGGATGGACAGGGATTCAGGAGATCGCTTTGATCATTTATGTAATATGTCGGCACACGCACGTTGATCGTGTGCCTTATTTTGAGAACCATTCATCCAAATCCAGGGGCAACTGAGAAAAACCAGTTGTAAACTGGATCCCAATTTGTAGCTCTGGTCTGAATCGATGCAGAAGAACGGCAGGAGGGAGGTTGGGTTTGCAGTTAAGGCAATGACTTGTGTCTCAGAAGACAGAGGTTTAGCTCTGCCCTAGATTCCCTGTGTGACAAGTCACTTCAGGGCCAGATTTTGAAAGGTGCAGACGGGTGCCTAATGGGATTTTCAAAAGCTCCTATGCACCTAACTCCCATTGACACCAATGGGAAATGGGTAACCAAATACCTTGGAGGATCGAGCCCTAACTCCCACAGAAAATCAATGGGAATTAGGTAGCTGACTGTGATTTATGCCTTTCAAACTCTCCCCCATGGCTCCCAAGGCCAGAAGGGACCCATTATGGTCATCCAGCGTGACCTCCTGCACAGCAGAAGCCACAGACCTTCATCACACCAAAGAATCTGTTATGCACTGGGGCCCTCGCTCGCACCCCCACCAGCCTGCAATCCTCCCCTGCAAGCCAGGTGCGGGTGAGAGGCGATGCTGACCCAGCAAATCATCAAGCCAACTTCCCCCAAGAAGGGGAGAAATGAATACAGAAATCATGCCAAGGTTAGAAACACCTACCTGGGGCTAATGACAGAGATGGCGCTCAGCTCTGGGGCGCTGAGAGGCTCTTGATGAAGGAATGGTACCATGCAGGTAAATGGTGCGGTTAGCCGGTGGTTTGGGCTATGTGTTTATGTATTAGCTTCCTTGTGTAGGTCAGATGTCTTCCCAAGGGGGTTCCTGCTAATCTCCCTCTTAGGATCTCAATTACACACTCAACACAGATTAACAACAACTGCAAAAAAAAAAAAAAGAAGAAGAAGATAATAGAACAGTCAGAGCAAAAGGAAACCTCTGAGGAAAACACAGAGCACTTAGACCAGAACAAATAGCAACGGATTCACTGGGAAAGGAAATCAATGCGGCTGATATTTATTACAGTCTTTATGGAGGGAGATGGGACTCCAAACAGAGCCTTTTTAGAGTTCTGGTCCACTTGGGTTTAGTCATAAAAATAATGAGTGTGTGTTCAGCCTTTCATTATTGCTTCATGGCCACTACATTTTAATTAGAGTGAGGGGGGGAAAAAAACACCAGCTAATTCATAATTTAGTATCTGTTCTGCTGCAGGCATCCATTCAATCTTCCAAAAGCAACGGTCCCTTTCATTCAGATTGGGTAGTCGCTGTTCAAACGGCCTTTTGATGCCACACATAAAGTGAAAACAAACAACCCAGCGAAGGGGAGAAGGGAGGGAGGGGGAGGAAGACAAACAATGCAATATGTAGAGAATCTAGAACAACATAACATCACACAACAGGAGGCAAAGCCTAACGTTAGTGGCTGTAATTCAACACACATTGGAGCAGACATCACAAAGGAAGAGCAGAGCAACATCGTGTTCGGCACA
This sequence comes from Trachemys scripta elegans, assembly GCF_013100865.1. Classification (NCBI taxonomy): domain Eukaryota; kingdom Metazoa; phylum Chordata; order Testudines; family Emydidae; genus Trachemys; species Trachemys scripta. Next base: position 6,955,346 of record NC_048319.1, on the reverse strand, counting down.
TTTGGTTCATCAGATCCATCCTGCTTCCATGAGTTGCCAGTTCCTGAGTCTTCAAAGGAAAATGAACCCCCCCCCTCCACCACCACATTCACACAGAGCTGCACCTACCAACACAAATGCATGCACATACATGCACAGATATGCCTCACATGCATTCAAGTACATACAGCTGCACACATCTGCATGCATCTAAACGCCTATGGTGAGATATACGTGCATGTGAACACACATCTACATGCATGCAGTTCCTTGCACACGCATACACATACATGGACACGTGCACACTAAAGCACCAATGAGCAGCTTCTACCCTGGAGCAGGAGATTTGATGGCCCTTATCTTAGTATAACTGCAAAAGCTATTATTGGTCATAAAATTATCCATTAGCCTGAATCTCTTGGATGAGCTTGTGGCAGGATCTTTGTCCCTGGGGATATCATCTAGTACCATGCAACTTTATTATGTAGCGCATCCTTTGTGCCGAGCGTATTTCATAATGATGTATGGGGTTAAAATTAAACATCAGCAAGAGAGACAGAGCAGCTGCAGCCTATACCTCGTCACCCTTTAGCCTAAGATGGGTCAAAGGTCAGGAGCAGCCATAAGGGGTGGGCAAGAATGAAGGAAAGAAGGAAGATCAAGGAGGCTGACGGGACAGGGTGGCAATAGGGCGTACTGAATGTCATGGAGCAGAGGCAGCACCTCAGTTCCTCTACTTGGTTAGGTGGGCAAGACAGCAAGAAGCCAGGTGAAGACAGAATCCAAGTTTTAGATGGTAAAGGATAGTAGGGTGAGAGAGGAAGAAACAAAGACTCTGATGGCTTTGTATCATGTTCTGCATGGTTCTGAGAGGTGAAGGGTGAGTGTGGGATAGATAGATAGATAGATAGATAGATAGATAGATAGATGTACAACAGTGTTGTGCAGAGGTACAGTTATCCACACACAAGCAAATGAGACACTGAAGCTACCAGAATAAGAAATACAGCCTGTGTCCGCACAGATGACAGGCAGCCAAATCAGGTCCAAACAACAGCATGTCACCCCCAGGATAGAAGAAGTAAATGGATCAGCGAGGCTGTTGTGTTGCTATGCATCCAGGGCCGGCTCCAGGGTTTTGGCCGCCCCAAGCAGCCAAAAAAAAAAAAAAAAGCCGCGATCGCTATCTGTGGCGGCAATTCGGCGGGAGGTCCTTCGCTCCGAGCGGGAGTGAGGGACCATCCGCTGAATTGCCACCGAATAGCTGGACCTGCCGCCCCTCTCCGGAGCGGCCGCCCCAAGCACCTGCTTGCCAGGCTGGTGCCTGGAGCCAGCCCTGCATGCACCCAGGCAGCCGGTTCATAGGCCAGAGATAGTGGCTATTACATCCAGCCTGTGCCAGCTGGATGTACGTGCCAGGAGAATAAGAAGCCAAGCCAGATGAAGGGCAAGGATGTCAGCAGGTGCTTACTGTTCACTAGTCTCCAGGCCGTGATTGGACAGGTAGTTAGGAAGATGATGAGGACTGGCAGAGGAGATGCAATTTTGGAAGTGCTCTAGATAGGTGAGGGGGCTGTTCCACCAAGCATGCAGTACCAGTGTCCCCATTGGCCCCTTCCCCCAATCTGTGTGATTGTGGTTGCTATGGTACCCATCTCCCAGTGCGGGTCCATGGCCTTTCCTCATTTATTGCAAGGCTACGCTGAGACATTCCCCAGGCTCCTGCTTGATCTGCTGCTAACCAACGTTCCAGTAACCCAACTGAGCCACCCAGGAATGGATTGCGGTGCAAGGCCACAAGCACAGACCACAGAAGAGATGCCTCCTTCTGCAGAGTAGATACCACTGGTCAGGCCCCATAGCGGGTGCAGATTCCTCACTGGTCTATTCAGCCAGTTGGCAAACTGCTTTTAATGCTGTCCGGCTGGACCCATTTTAAAGATGAGGTAACTGAGGCACAGAGAAATGCAGCCTGAGACCACACAAGTCAGTGGCAGAGCAGGAATAGAACCCAGGAAGCCTGCTGCCACAGCCCTCCCTGCTCTATTCACACTCTGACTTTGCAGCCTCTTTGCAGACGTTTTGGAGATCAGTGGCACTGAGGTCTGACTCACGCTGGAGAATTTGAAGTTTGATTTGGGGTGTTTCCTATTCCAAGTATAGCTCAAAATCAAATTATTTTAGTTAGGGCAGGGAGGGGAAGAAAAACAGAGTAAAGTCAATGGCTCCTGTCTGGCAAAGATAAGCCAGGCAGGGCAAGATATTAATTCTGATTCCGTTAGCACACCAAACAAAGAGAGCCATAATTCCACCCTTGTTGAAATCCGAGGAAATTACTCTCCCCAACGGTGCATAATTCGGAGGAGATAAATCATTACAACCAGAGAGAAAAACTAACACCCAGTTATTCAATACCATTTGTAATGAGCCTGTCTGAAAGAGATCCTCTGAGCTGGTCACTTGCATCCCCTTTTCAAGCAGAGACACAGAAAGGCTATTTCTAAATTAATGTTAAGCCTAGAAAATATGCTGGGCTTTGCAGAGCCTTATACAAAATGCAGTGGTCCAATACCTGCCCTTCTCTGGCTCCCTCCTATCACCATGTCAGTGACTGGAACCTGGATAGGCTGCTCCAGTGTGGCTGCATGGTATCACTGGTCAAAGCTAACTCATCATCAACTAAGGAACACAGGAGGGTTAAGTGACTTGCCCAAGGTCACATAGCAAATCAGCGATAGAGCTGGGAATGGAACCGAGGAGTCCTGGCGAGCAGTTCTCTCTTCTATCTCCCCACAACGTTCAGGACAGACTCTGCAGGGTACAGAGAGGCACGAACATTTGCGAGAGTTTTGCTGATTAAGGTAAATATTTCCCCCCTTTCTAAAGGAGTAGCAGCCACTATGGGACTTTGCGGGCACAGCGATAGCTTCAGCCTCCTCTCCTCAAATTCACAGCCATGCCTGCTCTGTTCTCAGAATGGTATTTTTGTGCCAAGCGGCTGTATGGTCTAGGACCTAGAGCAAGGGTTTGAAAGTCAAATAACCTAGGTTCAGGTCCCAGTTCTGCCAATGACTTGCTGTGTGTCTTTGGGCAAGTCACTACAACTCAGCTACTTCCCCTTTGGTAACTAACAATACCTACAGGGCTGCTAATGAACCCACTAATCTCAGTTACACCCGGGCAACTTCACTGGAGTCACAAGAATTGCCACATGGGATCAGAACAACAGTCCACCTAGTCTGACACATACTCTCTGACAGTGGCCAGCACCAGCCAATTGTTGGGGTTAATTGAAAGCAGAACTGGGTCCTGTGTTTGCAAAGCACATGAAACACAGAGAAGAAACTGTTATTATGAAATTCCATTTGCTACAAAAATCGGTACATTTCCAAGGGGCCACAGCAACTGTTCCAGTCTCCCGTTTCCACCTGCAGACCCAATCGTTTTGGGTTACTCTGGAGGAGACGGAAAGCAATCACAATGCCAAGCACAAAACAAAGAAGGAGAAACCTCCCAGCTTCAGGGAAGAAAGGGAAACGGTGTCTCAAGCTGTTTCTCCATATGAAATGGAGAAAGCTGCAGCTTTCTGCAACCACCTGGTGCTTAATTGCCACTTAAAATAATTATCTTCAACCTTATCCCTAGGAGAAACCGCTTTTTGCACAGAACAGACAAACAGACAGACAGACAGGGAAGGAGGCTGGCAATTGCCTTCTAAACCTCCCGCTGCTGTGAAAAGAAGGGGAAAAGATAAAATCAATCCATGCAACAGGTGAGTTACACGTGCTGGGAAGGGACACAAATCTCCATACATGAAGGTAATTTATCAGTGCTTTTGAAGTCTCCACGTCATCGTGATGAATATTTTTAATCTGGTGATTCATAGATTCCAAGGCCAGAAGGGGACCACTGTGATCCTCTAGTCTGCCATCGGCCAGACAACTTCCCCAAAATAATTCCTGGGGCAGATCTTTTAGAAAACCATCAGGTCTGGATAATCAGGTATCTATAGCTAAGGATCTACCCGGAAGAACATTTCTTACCCCTGCCTAGAAAAAGAGGGAAACCATCCCAGCTTTAAGACAAACAAGGGAACAATTCCTGGCCGAGACAAGAGAATGTAGTGTTGGTGAGAAAGGTGCATCCTGTCTCCAACTGCTTCAGAGGAAAGCACAAGAACCCCAGCAGTTTAATGAACCTAGGAAAAGCTACTCCCTAACCCCAGCGAGTTGTCGGCTTCTACCCTGAAGCATGAGCATTTAAACCACTTCTATACTTCCTATTTCCTATTTCATGATGCTGTGGATGTTCTCACCATCCAGCTCACCTTTCTTTTGAACCTTACCAAGCTCTTGGCCTCAAGGATATATCAGTGGCAGTGAATTCCACAGACTTCCTCAAGCGGCCCTTCTTCCAATGTGCTTCACTCCAGGAGTACAGAAGGACCTCGCAAAAGTGGAGGAGTAGAATTCTGTGGATAAACAGAGGGCTTCAGTTTTCAGAGCTATCACCTCACACTTACCTATCTAGTCTTTCTTATTACCATATCTGTCTAATCTAGTCTAGCTATCGCCACGTTCTCATCATCATGATACTCAACACACCTCTCTTCACCAGCACTCAATTCACTTAAATGTAATAGTACTGAATATCTTCCATGCTGGTGTGTTGTAGGATTCACAGCTAAGCTTTATATAAAAAAAATTAAATTATGATGATTTTCTCAGTGAAAAGCTTGAATTCACACGTAACCTGCACATGCTTAGGAAGCCAGAGAAGATAATAAGAAAATCCTCAATCACGCCATCACTTTAAAAGAGATTCTTTCAAGGGCAGCAGTGGGTCACCAAGCCATGGACTTGACATTAATATCCCAAATGGACAGGACTGCCAGTTTAGAAGAATCAATTTTTTAGCAAATAACCTGTCACCCAGAGGAACCTGGTCAGACGGTCTCATATCTAATAAGACTGTGATCGGTTTTTTGTTTGTTTTTCTTTTCTTCTTCTTGGCCCAGATCCTCAGTGATGTAAATCAGCATTATACCCCTGAAATCAATAGAGCTACATCTCTTTAAACAGCTGCGCATCCAGCCCTGCACTCAGCCTTTGTTACAAATCGGGTTTCAAGAGATTCTTGGCAAAAAGAAGCAAACAAACGTCTTCTTGCTCATTTAAATATCTCAAGGCCAACACCAATGCATTGTGGGAATTATTCAAATGAGCTTTTTAGAAGAGTAGAAACAAGACAATTAATGCAACAGTTAAACATTTTTTAATGCATTGAGATTGTAAGAACACTGCTGGTTTATAGTTAGATTAACTGCTTCGGGGCTCATAATGACTGGGCCTGATTCTGACTTCACTTAGGGCCCAATTCTACTAACGCTTTGGGCCAGATACCGATCCCCTTACTGACATGAATGGGATTATTTGTTACTACCTGACTTAAGAGAGGCATGATGTGGCCTCTAACCATCAAGGTCCAAGGGACTTACTCATGTGAAGTTACTCTATTTGGTGAGGTTTATTTGTCTGAAAGGGCTAATCAGTTGTCAGAATGCAGAGGTACTTCACCAGGGTAAATCAGGAATAAATCCACCGAGGTCAACAGAGTTATTGGAATGTGAGATCAAATAAGGCCTACCAGGTTAGATTCTAGCACCCTTACTCATATTAAATAGTACCCAGTTAACCTGCGAATAGGGTCATCAAAACTGATGGGATCACTCAGGCAGTACTTCTCATGATTCTAGCCAACATAGTTGACGTCTATAGTTATAGGCTATGCATCTGATTCTGTTTTACATTACTGACAGAGTCACTTGCCCTCTCATTCTCTTGAAAAAAGGGAGTTCAGACTGAAGATTTATCCAACTTCCAATGAACGCTTTACCCGTCAAACATTCTCCATAACTGTTATTAATGGGTTTGCTAATTACCGACACTATTTGTGTTTGGCCAGTTTTGACCACCCAGAATCCGCTCCTCTTAGGGTTTAATTTTGTTTGTCTTTTTTTTTTAAATAGTAAAAATATATTTTACCAATTATCAGAAGAGCAATGCTAACCCAGATAAAAACCAAATTATAGATCAAGCCGGGTAACCCACATTCATCTTCCAATGGAAGAGACGAGCACAGTTATGATCTTAATCAGACCTTGTCTCCAATTACTTTCATCTGTGGATCCCAGTGTATGATGCGGACACTAATTAAGCCTCACAACCTCCCCCTTGAAGTATTCAGATCCCTGTTTGCTAGGGTTACCATACGTCCGGATTTTCCCGGACATGTCCGGCTTTTGGGGGCTCAAATCCCCGTCCGGGGGGAAATCCCCAAAAGCCGGGCATGTCCGGGAAAACCGGGAGGGAGGGCTGGGCTGGGGTCGCGGGGCCGGGCGCGCGGTGCC
>NC_048319.1:6890958-6948679 GCF_013100865.1 Trachemys scripta elegans | reverse complement strand
GCCGGGGGGGTGCGTTGGGCCGCGGGGCCGGGAGGTCGGGCCGGGAGCCGGGGGGGGTGCGTTGGGCCGCGGGGCCGGGAGCCGGGGGGGGTGCGCTGGGCCGCCGGGGCCGGGAGCCGGGGGGGTGCGCTGGGCCGCCGGGGGCCGGCCGGCAGTGCTGGGCGGGCCGGGGGTGGTCCGCCGGGGGCCAGGGCCGGCACCCCAGGGCCCGAGCCAACCCAGGCTGGAGCCGCCGGGGGGGCCAGCCTGGGCCGCACCTCCTCCCCCCACACCTCCCCTTACCTGCCCAGGCTTCCCGCGAATTAAATGTTCGCGGGAAGCAGGGGAGGGGGCGGAGACTTTGGGGAGGGGGCGGAGTTGGGGCGGGGCTGGGGGCGGGGCCAGGGCCCCGTGGAGTGTCCTCCTTTTGGAGGCACAAAATATGGTAACCCTATGTTTGCAGTTGGAAGAACTGGGCCACAGCGGGGTGAAGTAACTGCCCCCGGGGAACAGGGCAATGGCGTGATAGCAGCCCCATTTATGGCTTCCTCCTGAACATCTCTGTCCAGTGGCACGATGGAATATTAATAATACTATCTATGGCGGGGTTTCTTGCACCTTTCTCTGAAGCAGCTGGTACAGGCCCCTTCTGGTGGCAGGACACTGCACTATACGGATCCCTGATTTGAAACAGCCTGGCAGCTCCCATGTTCCTATGGGCTGATCTGTGGGGTGTACAGAGATGGGCAGGGCACAAACTAAATCTTGGGGAAGCTTGGATCTGATACCAAGCTGAGCACTTCGGGCTCATCTCTAAGATTCTGAAAACATTAGAGGTACCAGGGCTTATTTGTTGCTGTCTGTTTGGTGGGGTTTATTTGTCTGAAAGGGCTAATCAGCTGTCAGGAAATTGTTCAAATCTATTCAGATTAGGCAGCGTGATTTGTGTTTCAGTGGCAGTGTACATTCAGCTAACAAATTCCGAGCCAGATCCTAGCGTACATCTGGAGTAACTCCACTAAAGTGCATGGGCTTGCTCCAGGTTTACTCCAATATAACTGGGAGCAGACTATGGCCTTTTACGTTTGGTGCGGAGGATGCATTTATCTCCTATTTTCCATCATTCAGTCAGTCTTCATTGTGTGCTGAAACAGTCTAGGCCAGATTCTGATCTCATTTGCATTAGGTTAACTCCACTCATTTTAATGGCGCTACTCTGGATTTACAAATAAAAGAGAACAGAATTTGATCCATTCTAATTGAACATTTTTTGTGGCGGACATTAAATCCCTGGGGTGAAATCCTGGCCCCACAAAAGTCAATGGGAGTTTTGCCATCGACTTCAATAGAGCCAGGATTTCACCCAGATTGCCAAACTGGTCCTTAAACTGAGCATTGAGTTTCCATCCATCAATAGACAGTGGATAAATAGCAGGGGTGATTTGGGGATGAATTATTAGTAGTTGCAAAGCTCCTTTGAAATGCTGCAAGGCGCAGTGCTAAAGAAATGCAAAATATTGTTTATTTTCAGCGATTGAGGTTCCATTGTGCTGGTCGCTGTATATACAGAGAGTGAGATCCCTTCCCTGGCTGGAAAAAGCTTACAACCTTAAAAGGGGGAGAGAGAAAATAGAAGCAGAGAGTGGAAGTCACTTTCCAAAGGTCACACCACAGATCAGTGGCAGAGCCAGGAACAAAATCCAGGTTTTCTGATGCCTAATACAGGGCTCTAACCACTAGATCACATTGTCTTCTCATCTCTATGTATTGAAATATGGAGAGGGGGGCACACTACACCCTGAGGGCAGGGAAACCAAACATTACAGGCCTTAATCCCCTTTCCACTGCTCTGGCTGTGTAAAAAGGTCTTACAGCCACTTTGCACTACTGGGCGGGTGGGTCAAGTGGCCAGAGTGTCACTGAGAATCAGGCTTTTCCTGCTTATAGTCAATTCTTTTTAAAAGTCATTATCATGTCAGAGGGGGCTGGACTTTTAGCTCATGGCGCATGCACTGTTTATAACCCAGATTACCCATGCTGCCTTTCACCTCTTACAAATCATTCTCCCCCGATGCCTTTTCCCCCCTCCTGGGCCCTTGTTCGGTTGTAACTGGAAATGTTAGGATTGATGCACTGATTCTTTCGTGGATAAGGCTGGCTGTGTCTGGGTGGACAGATTGGGTTATTACTTATAACTAGGTTATCCCCAGCAATGTTTCCAATCAAGTGGATTTACTCCTCTCCATTGAAGCTGCTTATTTCTCTGCTGGCGGGGAAAATACGGCTATTTAGAGGCGTTTATGGCGGCTGCAAAGGCCTTTCCAAGCAGAAGTATGAGCTACGTCGCTGTAGCTTCTAGCAAGTCACTGAGCCCACTTCATCCATCTTGTTTCACGACCTCTTGCTCCTGTTCTCTGCACTTCTTTACAAGCCAGCATTTCAATGGGATGCGTGCTGGGATTGCTTTCTACCTGAGGCTGACAAGAACTCCACAAGCCCAGCTAACCCTTAAAACACTTGTCTCTGGCTGTCAGCCATAACATATGCATCAAGAAACACAGGTGGGCCAATTTAGGCCCCAAAGGTGGGTTCTGATGTGCAAACAAGCTGCCTGATTTTCCACGAGCCTGCACCTTGGGCACCTATTGGCACCAATGCAAAATGGGTACAAAATGCTCCTAAATCAGACTCTTGTCACAGCACACCCCCACTTGGCCCTGATTTTGAACAGGTGTAAAAGAAGACACAGGGCAGTGGGGAAGATCTGAAGAAATACTTCTTCCACCTCCATTTGGGTTTTTGTTTCATTCCAATGAAGCAGGGTTTGTTGTTTTTTAAAGTATCCATTTATTTATTTAAATAGTCTTCTGAATTTAAACGTTAGCACCACACATGGGAACACAGCAATGGACATATGATCAAATAAATAATGTTGCAATAGCATTTAAAAGGCTATCAGGGTCAGGGGGGTTATTGTGTACAAGAGAACGGTAGATAGATTAATTGAAAACATATCTGTCTGTCATCATATTATCCGAGCATCACTCAAGCATTGATGCTGTATGGGGATACTGGCAATTATCCTATAGCATAGGCCTGTGACTTACAGGACAGATCCATGAAAAACCACAGCTATCATCAAATGCTTAGGAAGGTAGCAATCTTGGCCTGTCTATTAAGTTTAAATTCATACATATTATTGAGGCTCACAAGTGCCTAAAGGCAGCTCTACCTATAAAATAGAAAGACACATGGGGTTTGGTTCTCGTTAACACTTCATAATGAGCAGCAGTTGAGTGGCACCCATAGCACAGTGGCAAAGGATGGCATAAATACTTATTTTTGACTGTGCTCCCCAAAGTTTTTATTCCACCATGCAACTGCATTCCTACTAGATCCTACTTCTCCATTTTAGCGGGTAACAGCAATCTGATACAGATTATACTATGCAGGATATACCGTGAGCCTCACAAAAGGAGAGCTGTCACCCAGAAGGACGTCTTCCTGGTTTCGGTGTGACTTGGCTTTGGATGACTGAATGAACAAGTGGTGCTGCTCAGGATGAACATTGACATAACAAAGATGGAGGCGGAAATTTGGTCAGCCAACAGGAAAGGGCCACAGCCCTTCTGAGACAGCGACTCTGAGGTAACATGCACAGCTGCCCTGACTGAGAGAACCCCTGGGAAGTAACATGGCACAGATGCCCTGAGTGAGACAGCCCCTGTGAGGTAACGTGGCACAGACGCCCTGACAGAGAGCCCCTGTGAGGTAACTTGGCACAGAAGCCCTGACAGAGAGCCCCTGTGAGGCAACATGGCACAGCCACCCTGACAGAGAGCCCCCGTGAGGTAATGTGGCACAGCCCCTGTGAGGTAACGTGGCACAGACGCCCTGAACGAGAGAGCCCCTGTGACATAATGTGGCACAGCCACCCTGAGCGAGAGAGGCCCTGTGAGGTATCGTGGCACAGCCACCCTGATTGAAAGGGCTCCTGTGAGGTAATGTGGCACAGCCTTTGTGAGGAAACATGTCACAGTCCCTGTGAGGAAAAGTGGCACAGCCCCTGTGAGGTAATGTGGCACAGTCCCTGTGAGGTAACGTGGCACAGACACCCTGAGTGAGAGCCCCTGTGAGGTAATGTGGCACAGTCCCTGTGAGGTAACGTGGCACAGACACCCTGAGCGAGAGAGCCCCTGTGAGGTAACATGGCACAGGCACCCTGAGTGAGAGCCCCTGTGAGGTAATGTGGCACAGACCCTGTGAGGTAACGTGGCACAGACGCCCCAAGTCAGATCCTGTGAACAAGCTAAGATGGCACAGCCACTGTGTTGTACTAAACAGCGCCTGTACGAGAAGCTGGAGTATTCCCAGGGCCATCAATGCAATGTCACTGATTAGAAGGCAGGGTAGGAAATTAAACGAAGCAGATGAATTAAAGCCAGACTCCACAGGCTGCATCTGTTCCTCCATTCCCTTTGGGTGCAACACTGATATAGCTTTAAAAAGTAAATTTAGTGCTGAGGAAAGCTGCCAAACTGATGGCCCTGGAGACTGAAGCTCTCAATGTTTCCCTAACTTGGGTAAAGCAGAGAGGCACGCAGCGACGGTTCCAGCTTCCTATCAGCATGTCTCAGCCTGGACTGCGTCTTCTGGGACAGGCAGCTAGGTGGGACTGTCCTGCCTGGGCTTGTTACCTCCATAGAGAGGTTAAGTTGGGGATTACTGTAGCTCAGAGCTGGAGGGAGTTGAACACAGCAGCAGTGTTCCTGATCATCCGATCTGAAATGTCGCAGCAACAGTCGGACCCCAGAGACAAACAAATCCGACACAAACATCCACGGTGCAGAGTGCAAACCAGCAAACACCTACGCCCCATGACGATACCGGCGTGGAATGCGGACTGGAGTATGCACACCCTGCTGCTTCCTTGCCTTTGCCTTGTGCACACCTATAATTTAGAGAAAAAGGGGAAGATCCATTTAGGAGTCATTTGAATGATAGGCATCTTCATGATATTAAGACATATAATAATAGCTTGACAAGCTAGTCTGAAGAGCCTGGACTATTTCATAGTGGATACAGAGGTACCATGCCATGCATGAGACCCATCTTGCCACCTAGGGTATATAGGGGGAACCTAAACATATCTCTATATACCAATGAGATCCTCCCTTGTTAGCTACCCCTGCATTCACAAACCCTTGATGCCTAAAATAGACAGATTATAAATAGTTGGCTTGGCCAATTCTGTGAGCAGCTTAATGGTATGATCCCAAGATTTAGCAACAGAGCAACTGAAAATAAAATGGTAAGGCAGTAGGGGGAGAATAGTAGCCAGACCAGGGGTAGGCAACCTATTGGCACGCGTCCCAAAGGCGGCACGCGAGCTGATTTTCAGTGGCACTCACACTGCCTGGGTCCTGGCCACCAGTCCGGGGGGCTCTGCATTTTAATTTAATTTTAAAGGAAGCTTCTTAAACATTTTAAAAACCTTATTTACTTTACATACAACAATAGTTTAGTTCTATATTATAGACTTATAGAAAGAGTCCTTCTAAAAGCGTTAAAATATATGACTGGCACGCGAAACCTTAAATCAGAATGAATAAATGAAGACTCGGCACACCACTTCTAACAGGTTGCTGACCCCTGAGCTAGAAGATGCAAGGGTGGGATGAATTAGCACCAGCAGAATTACTCCTACCAGCTTTCCAGCCATCCAACCGCTAGAGGGCAATGCAGTCTCAGTCCCCTAACTTTAAAAATCTCTTAACGAGAAATGGCAAAATAACAAAAATCCAAAGAAAGAAAGAAAGATCTGGTTCCCTAGCCAGCTATTTTTCAAACACAGGTAACTTGTATTGCACCACAGGATGGGGGAGAAAAGTAGGGGTGTATCTCTAAGAAACTTGACTGGTTTTTGTCCCCTTTCCATACTGTACCTTTCAGTGTTTCTGTGGGGTTTCCACCCCTCCAAGCAATACGATCCATCATTTGAAGGATGGCATCTCACTGGTTCCTGCTGCTCTGAAGAAAGACAACAACTGCATTTAGAATAAAAGATTGTCAAGCAGATCCCAGATGTCATTCAAAGCCTATCTCAGAGAAAAACGTTAATACAGGCAGCTCCCTGCACCACCATAGTTAATTCAATCCTTGCAGATATCCCCCTGAGCTACAAAAATGCTCCCTGAGTCTGGCAATGCTGCCAACTGTAGGCGCTAGGTATCTGAGCAGATGCATAGCTAATTCAAGGCAGGTCAGTTTGGCTCCTTCAGAGCAAAAGACTGGGATTTAAAAGGCAGAGGAAGCAAAAATGCGCCTTCTGGATTTCATCATGTGAATTCCACATTTCAAAACAAGGGTAACATGAAAATGGGAGTCTATTTCTGAGTCAAGGAGGTCTCCACATTATTTGCCTTTGGTGGCTCAGACCACAGGCTAAGCTGATGAAGAAATGTTGTGTGTTGCTCTCTTTGAGTTAATTATTCCTGGACACTCTGCTTGGACATTCTGAGCTGTTTATTGAACTGTCTGTCAAGCCTGGCCGTGACGAGGAACTCACCAAGAGCCGGTAATCAGGGCCGAGCTCTCTTCCACCAGCTTCCCTTCTGCCTTTGTTACGTGCCCCATCTCTTGTTGCCTGGGCTCCGCTGCATGGCGTTATCTAAATAAGAAACAGGGTGTTCCCAGCATGGTGCAGACCGTCGGGGCTCCATCAACAGCGCATTTCACCAACATCAGGGTGGTGGAGCCAGCCCGGCCAGCGTGGGGAGAACTCAGAGGTAACCCTCACTTGCAACACACACGCCTCTCTCTACCCAACCTTCTCTCAACTGCCTAAGCCTCCGGGGCGAGACCTCAAAGGGGCATGACCCCACTTCTAGCTTCTCTGACCTGCTCCCCATTGCCACCCCCCGCTCCGCAACTAAATGCCCCAACATTAGATGCTTCTCTCTCATCACAAGAGATGACCCCCCCACATCCACGCCAAGCTTTTCAGCCACCCTGCAGGTCTCCCTCTGGAAACCACCATAACCCACCTCCCTCCCACTCCTCCTCTTCCTTCCCAGTATGTGCACCTGGACAACCCACCTCCCTCACCTGAGAGGAGGAAAGCAGATTGCCTATGCCAGGGATCAGGCAGATATGGGCAGCATGAATCCTTCTTGGCAAGATGCCCACTGCACCTCACTCTCACCAGCCACCCCGCTGCTGTATGGCTCCTACTCTCTTGATTGTCTGAACTCTCTATTATCTCAATAAAATCCATGGGATCCTCCCCCCACCCCCGGCTATTTGGATAATTGTGAATACACTGTACATATATAGTATCAGAGGGGTAGCCGTGTTAAGTCTGGATCTGTAAAAAGCAACAGAGAGGCCTGTGGCACCTTTAAGACTAACAGATGTATTGGAGCATAAGCTTTCGTGGGTGAATGCCCATATAATGTACATATAAAGACCCCCATCCCTTTGGTGGAAGGTAAAGGCAAGCGCCATCCAGGCTATTGACTGGGTAACGTATTTCTGTGGGGCTATTTTTACGCATGTGCTATTTATCCAGTAGATGGTACCAGGCCTATTATTAAGGCTACCCCGGGTCTGCACATGTGCTGAAAATCCTAACTGGCTTTGTCTGAGCAGAGAGACCCCCAGAGTGCTATTGAAGGCTTGGGATTGGGGCTTGCTGGGCAAGGGGGTGGTTCATGGCAGTCAGAGAGGAGATAGAACATACACAGCCCTGCTGAGGAGTGACATCTGAGGGTGAAATTCACCCCGTGCAGAGAGCAGCATACGGTCTAGGCACCAGAGAAGTCATATTCCAACCCTATTTTGAGGACTTCAGTGGTGCAGGGACCTAGGATTAGGCTTCTGCACAAAAATTTCACCCGCAGGCTGTTACTACAACCTCACGGCTGTCCTGGTAGTAGTGGTGGCGTGTGTGTGGGAGGAGGAGCGGGTTATGTGTGTGCGTGCGTGCGTGAGCGGTGGAGGAGGGGTGTGTAGGTTGGGTGATGAATCTGTACAGCTGTGGATCCACAGTCCCTGCCCTATTACACCCTCAAATCCCCCTGCAGGCCGGCATGCAGAGAGCCCTCCACTGTGGCCCAGAGAGGATACAGCTCTATTGAACTGGCACCCTGGGGCAAATCTTGTGCCGTCCTGCTATGTTCAGGTCCCTCCACCCTCGGGGGCCCAATCTTGCCGCTTATTTATGCAAAAAAACACCAGATGAATTCTCTGAATGCTCTGTGCACATGGCCACGGCAGGGTCGGGACCCCCTGGAGTTCAGTTCTGTTGGTTGCATGTGCTGGATTAGGCAGAATCCCCATTCGTGTCTGGGAAAGCTGCATGGGCATATTGAGTGCATGAGATCCAACAGAGTTCTGGACCAAAAGCTGTTGCCATCTGGTGGCTTTTTGGAGATAGATAGATAGATAGATAGATAGATAGATAGAGGGGGTGTGTGGGGATAGATAGATAGATAGATAGATAGATAGATAGATAGATAGATAGATAGATAGATAGATAGATGGGGTGTATGGGGATAGATAGATAGATAGATAGATAGATAGATAGATAGATAGATAGATAGATAGATAGATAGATAGATAGAACAAAAAACTCTAAAAGCAGATCTGTAATTTGGTTCAGATATTAATTATTATGGTGGTTGCTGTTGTCATTGTACTACTTTGAGGTTCTCAGGAAAGCAGTATAGAAATTCAGAGCACAGAGAGCACTTCACAGAACAGAGGATTTTGCTTTATTGTGCGGTGAAAGCCTTCATAACTGCCCAGTTATCCCAGTGCAGCCTCCCGGAAGTCAGGAGGGTGTAACTGAGCAGAGAATGTGGCCTGTAGCAGAGCCAGGAAAAGAGAGGGAGGAGAACGATGAAAAGCTTGATCATCTAGATGCTTTATTTTACCAAATTCCACAAGATTCCAGGACTAAATGGTTTGGGAGGAAATTCCTCCCTTTACAGAGAGACACCACAAGAACGATACACCACTTGAACCTCACTAAAATCCTATTCTGTGAACAGAGAAGCAGCGCTGTCCAGTAGCTAGGGACACTGACCTGGGAGTCCAGAAACTTGGATTCTCTTCTTGGTTCTGCCACCGATCTACTGTGAGACTTTGGGCAAATCATTTCCCTTTGCTGTGCTTGTGTCCCCCTCCCACCCTTGTCTGTGTAGTTCTTTAGGGGCAAGGACTGTCTCTTGCCATGTGTTTGTTCCCCTCCTAGCACAAGGAAGCCCTGATCTCAGTTGGTGCTACTATAATCCAATTAGTGACCATGCTGGCCCTCCATTCAGGAAGATGAATTTTATTTGCCCAGCTCTGACTCTTCTGTATGTTTTGCAGGGGAGAGAGGTCATGTTGATTGAACTCCAGAACGGCTTGTTCAAACTTTTGAACACTGCGGCCCAAATAAATGCTCCGTATTAGCGGCTGGGCTGAACCCTTTTCTGCCAAGCCTGCAGCCTTCAGTGAATGTTTATGGCTACGTTATAAACCCCAGAAAACAGGAGCAGGCAGTGGAAGTGCTGACTCAGCCATCGCTAAATGCCAATGATCTACAAAAGCATTAAAAGGGGGGAGGATGAAAAATAGAGTCATTTTCACTGTCCCACGAGCCCCTGGTGAAGGACACGCTGCACGCAGCATCACCATTAATATTTATGGGCACGACACCGACCCACAAACCTTGGCAATCAGAGCAGCTCCACTTTGGGAATTAATATAGCTCTGCTTGGCTGGGGTCTTGGTACAGACGAGCAGGCAGGGGATGCTGGGATGTGCAGGGAGATCTTTAAAAATTAGGGACTGACCTTTGGAGGGCAGGAACCATGCAAACCAGCTCCTCAAATCCTGTGACCAGAGCTGCTTTCTCTATTACCCTGGCACACCCAGAAACACTAGCCAGACCCCAGCACCGCATTTTCTGCGACCCGATGTGCCACAGTTCCTAAGCGGATCCAGCAGCATGTTCTCTACCACCTGATGCGCCCAGGCCCCACTGTATTCTCAGCTTGTTGGTTTGAGTAATACAGTGATCTCTCAAGAACGACGTGCAAACAAGCACCCCAGTAAAACCAGTCCCTGTTCGTCCACAAATCTCGGCCAAGCACTGAGTCATAAAGGCCGCAACCTGCCGGATACTGAATGAGAGCCAAGCCCCACGCCCAGGACAATAATTACTGTTTATCCACAGGTGTGAACATCACCCACAAATACTTAGCTCAGAGTGACCCATGCACCCCTTCTGAAACATACACCCCAAATACCTGGCCATTTACCATTTGTGCCAGGTTGAAGCTTGTTTGTGGAGGGCATTGGCAGCACCCAATAATCCTTCATGCTTGCTAGGAGCTCATGCTTAGGCGCCAGGAGCTACAGAGAGCGGCTAGCAGACGAACAATTCCTGATGCCCCCAGGAATGTGGGTATGTAGCAGGTGGAGTAAATAGATACTGATGACCCCCACACGGTGCTTGCTTAGAAGCTGATCTCCAGGAGCTGGCAAATGTTGATAAAATTCAAGGGAAATCATATTATAAC
Organism: Trachemys scripta elegans; assembly: GCF_013100865.1. NCBI lineage: Eukaryota > Metazoa > Chordata > Testudines > Emydidae > Trachemys > Trachemys scripta. The sequence goes on along the minus strand of NC_048319.1, from coordinate 6,938,129 downwards.
CCCCCCTTTTTAACAAAACTTTTAAAAATTTGAGCCATAACATGCCTAAAATAAGCACTAAGGCCTAAATTTTTCAGAAGTGGCCAGTGGTTTTGGATGCCCAGTTAAAGACACCACCTTAAAGGGTGAGATCCTGGCTCCATTGAAGCACTGAATGGCAAAACCTCCATTGACATCTCTGGTGCCAAGATTTCACCCCCGATTTTCCAAAGGTAGATGGTCAGCCCTTTCTGAAAATCAGGCCTTTTTTAAGAGGTCTCAGGCTGGGCACTCCAGTAACTGAGTTATGCAAAATCACTGGACACTTTTGAAAGTTTAGGCTTAAAATTCCAATAAAGAATAAACAGAAACCAAAAAAGTTCCCACCACTAGAGAAGAGGCGAGGCAGAGGAATAAGGGTATTGATCCAGATTAACCTGAGTGGTCTGGGTGTGAAGCTGAATCAACGCTTGGGGGCAGGTTGAACAATGCTGAAATCTCATGAGTTTGCCTTGGCTCGGGCAGGAAATGGCTGAAATCTTGTGAGACCAGTGGTTCTCTTGAGATTTCAGGGGCCTCTGAAGTAGCAAACTGGCCTGTTCCAGATTGATCTCCAAACAGGTACCAAAACCTTAAGGGCAGGTGTGGCTCTGTGAATTTGAATCTCACCTACTCACACACAATTCAGTGGGGTTTGGATTCAAGGATCTGAGCTGGAGACAATGCAGTCCAGCTCCATTTTGTACAGCATCTTCCCTCTTGTATGCCAAAATGCTTTACAGAATTCAGCAGAGCTGATGGTGATGGGCCAGATTCCAAAAAGATGGTGTAGTGGGGTGGTATAAATTACAACTCCATGTGTCCACCAGACACCCTGAGCGATCCCGGTGGAGGAGAGTTCTCTGCTTTAACTCCTACTAGAACATAAGAGCTGCTCTCGTGAGAGCACTGAATCTACAGCACCCAGCCTAGTTGTGTCTAATCTCATTGTGCTTCCCGGCCAGTCCCGCTCACACCTCAGTGCTGGCCCTTCAGGGTCTATGTCCAGCCCCATAACACACTGGAAGGTGTGTGGGGCTGCATCCACCCTGCATCATTGCAAGCTTGGCACCCTGCTGACTTCCCACTGCTGAGCACCTCAGACAGGGACGGTGGCAGCCCAAACCTGGCCCACAGAGACAGCTAGTAAATAGGGAAGGAAGGAGCAAGTTACTACAAGGCAGAATCAAAGAACATAAGAATGGCCCTACTGAGTCAGACCAAGGGTCCATCTAGCCCAGTGTCCTGTCTACCAACAGTGGCCAGCGCCAGGTGCCCCAGAGGGAATGAACAGAACAGGTAATCACCAAGTGATCCATCCCCTGTCGCTCATTCCCAGCTCCTGGCAAACAGAGGCTAGGGGCACTATCCCTGCCCATCCTGGCTAATAGCCATTGATGGACCTATTCTCCATGAATTTATCTACTTCTTTTTTTAACCCTGCTATGGTCTTGGCCTTCACAACATCCTCTGGCAAGGAGTTCCACAGGTTGACTGTGCATTGTGTGAAGAAATACTTCCTTTTATTTGTTTTAAACCTGATGCCTATTAATTTCATTTGGTGACCCCTGGTTCTTGTGTTATGAGAAGTAGTAAACAACACTTCCTTATCTACTCTCTCTACACCAGTCATGATTTTATAGACCTCAATCATATCTCCCCTTAGCCATCTCTTTTCCAAGCTGAAAAGTCCCAGTCTTATTAATCTCTCCTCAGACGGAAGCTGTTCCATACCCCTAATCATTTTTGTTGCCCTTTTCTGAACTTTTTCCAATTCCAATATATCTTTTTTGAGCTGGGGCAACCACATCTGCACACAGTATTCAAGATGTGGGCGTACCATGGATTTATATAGAGGCAACATGATATTTTCTGTCCTATTATCTATCCCTTTCTTAATGATTCCCAACATTCTGTTCGCTTTTTTGTCTGCCGCTGCACATTGAGTGGATGTTTTCCACTCAAGCTGGGAGGAGAGGCAGCATTTCCTTGCTCTGCAAAACTCCCTTAGCCCAGCATATTTTAATAGGATTCAAGAGGGTCTTTCTTTGCTCTCCTCTACTTAGAAGTCAGCTGCATGGTCAGGAATGGCAGAACCAGCTGGGGACAGGGATTGCTTAGATCAAGAAGAATTTTTTTCCTTTCTCCCCCGATCCCCTGCTTTAAGCATAGAGCATGGGATTTTCAAATAAGCCTAAGGGATTTAGGCACCGATACGCCCATTGAAAGTCAGTGGCAGCTGAGCACCCTTAGGCCCTTTGTAAATCCCAGAGTTCCAACCAAGAATCAGTTGAGCATCCCCTTTCTCCTCCCGTCCCCCAGTTCATCTCCGTGGAAACAGTGACCATCTCCCCCCATACCTCTTGTGGCTGACGAGAAGCAGGACAGAGCCATTCTGGATTTTGGCCTCCTTCACAGTCTCCTCCTCCCTAAGCTGCCTGGCGTTGTAGTAAAAAGTCTTCTTCCAGGAGGTGATGCCCTCTCGTACCAAATGAGCCCGCAGGTCCATCACCTTGTCCGTGGGCTTGACAGTGAGGGGCATCAGCAGGTCCTCGTCGGCCAGGTGCACCTTGATGTGGTACCTCTTCCAGCGGGAAAGACTCCTTCGCAAGGTCTCCATCCTCTCGGGCCTGGCAGGCTGGCCAGCGTGGCACTGAGGGACATCCAGCTGTGTTGGTGAAGGCAGAGACGTGGCTATGAATGAGCTTCCTGCAGTGAACACCCTACACCTCTTGCCAAACCTGTTCCTCCCAACTGCTACGCTGCGTGCTTCACATTCCAAGGAAGAGCTCATTTCAGGGACTGGCTTCCCACAGACACATCCCCTTGCAAAGCCTGCTGGCTGGGGAATATTTGTAGGAGTCATTTCCCACCCCGCAAATGCCAGAACAATTATAATTATATTTGCAAAGTGCAAAGGCTCCCAAAGCACTCCAAAGACTGATATTTAGAGACCATGGATGGGTGGGTGCATTAAAGAGCTGGAGAGCTTTAGTAAGCTCCCTTCCACTGGTACTAAAATGCAGCCACCTCTGAGGTGGAACCCAGCAACTGTTTAACAGTCACATTGCACCACACCATGGCAGTTTAAATCAGGAAAAGAAAAACACTCCCTCCAATGGAGATTAGATAGGCAGAGTATGTAATTAGACACGTGGAAATTTGGGCAGGACTTCAAAGCTAATTAATACCTCATCCCATGTAAAAAGTGCAATGGAATCGAAAACAACCACAATATTCTTTGTTTTACATCTCAGCTGAGACATTGTACACGGAATAAGTAACATTCACCAGGTGCATAGGCTGTGTGTCACCCTGTGCTCCTAACACCACCATGTGGACTCAACAAGATAAATACCACATGCTAGTTCATCAGCACGACTTCCTGTTCCGGGAGGAGGGTGTTCATCTGCGTAATGATCTCTCTAAGTCCTCTTAGCACATGAGAAACAGAAAAAAATGTGCGTGAGCACTGCAAACAATATAGAGACCTAAACCAGAGAAGTGGGAAAATTTGCTGCCCAAACTTTTTTTTGGCAGAAAAATGCACATTTGGTGACATCAAAACATGTGGCAGATTCGTGTGCCCTTCACCAGATTGTTCCAAGTTAAAAAAAAAAGTCCTAAAAAATATCCAAACAAATGGAAACATTTCAATATTTTCAGTTCAAAATGACTTACCGAATTACCGGCAAATTGAAAAATCCATTATTCATACAGCTGTAATCTAAATACCGATGGTAACAAACTGTCCCCTCCTAAATCTAAATATAGCACTGTGACAGAGGAAGTAGTCAGCCATAGGAGTCATTTATAATTGAATGATCATCAGGGCAGTTGGTGGCAGACGTGGAAGAGAATACTTTCGAGCAAAGATCATCTAGATAAGGAAGTCGTGTTTTTTCAAAAAGATCAGGTCACATTCTTATCTTGTACGCAATTTCCTGCAGCCATATTACATGAATTAATTCCCCATGGCCACTCTTTTGTACCTGGAATAGTGTCTTTTGACCAAAGTACTGCAAGCCATTTGTCTTCAAAGACTTTGCTTTATTATACACAGCCAAATTCTCAAAGGAGTTCGGCTCTCATTTATACTTCTAAATGAACTGGCCGGATTTTCAGACATGGTGAGCACCCAACAGCTCCCATTGAGAACAATGGAGAATCTGCCCTCCCCCCCCCCACCATCTCCCCTTTGAGCCCAATGGAAAATCCCAACCCCCATTGAGAACAATGGAGAATCACCCCCACCATTCCCCCTGAAGACAATGGAAGTTGCTGGACGCTGAGCGCTTTTGCAAATCTGGCCAATATAATTTAGGGATCATGGTTTGATGGGAGCCAGGATGCCTGGGTCCTATTGAGCTGTACTACTGACTCACTGTGTATGTGTGGGTGAGTCACATCACAGCTCCGTGCCTCAGTTTCCCCTTTTTTGTGAAATGGGGGTAATGAAAACCTACCTGGGAGGCGAGCGGCTATTATGAGCACCCCGGATAAAACAATAACAGCACTTTTCACTGCAGTGGTGTCTTCCACTGGAGGGTTTCAAAGTGTTTACAAACATCATACGCTTGGCAACAGCCCCAAAGGCAGGTCCTCAAGTAAAGTCAGCATAAGCTCACCATTTTACAAAAAGGGGAAACTGAGGCACAGAGTGGTTCAAGCCAGCTTTTCTAATTTGGGTGCCTAAAGCTAGGCAGCTAACATCTTATCTTGGCACCAGAACTAGGGCTCCAAAAGTCAATAGGAGCTGCTGGCAGCTCTGAAAATACAACCCCTGACTTAACAGCCAAAATATGGATCTAGAGGTGAAATTCACCCCCTGTGCAGAGGGCCTGGTTCATCGCCTCTGTAATGGGTGAATTTCACTCTATGGGCCAAATTCATCCTTGGTGTGAAGCCATACACTTGGCTTGAGTCAGAACTGATCCGTTTCCCACTGATGTCAAAGGACAACCTCTCATCGACACGGATCAGAGCTGAATCCCTCCCCATACACCACCAAGTCTGAACACTGGCCAGCACCACTTGCCCAGAGGGTGCCAGGGGAAGCACAAAGCACTCTCATTTCAAAGGAGCCTGTCTGCTGTCAGCCCCTTCATCTGATTCATTCTTCTAGCCTATGTGGCAGCCTGACAACTGACAAATACCTTTCAGACAGCTCCTGTTTATTTTTAGAGCTGCTCTTTCCAATTGGGCCTTGGATGTGTATCATTAAATAGAGAGGGAAAGATCGCAGCAGAAGGAAAACACTCAGATCTAGTTGCTGAGGTTTATTTAGTTTTGCCTGCAAGAAGTCTGCAAACTTCTTCGGGCTCTTCCGCCAGCCCCTGCTATAGGGGGTTTAATTTTGGGGAAAGGGCCAACATCCCAGCCTGTGGAAGCAGAGAGTGTGGCAGAGAAGGTGGGTGATGAAATATTTAAGCTCGGCAGCCCACGCTGGGCCATGTGAATGTCTAATGCCAGTTCCAATTAATTTTGAATTTTTCATTAAGCCATTATTAAAAGCAGAAGGACAGCAGAAATAAGGGGAATTGACTTGGGCAGTATATTAAGTACCTTAGTTTTGCCTGAGGATGTTTTATTATCTGTCTAAGGTAATTATTTCACAAGCTCCTGGTGGTTTGTGGGCTAAACAGAGGTACAGGATAAAGTTCTATGCGCGTCCCTCAAAGTTATTTTAATCTTTCTCCTCTGCTCATCCTGCTCGGGTCATGTGTCTGGCCTGTCATATCTGTCTGGAGGACAAGACAGGGAGGCAGAGTTCTGTGACTGTGTGATAATACAGAACTCCAACGTTATTTACAAATCAAATCAAACCTTATTGACTTAAACTTTTTCCCATATCGAAGGCAAACAGAAGACGCGCAAACATCCAAAGAAACACACATTAGGAAAACAAGAAAAGCAATTTAAAAGCAGGCGGGCTATGAAATACAATATCTTTTTTAAATGAAACAAAACATCAATATATTTAAAAGTCAGGCAAGTCTCCTTGCTCCTGAAAGGGACTCATGCTCCTCTGTCATCATTTACAAAATGCCTAAAAAGAAAAATTCCCCTGTGATTTGCAACTTCAATCGGTGTCAAGAGTTTGGCCCAGTTCTTCTATAAGGGAATGGACAAAGTACGCTCGGCAATTAAATGAATTTTGGATCATATCCAAAACACGGGGAAGTCAGCAGCAAAACACCTGAGTATCAGTAAAACAGGACTTTGGGAAGAGCATTTGTCTGGTTAAAAAGCAAATGGCCATATTCTCTGCTTTGTAATGGTGATGTAAATCCAGAGTAACTCCATCCGCTTCAGTGGAATTATGCCAGATTTACACCCATGGAACGTAAGAGCAGCATTTAGCCACAGCAAGTCACTTCCCTTGTCATCATTTAGAGTGAAATTCACCCCTATGTGGAGGGCAAGCGCAAGGACCATTAACATCCCACTCAGACCCGTAGGGCTCGCTACAGTTTAAGTGGGTCTTAAAGGGGGGCTAAACCTGGTGCTGGCTCCTCGCACCAGGGTGAAATTCACCCTCAGAGATGATACAAGAACCTAGGAGTCATTGTATTGGTCAGACCAGTTGTCCAGCAAGGCAAGGATGCTCTGCCATCGGTGCCCAGAAAAACAAGAAGCTGCATGATACCCCAGTGATGCAACACTGTCCATAGAAGCAGTAAAATGGGGGAGGGAGAGGACTCCCTACCTGACCCGTGAAGAGATCAGCCCTGAAGCATGAGAGTGAGAGCATATCTATGATGAGATATACAGGAATACCATGTATATAAATATCACACTGGATGACAAGACCTTGGGACAAATGCAACCTCAGGCAGGTTACATGAAAGCAGGGCCTGGCCCCTCTGATAGCAGAATTGGTCCCATTGTACAGAATAATGAATACATGTAACTGAAAGCAAAAATTATGTCTGTATCACATAGATCAGTGGCATAAACACTCATATACAAGTAACAAAATGGCATAGGTAACACTATAGTAAAAGAACTTTATGCTTCTAAAGAGCTTTACATATGAACATTTAAATGTGCTTAACAAAGGCAGCCGAGAGAAATTCTGTAGCCTATGTGCGCGGCAGGTCAGGCTGACCTGTCATCGTGGTCTCTTCTGGTCTTGGAATCTGTAAATCTATTAATCCCACTCTTCAACCCCATCCTTCATGGGTCATTGGGAGGATACGATTGCCTGCATTGCCTTCAGTATGCTCATAACACTTGTAGCTCTGCATTAAGCCAATATGTATAATGAAATGTCATGCTTCAGGGCTTCAGCCAGTCACCTGTAGAGGGTCAGGAAGGAATTTTTTAACCCCAAAGCATCAGAGATTGGCCACAGTTGGAAATGGGACATAGGACAGGCTGGACAAGTGTTCCGGAGGTGGTACAAAGAATCCCCTTTCTTAGATGCTTGGCTGGTGGGTCTTGCTCACGTGCTCAGGGTCTAAGTGATCACCAGATTTGCGGTCAGGAGGGAATTTCCCCCCAGGTCAGATTGGCAGGGGCCACGGGAGGGTTTCACCTTCATCTACAGCATGGGGCGTGGACTGCCTGCTGGGATCATTTGGGTATATCCAACCTAATCAATTCTCAGCTATTGCAGGGGCCTCACACCCTGGTGGCACCGTGGTCTCTCCTGATCTTTGCCTATGATACACTACAGTGTAGTCTCATGAAGACCAAAATATTTCAGTCGAACTAAAGTCATTGGGATCAATATAGGGTATGGGTGAGAAATGTAATGGCCTGTGGTATACAGGTGGTCAGACTAGCTGACCCAATGCTCCCTTCTGTCCCTAAACTCTATGAAATGGGCCATAGGTCCTATCTGGCAAACAGCTAATAGAGATTTTCCTTTAGCTCAATGGGTAAGGACTGTGCTTTTGGGCAGGAAGTTCTGAATTCAACATAATGGCAAATAGGAAGCCAGGGGATTTAATCACTATAACAGGGTTCAAAAAAGTTCATAGAGGATAGGTCCATCAATGGCTATTACCCAGCATGGGCAGGGATGGTGTCCCTAGCCTCTGTTTGCCAGAAGCTGGGAATGGGCGACAGGGGATGGATCACTTGGTGATTCCCTGTTCTGTTCAGTCCCTCTGGGGCACCTGGCATTGGCCACTGTCGGCAGACAGGATACTGGGCCAGATGGACCTTTGGTCTTACCCAGTATGGCCATTCTTATGGTTTTATAAGTATGAGCCACATTTTACATAGGGGAAACTGAGGCACGGATCAGTGAAAGTAACTGGCCCGAAGTCACTGGCAGAGTGAGGCATAGGGTCCAAGTAGCCTACTTGCTTCTCTTGCCAGAGTAGTAGATTCAGTTCCATAACATGTACAATGACAGAGTTCATTTATTAATTATCATCACTTTGTACATTTATATTGTCATCTACTTCTTTGATTTCCCGCCATCAGCTCAGAAGTGATGGCATAACAGGGCAGGGAAAGAAGGGGAGCCAGGGGAAAAAATAGAATAGCAATAAATAATCCCTAGCCTTTATCCAGTGCTTTTTCCTCAGTAGATCTCAAAGCATTTTACAAAGGAGGTCAGGATCGTTATCCCCATAATAGATGGGCACAATTCTTAGCTTTTCAGTAGCTGTGATCACAATTTGCCACCTGCCAGGCTGTTTTCCAGCTGCCGTTTTCTTATTCTAGTATGACGTAAGAGCCAAGATGTTGCTGCAGAGGGCAATGAGCTCTCTTGTTTTTTGGATAGAGACTCACATCTGGGAAAGTCCAGCAAAATCATACGACTTTTCCAACCGAGCCACTTTGTCAGTCATTGGGGAGGCTTGTCTGATTCCCGGAGCTTTGTAATCTCATGCCTTGCAGTCAATAAAGCCGAACAGTAAGGATTTTCACCAGTGTTTGCTGCATGTGAGTTCATGACTGGGAGCAGGCAGACAGCAGGGGATGAAGATTCCCTTATTTGAGATTCGATTGCCCTTATCTTGCTCTGCATAACTACAAATGTTATTATCGATCCCCAAATTATCCAGCCCTTCTTTAAATCGGGTCCCAGCATTTGACTTGCTGGCTTGCTCCTGCAGTCAATGCCATAGCCAATAGCACTCCACAGGAAGATGCTTTTCCCTTTATTTCATCTAAAATGTAACCTGCCAGCTAGGTCATCAAATGCTGCAATCTCCTGTGCTATGGGACAGCATAAATAATCATTATGTGTATTATAGTAGCAACCAGAGACCCCCAGGTAGGATAAGAGGCAGATTGTGCCAGGGGTTTTATCCACAAATAAAACAGGAAGGTGCCTGCCCCAAACAGTTTACAAACTCAATGACAGACCTTGCTTTGTACAATGTAATACTCTCCTGGGACAGGGATCTGTTCATTTATTAAATAAGCGGTCCCCCTGTATATTAGGGTTCCATTTACAAATATAAAGGACTAATAAATTATTAATATTTTAATAAATGGTTAATCAACTGGATAAATTGTTAGAGCCCAACAGAGTATAATCTATAATACCTGTGCTTAAACCTAGAGCTTAAACCTGTGCTTAAACCTAGAGCTTAAACCTGTGCTTAAACCTAGAGCAAGTCAGGAAAAGTTCCATGAAAAATGTCAAGCTTTCAGAATTTTTCTCCATCCCAAATCAGGGTGACAAGCCACAGTCTTGAAATTTTTCATGAACCAAAAATCCAGACTTTTTTTTTTTTTACGTCATGTTTCATTTCAATAAATTTGAAACGTTGTGTTCAGACCTAAACTGTTCTTATTTAAAAAACACTAATGTAAAATAATGCACATTTCTAAACAAAACTGTGAGCTGAAAAATTGAAACATTTCATTCCAAAAATGTCAAAACGGGACAGTTTCAATTTTTTCCCCTTCAAAACAAAAAGCATTCATCAAAACCAACATGGTCCTGTGCAAAGTTTTGATCTTGGCAAATTGGCATTTTCTGATGAAAAATGTTTTGTTGAAAAATTCCCAACCAACTCTATTTCTAACCAACTAGAACAGGGGTAGGCAACCTATGGCACGCGTGCCAAAGGCAGCACGTGAGCTGATTTTCAGTGGCACTCACACTGCCCGGGTCCTGGCCACCAGTCCGGGAGGCTCTGCATTTTAATTTAATTTTAAATGAAGCTTCTTAAATATTTTAAAAACCTTATTTACTTTACATACAACAATAGTTTAGTTCTATATTATAGACTTATAGAAAGAGACCTTCTAAAAACGTTACAATGTATGACTGGCACGCGAAACCTTAAATCAGAGTGAGTAAATGAAGACTCGGCACACCACTTCTGAAAGGTTGCCGACCCCTGAACTAGAACATACACTGCTCATGTATGTAACACGCTTATAACTACCATTAATCACTTCTTAAAACTTTATAAATCATTAATAAATAGAACCTGAATATAAAGTGGAACCGAATAATCTCCTGTGGGAATAGGTGGATTTCCCATTGCTTAGGACATTTCAGACCAGGAAGGGTGAGAATACTAGGAAACATACCACACAGATCACAATGGTGCATTGGACACGATGTGCTCATTGTAACTTCTATGAGAGAAGCAGATAACTATGGAGGGATAAAGGCGAAAAGTCCCTAGTTATATTATCACACTGCCAAGCTAGTATGGATTTGTAGAATGCGTGTGCCCTAGTGCCGCATAACCTTACTCTACTTTACTAATCCACAGTGCACCATCCTTGACCAGTGCATATGGAAAGCTCCCCTTTGCCCTACTCCAAACGGCAAGCAAGCCATCAAGAGCTCTCCATCCCCAGCAAAAAAATATAGCACTCACAAAAAAGGAGGTGATCTCATTCACCCTGGTGCCAATCAGGACTAATGTTGCTGAAGCTAGTGGAGTTACAACCAAGGTGAACCCCAGCGTGAGATCAGAATCAGGCTCTGAAAGTCCTCACAACTTCCTTGGCCCACTGCCTGGCATCAATATTGCATTGTTGGGAGTTTGGGGAAATTGCATGGTGTGGGATTGAATTTAAAACTAATAGCAGCAAAGGCACACACACACACACACACACACACACACAGCCACTCAGATCTTGCTTTGAAAGAGCAAACTCTCCTGTTTTCTGTGCACAGAGGACACCTGCAAGTTTACAGAGCAAGAGTTAGAGGTTATTTGGTGGAATTTTCTGGTGTAGGGGGGAAAAAAGAAACAACAACCCACATGTTAAATGAACTAGTCAAGTGCAGACAACGGGAAGGCTGAAAAATGGATCGGGGGAAAGTATTTTTCTGTGGTTATTTGTTGCCGCGGTTCTTTATAACTCCCCGGATCGGAGATTCATGAGCCTGAGACAGAACCCTCACACTCTATGGCTCAGGCAGTGGCAGCTACATGACTCACAGAGCTGCCAAGCCTGGGGGCAGCTGAAAAACAAGGGAAATTGCAAAATGTCTCGCAGAAACACCAGAAATAGAGATCAACGGTTCGTCGCTGGAGAGTCTTGAAGTAACCCCAGGCGGGGAAGAAAGCTGCTCCGTCACCCCAGGGCCGGGAGAGTTTCTAGCATCCTGGGGTAGAAGGTTAAGGCAGCGCATTTCATCCACGGGCAAAACAGATTCAGAGATGCGTTGGTCTTAAAAAGTGAAGTGGGCAGAAATAAAGAATGTGAGGCTCTTCCAGCTATTCCAAGAGCAGCAAAATGGTAATCCTGCGGCACAGGGAGGAAGCGGATTTGTTGATCTGTGCTGCCATCGGGTGGCCAGAAAGGAGCCTAGCAGAAGTTCCACCAGTCCCAGAAACTAAGAGCTGCAGCAGGTTAATGTACCCTAACCAGGGAAAGCTCGCTCCCTACAGTACTTCTCCTGGGGTTTTAAGACCTGATCCAAAGCCCATTGGAGTTAACGGAAATAGTCCTGTTGACAGAGAGGAAGGATTGTTCAGGGATTTGAACATTTGACTGGGAATTGGGAGAGCTGGTTTCAATTCCCTACACCGCCCTCCCCGTCTTTCTGCAAGACCATCCTCGGATATCCTTTAAGACCCTATATACTTTTGAGGACCTGGGCCTTAGAGTCTCTGTGTGTCTGTTCCCTACCAGCGTAGCTCTTCCCTAAGAGTGTGAAGTACTCAGAGGGGAAGTCTCTCCACTGCAGTGCAAGACCCGCAGCTGGCCAGGGTCAGCCAACTCTGGCTCACAAGGTTTGGGCTGTGGGTCTATAAAATTGCAGGGTAGACATTCAGGCTTGGGCTGGAGGCTGGGATCTGAGACCCCCCCAACGAGAGGGGAAGGTCCCAGAGCCCAGGTTCCAGTTTGAGCCCAAATGTCTACACTGCAAGGCTATATCCCTGCAGCCCAAACCCTCCAAACTTGAATAAGCTGATCCGAGCCAGCGACAGCTGTGCTGCACTGCGCTTTTATCACAGGGTAGACGTACACACAGAGTATGGGAATAGAGGCCATGTAAGCACCATAGATCGATAGGAACAGAGACAGATGGCTGGTCTAAAGTCCCAGGGAACTTCCCTTGGGAGGTTTTCCCCCACAGACTAGTAGAACTGGCTGTTGAGAGGTTTCCTCTGATATTCAACCTAATTTCATCCCATTCCTCCTTGGCAGATTCCCCTTCTCCCAGCCCAAAGCAATCGAATCCCTTCTTGCTGTATGCACAATAGGCAGGAGTCTGATTGGATCATTTGGAGTCACTGAGAATCTCATTATTTATATTACAAGTAGTGCCCAGTGACCTCAACCAAGATGACATCCCGATTGTGCTAGGGGCTGTACAAACACAGAGGAGGAGATTGCCCTTGCTGCCAAAGATTTCACAGTCTGAAGGTACAAGACAGCAAATAGAAGGGTTGTTACAGATGGTGATGTTGAAGCACAGAGATGTTAAATGACTTACCCAAGATCAGACAGGCAGTCTGTGGCAGAGCCAGGAATTGAACCCTGACTCCTGAGTCCCAGTCCCTTAACCCCAAACTCATCTTTCCTCTCTGCGCTAAAGCAATGGGCTAAATTCTCTGCACTTTACACCACCTCCTGCTAAAGTAAATCATGCCAGGGACTCCAGCAGTGGAAAGCCCGGGGCTGGGGGAGGGGGAAGACTGCAATAGTAACAGGGCTGCCACAACCTCCTATAGGCAAGGCTGACTACTGGGGGTTGCCTAGCCAGGGTATCATATTCCTTAGAGGCCTCATTTAGAGGAGCCCAGTGAAGTCCCCAATGGAAACCCAGTTAAATCTCAAGGGAGGATGGTGGTGGAAACACCACCTGCCCTTGCCATAAAGGTAGGTGTGTCCCTCCTACTCATGATGTAAGCGGCATCACTGATGCAGAGGATGGAACCAGCCCAGTGAGGATAAGGACAGCCTAAATCCTGAATAAATAAGCTGATGATGGAGTCACTTCTGGCAGGACTTTCCTCTCTACGTACAGCAATGCCTGCACTATTTGCCAGGGGCATCGGTATGTGTGCGGGAGGGGATTCACTTTGCTCTGAAGTCTCAGATGTTGGCACTCACAGACCGGTTGCCCGACCAGGTGGGATTCTCAGAAGATAAGAACGTGGGATTGACCACATCATGCCCTTTGAAACATCAGCACAGAGGCCCAAAGGGGCAGGATCTCAGGGCCCTATTCAGAGGTGCAGAGATATTTCTGCTTGTTCACCAGGCAAATACCATTAGCTCCAGCCCAAGAGTATATATAAGAAATGGTTTGAACCAAGCACAGCAAGAGAGGAGGTCTAGCAGGGAGAAACCTAAGGACAAGCCAAGCCTGAATTTTATGCTTAGAGGATGAAGGTTTTATGCGTTTGTTGTTTTTAACTGAACAGGGCGGAAGCCCAGGAATACAAGAGATTGATGTTGGGATGTGAGAGCATGCATGAGAAAGAGAGAGAGTGCTTTGAGATCTACAGATGAGCAGCACTATATAAAACTAGGTAGGGTTACCATACATCCGGATTTTCCCAGACATGTCCGGCTTTTTGGTCCTCAAATCCCCGTCCGGGAGGAATTTCCAAAAAGCCGAACATGTCCGGGAAAATAGGGAGGCATGGTAAGGGGACGAGTGGCTGCAGCAAAACTTACCACTCCCCCGATCTGCCGATCTGTCGGGGCACAGAGGTGGCGGGTGGCATCCGACCATGCAGCCGCCTCCTCCCCGGGCTCCAACTTTCCCAGCTCCCGCCACTCTCCACCGCGCACCGGGGCCGAAGCAACTTCCCCAGCACAGCAGCAGTCGGAGCCTGGGGGGGGCGGAATAGAAAAGAAGGAATAATGTGGGGTGCTCAGGGGAGGGGGCGGAGCTTGGGGTGGGACTAGATGACCTCCTGAGGTCCCTTCCAACCCTGAAATTCTATATCTGCATCTGTACCATTTAAGCAGAGATATTTTAAATTAAATTCCTAAGTAAACTACCTACATTATACACACACTTACACAACTGTAGCACAGGCCAGCTAAAGAAGTCAATCCTTTAAAGGATGAAATTGGCCCAAGGAGTTTAGAAAGATCTAGATCAGGGGTTCTCAAACTGGGGGTCTTAACCCCTCAGGGGGGTTGTGAGGTTATTACATGGGGGGGGCACCAGCTGTCAGCTTCCATCCCTAAATACTGCTTCTCCGCCAGCATTTATAATAGTGTTAAACATAAAAAATGTGTTTTTAATTTATAAGGGGGGGGGTCGCACTCAGAGGCTTGCTATGTGAAAGGGGTCAGCAATGCAAAAGTTTGAGAACCCCTGAACTAGACAGAACAGTTATTTTACAGTGTAGTTATAGTAAAGGAAAAGCACCCACCACTTGGGTTTTTTTGTTTGTGAAAAGTCAGTCTTCAAAACCCCACTTTAAAATGTCATTCAGTACCACCTGGAAACCCACTGCACTTCATTTATAAATGGAGCCACCTAGTGGAATAGTGGGAGAAATGTAGCTGTAACATGCAAGTTTAAACATTTTGCCTGTAGATTATATGATTAGCCCTTTCGCTTGACTGTGTGAATTTAGCTTTTTTCCCAGCTACATCAGAAACCACTATGAGATTATAAAGTGCAGTGACACAGCTGGTCTGTTCCCCATATTCTCAAGATCTAACTTGCATTCGACCTGTCTTTATAAACTAGCAATATGCCCCGATCCCGCAACTAGCCCTGCACAATCTGATCCTTGCACTCTCAGAGAATCCCATTGACTTCAAGAAGCATTCAGGTGCCCACCTGTGCAGAACAAATTGTAGGAACAGGGCCTGGCTTTCACAAGATGTACCTTTCTTGCTCTCTGAATAGTCAACCAGTATTCAGACTGCCATTCTCTGGGGAAGAACATAAGAGCAACCTCCGTTTCACTTTCCAATACAGCCCCTCGTTTCTACTTCCTATGAGCTTGGCCCCCGTACTAAGGTGAACCAGTTCAGATATAAAGATTGGCCACATTCTCTTTTTTTCATTCAAAGAAACTGAAAAGGGGTTTTTTGCTCTCTGCAACTGAGTGTTAGGAGACACTGATTGACCACTCTCATAACTCCTGCTAACTCAGTCATCCCTGCAGGAGTGACTCAGTCCTACCAAGATTTAAGGCTAGTATGGCCTCTGATCATCTATTCTGACCTGCTATATAACACATGCGTGTTAGAGCTAAAGGCTTATGAAATTAGAATGTGAACTGTCATCCTCGCTTTTGTTTTTACTTGTAAGCACTTGGGGCTTTTTTCCTCCTGCAGACACATAACAAGTTCCCTGAAGAATGTATCAGCCTCTGACTTTCAGTGATGACATGTCTGTTTACGGGCGTTTTGGCCATTAGCATCACCTCGTCAGATCTCACTGCTGAGCAGAAGTAGGCCTGCTCAATATTTGACTTGGAGACCTCCAATAAAACCCAGAGGCAGATGCTGGCAATTCAATCCATGAAAGTCTCCAGGGCTCAATGCCTCTTACAGATGTGTGCCACTCCCAAGGACTACAATGGGGGCTGTGCATGTGTGCAGTCAATGCAGCAGTCAGCAAGGGAACAAACGCCTTTGGGTAGAGAGCACTGGGCACCATCTTCCAGATGAAACAGGTGCCCTGGCCTGCTTGTGGTTAAAGGCGTTACAAAAATACCCTAAGAGCAGGAGTTATTTTTTTCCTTCACCTAAAGAAGCTATAGTGTACTGTACCAATACATAGCTCTCTCAGGTATACACAAACACACACAATTTCCTTGTGCTTTCAGAGGAATGGTTACTTTGCAGGAGATTTAAGTAAATGATTTAACAGGGTTCAAAAAAGAACTAGATAAGTTCATGGAGGATAGGTCCATCAATGGCTATTAGCCAGGGTGGAAAGGGATGGCGTCCCTAGCCTCTGTTTGCCAGAAGCTGGGAATGAGCAACAAGGGATGGATCACTTGATGATTCCCTGTTCTGTTCATTCCCTCTGGGGCACCTGGCATTGGCCACTGTCGGAAGACTGGATACTGGGCTGGATGGACCTTTGGTCTGACCCAGTATGGCCGCTCTTATGTTCTTAAATTCACATTTTTTTATACTTCTCTTGTGATACAGAATGGCCAAAGACCATGAAAACAAAGAAGAGCGTTAGCTGTAAACTAATTTTATTATTTATGAAAAATGGAATGTTTCATTAACAGAAACTTAAGTGGTGTTTGAACAAGAACACATTTATTACAAAAAAACAAACAAATGAGTTCACATAGTTTTCCATTACAATATGGCAGATTTTTAATTACATAAATTCAAGGTGACCCTGGGTAACAGAATTCACCACTGTCACCATCTTGCATTCAGAGAAAGTTAAAAATTTCAGTAGCGGTGGGTGAAGCGGGGATCACTGGGTCTGTTTGCTCTGTCCTGGCTTGCAAATGCTCCTGGCACTCCACTAGCCTGCACTATCTGGCTCTGGTTTCCACTTTGCATGAAGCCTCCACGCCTAGGAACAAAATCAAACTTTTTAAAATGTTTTAATCTTCATTGCAAATTTGTAACATTGCTGTGATTTTGTAGTATTTACAATTTTTTAATGATTTTTATTCTTGAAATAAAATGCACCAGATAACACCATGGAAACATTACTCAACTGATTCAATTACAGCATGCAGAGGGAAAGGAAGTAAAGTTAAAGATCTTTGACAAAAGCTTCTTACCCCGATATTGCTCCTCGATTCATTACATGGCCTGTTCCGGACTGACCAGGGATGCCCCTATCAGCACCTACAATAAAGGGGAAAACATTTAAATAAAAATAAAGCATTTTTAAAAAGAAACACCTTCCCGGAATTTTGCTTGCTTGGTAATGCTTTTAAAGCTCAGTATTAGTGGTAGTTAAAACTCAAAGTTCAACAGCAGTAATGCCTAGAAAAACCACAATCACACTATTAAGCAGCAAGTATACCTTGCCATCTCTCATGATCCCGTCCCATCACTCCATCTGCACTGCCCTGCCATGAACGATCTTGATGCCCCTCTAACTTTCGACCATGATCTCCCCAGTCACGTCCATCTCTTAAAAAACAAAACAAAACAAAAAAAATGAAAGTCTAAGTGTGTCCATTATCACTTTGATAGCTAACCGTGAAGCCAAATACAATACCCCATACATAAGCTTATTAAAATCATTTACCAAGCTATAGCTATGCAAATCCTACATTTACAGTGGATACAATCGAATTAGGAAGATTGTTCAACAAGTTTCTAACATAGAAAACTGAATTTTCTTAATTGATTTACAGACATAATCAGTTAATATTACAATATACAGCAACACTCAATACTTAACAACATGGAGCTATTAATGAAGTAGTATCACTTCAGACAAAGTGTAGATGTATATTTTATATACAGAACAATTAATGCAAAGTCTGGATGGATGGTTTAAAAAGAAACATCTGGGATTTCATATTAGTCTTATCTCAGGTTTTCCACCAAGAGTCTAGCTTGCTTTCATTTCTATTAATACATACAATCTCAAATCCACACCACCAGCCCTAAATTAGCCCCTTTTCAGAGAATTTCTGGAGCGTGAGTGAAAGAACTGGATCTTATCCCTAGAAGAGGAAGACCTTACAAGAGAACCATGATTACACTGACAGAGCAGCTCTTTAATAACGAGAGAGCTCTATTCTCTTGATGCACAGGGGAGCGCTGTGTAAATTCACTGCACATCCAGCAGAGAACAGACCCTCGATAAGACTATCTAGAGAGAGGATTTACACTCGTAAAACTGATTCCCACTATGAACCTTCAGAGAGTTCATTTGACATTTCAAAGAGCATGAGCACTTTGAGCACTGGTGAATGACTGTCCTCATTTACATGTACTAACCGGGACTGTGGAGGTATCGTTCTCCCTTCGCTTATTCTTCTGTCAGACCCATAGGCAGCCCAACTGTCCCGTGAGTCCCGCGAGTGACGTTCTGATCCTCCATGGCGCTCATCTGCATAATGCTGAAAGACACCCGGGAATGCTGTAATCTAACTCTCAAATTGGTAAATGCTGATCAACAGAGTTTAGCCAGTGCCACAACCTATCAAGTCACTAGAGCATTTTTGACAACAAGATTCCACACAGCCATTCTGTGACCATCTAATTGTGTGAGCTCTTGGAGCAATATTTTCTCCTTCAAATAACTTTCAAAACTCTTCATTGGTTCCCTTACTACTCTAAGGCTCATTCTGTGTATTATGCAATTTTACTCCAATCCCTTTAACAATTTGCCTTTGCTTCAGTTTTCCCCTCCAGGTTCAAATAACTTTACATAAACTAGTCTCAGTTCAACTCTTCCACTTTGGTAAAGCGTCAACAGAATTCTTAAATTTCCAAAGTACCAATCCAGCCACTACCTCAATGTTTTTAAAAAGATATTTGTTGCATGGTTACATTTGTCCCTCTGTATTATGGCACCTTTGCATTTTCTATAGACCATTTTGCTATACTGAAGACACTGGGTTCTTCGCTGTTCATGGATAGAGTGCCAGAATAATTACCTTACACACGTTATATTTACTGATAATACATCTGACACCAATAACCAGAACACACTTTCTTTTCACCAACTAGCCACAAAAAGAGAATCCATATGGTAATTTAAATCATTTAGACGTGTTTTTTCCTAATCTATGACAACTACTGCAGTTAGCAACTGATTTATGCATTGCACATTCAGTGTGTGAAATCGGTTGTTTATTAAACAGCTGTTGTGTTTCATGCCAGTGGCGGCTGCATTTAAGCCCCGTGCGCCCTGGGATCCTTCCAAATGAAAGCGCCATCTAAATGCACATTTTTATGAAGCAAGAGTTTCAACTTAACCTACCTGCCCATCTCGATCTGCCACTGCCCTTGAAACTTCTCTCCTGGGGTTAAAAAAAAAAAGCACTTCAGTAACAATGGATATGTCTTCCAGTTAAATTACACTGGGGTTTCCAAGTAATCTACATTGAATGCTGGTATCTGTTACACTGTAAAGTATGGAAATGGTAATACTTATTTTATTAGAACTATAATATTAGGATTGGAGAAACTGGTTTACCAAAGCAAACACATACCAGGGCACTAAAATGTTACTGCCACTTGTGTTGCACTGGCACATATCACTGAAATGTGCCAAAGCAACCGAGGCGATAGCTCTGTATCAGATCTGACAGGAAGGAAGGATGGGGCCCAAGAAAGGGTACACAATAAACATCACATAAACATGAAGAGCTGGAAAACAAGCAAAGTGGCGCAGCTCCCACAAAGAATTCCTTTGTCAATTGCAGTAAAAAAAACACACACCCTAACAGCAGTATCTGGAGAGCAACATTTTTATCTTTTTTTATTGGGGGGGAGAGGAGAGAGAGGGGACAGGAGAGAGAAGAGAAGAGGTATACAAGTATAAAACAGCCAGTAAGGAGCCTGGTTCACGCTCTACCCTTCTATCATTGCCTTCAACAGTTAAAAAAACCAAAGGCAGTTCCATTACTCTTGTGCCAAGGAGCTAGGAATCAGGCGTGATAATCCTGTACAGTTGTTATCTACATGTTCTAGATTTCCACACATGCTTTGTGGGATAGTACAGAAAGTGGCTTTCCTTATGGTGCTTATTTCCACGCCTTACACAAGTTCACTATGCTTTTCAGTTTCACATTGGCAAACAAAATTTTTTCAAAGTCTGACAATATTTTCATAAGTAACATACACAAGCTTGCAAGTAGCAGATACACACACAGCCATAAGAACACACAAGTTCTAATACCTACTTTTTTTGCACTATTTTACAAGCAAATGGTAAAGCTGATACGATACTAAATATTTTGTCTTTTCTTAATTTCAGCTAATACAGGAGGAAAAAAACCACATCACTAACCTATCCACAGAATGGTCTTGGTATCGGTCACGATCCCTGTGATCAAAATCATGGAAGCGATTTTGGCGGCTAAAATCAGAATGGTATCTGTCATCCATCGCCATTCGCTTTGCCTCTGGCCAGTAGGAGTCATCTCGCCTGTAAGGAAGTGCACATTATTTTTCCATGGTGCTCTTTCTAAACCAAGTCTCACCTAAAGCAACCTGTGGGTTAAGCTGAACATTCAATAGTTATATTTTTGATATGATAATTAAAATCCCTGAAGTGCCAAACTGACTTCTCATTTCAATTTCAGAAAAGAAGTTAATTGCATCAATACAGCACACACCTTAATCTCAGCATATGTTGAAATGAGAGTAGAAAGACTATTTAATCCTTCTGACATTTGTGTTTTATGATTCAAGTCCACAATTTCTACAGCCCCTCGTGTAACTTCCCTTGAGAATCTAGTTTCTGTAGGAGTCAAAGGAATAATTGAGTGCTGTCACGTAGTATTATGTACATTGCAGCACTGCTTCCAATTGGCTATTTTTTATTTCTGCATGAATGTAGGTGACTGAGGGCAAAATTCACCCCTGGTGTAACCCCCCAGGAGCACTTCACCAGAATCAAACCGGGGTTGAATTTGTCCCCAGATGACTAGATTTCAGGTATATCATCAAAAAAATAGGTATGAAACAGCTTTCAGAACATGTTCAATTCAGACAACTCATTCTGATATTCCTCTATCAGCCTGCAGCAGTCCCAGACAGACCAACACTGCAAAGGTGAACGGATATCTAGCAGACAAGACACATTTGAGAGCACTATCATCATTTGTAAAACTGCGTGCGGCTGGATTGTCAAATATTAATATTGTTCAGGATACCTGGTTAAGAATTAATTTGGAATTAACATCATACACTATTGTATTAACTCATTTTCTAAAATCTTAAGAGTTCAAAAGACGCTAACAATATAATTTAACTTACTGGGCATTCACCTAGCTATGTAAACTGAAGTTTATTATGAATACTTGCCCCAGAAACAGACAGTCACGGTGAAAAGCTGGCAAGGCTAAAATGATTAAAATGCTTCTTGCCTTATATGTATATCAAGATTTCAAAGACCATACAGAAATCATGAAATTAGCCCAATACCATGATTTTTCCTACAGGTGAGAGGCGGTAGTGGGGACTCAGCTGTTCGTGTGTGGTGGGGGCAGGGAGGGTCTGGCAGCACTGACAACGCACAACAATTAGGAGCCCCAGCTCAGCCTGCCATATGGCTCCCCCAGCGGGTCCGGGGGAGATACCACAGCACGGGCTGGCATGGAGCTCAGAATAGGATCATCCACTTGGAGCATGGGTGGGACGGGATCCTGCCCTGGCAGAGAGGAGTGGAATGGGGGATGGATCCTGTCTCACCCTGACCCAGGGCTCCTCACACACACTTTCAGCTCCTTACCAGCCAGAGCTGCAGTATCTCCCCCGGACCTGTGGGGGGCCACTATGGGATGGGGATCCTGATTGCTGCTGGGTCCTGGCGGGTGGGGAGAGGGGGGCAATGTTAATGCATGGCAGACAGCCTGGGTCAGAGGTGGGCACAAAGAAAGCCAGGCCCCAATCCCTACTAGGCCAGGGTGCATAGAGCCATCAGCTGAGACACGCCTACCCCAACTACCACCCACCCTACTCCCCAGGATCCAACTGACCTATTGCCGCCCAACCCAGGATTGGAATCAGCCTGTTAACACCCCCCCGGAGCAGCTGCAGCCTTAGCAGGGAAGTGGAAACAGGGATGCCTGCTTCTGCCTCCCTGCTGTTGGAAAAACTGCAGCACTTCAGGGGGGATTTGGCAGCCATGTGTATCCACTGAAATTCAAATACTTACCCATGAGACTACTGTGAATTTTTTTTTTTTTTTTTTTTTAAATACAATTTCCTCAGGTCCTTACCTAGAAAAGAGCAGCTTTAATGCCAATGAGGAAGATACTCCCACCATTCTACAGGTCAAGGTAGGGGTAGATAAAAGGCTGCTTCAAAGAGCTGGGAGAGAAAAAGAGTTCCTTCTCCTTAAGAATCATAGATGTAACTTTAATTCATGTAGCTGCACTTCACACCCCATGGTAATGGATGCCTTAGAAAAGTATGAACTACATAATTTGCTGTGGCTGTTTGACTGCATTGTGTTTTGTAATCTACTTTGGATGTGCATTTATTGCTTTTTGAGTTTATTAATACACATCTGTGTGTTTTGCTGATTGTGCTTATTTAAAAACATCAAATTAACTAGAATAAAATAAACAAACCGAGCTAGAAACAGTGGTGGTGCTCAGAAGTTTAGCAGCTGTTCTAAGAAGAGTTCTTACTAATTGCATAAAAAAACCTCACTGATTACAGCCTTAAACTTCCTGCTATAAACACACTCTACAATTTGGAATCTCACCGCAATCACTTACCTTGCATCAGTGTCGTAAGGTCTTCTAATTGCCGATCGCCGTTCTTGCACATAGCGCAGTTGTTCTTGCTGACGACGCAGCTCTTCTCTTTCTCGCTGTATGCGATCCTGTTCCTTCCTCCTTTCTTGCTCGATATGCATCCTCTCTCTCTCCAGCCTCTCCCTCTCCAAACGCTCTCTGTCAAGCCGCTGCCTTTGAAATTCAAGTCTGTCGCGCTCTCTCTGAAGCCTCTGTCTTTCATCCCGTTCATGAATGGCTTGAATACGCTGCTCTCGCTCTCGCCGTTCTCGTTCTCTGAAAAGGGGAAGTAGCGGTTTGTTGGTTTTAAAAAGTACTCTACACCTTCAAGTGACATATTTTTAAGGCTTCCTACATCTTCTCCCACAACTCAGCTGACTGTCATTTTCTACTAAACGAACATCACAGCCACTTAAAATAGTTTTTTAAAAAGTAACAATATACACACACGAGATGAGAGGCAAGAATTTAGTAGTGATAACACCCCTTTCCCAGGGAGCAGTTTTGAAAATGCTTTCCCGTAAGGGGAAGAGTTCTATGTCCCTCTTTACATTCTTCTGGAAGAAAAGGCAGCAGGTATACAACCCCCCAATAGAAGGGAGAGAGTAATTTTACTCTCCCTTCAGGGTGACAGTTCAATACAAGCAAAGTTAAAACAAAGGTATTTTAGCAAAGCTAAACGCAAAATTTGAAATAATTTGTTACTGAATAACAAATAAAGATTCTGCTTCTGTTCAAAAGATTTACTGCAGAATCTATTAAAGCTCATGCAATAAATAGCACTAGAAAAATATAAACCCAGAGCAATGGGCAAAGATACAGGAGACTAAACTTTGAAGTTGAATATAACTATGCATGAGGTGATAGATAGCTCCAATACTAAATTGTCATTTTCATAACAGACTGTCAACAGAACAGTATCATCACAGGATAATCATCTCTTGCTACTACATAAATGCAGAGATTTTTCAAAGCAGGATAAATGATCCTGTAACATATTTATGACAATTCGTCCCTTGCATAGCAGTAAGGGTAAAAAGTCATATAAAAACATTCCAGTTTTGCCCCGTTAGCAAGGAAGGAATACGTTTAATTTCTCTCTATTACACCAAATGATTCATGTTGGTGCATTAGGGACAGTTCACTACATTCTAAATATTGAATTCACAATATAGTACCCACTACGCCTAAATAAATTAGTTAAACTGTACACTAAACCACTATGAATCACAAACCCATAAAAAGCCATCGTTTCTGCAGACAATCTGATCAGAAAAAGGAGCCAAATCTGAATTGTTTAAATTAATAGTTCAATCAGGTTTTAGTGACATATTTTACTCCTCGGGGAATTCTGTGCCACTGTGCATGTGTAGAAACATGCCCCCTGGAGATTCTCTTTGCTTCCCGCAGAAAAATGGTTTCTGTGGGGAAGCAAAGAGAAGCTGCACCAGTGCTCACTCACCCCTCCCTGGCAGCACAGGTGCATCTGTTCAGGCAGATCAACCCCCAGAAACCTCACCCAGCTGCAGGAAGCTTGCACTGGAGGGGGGTGGGGGTGTGTGGGGGGTCTGGCTGCAGGAGGTGAGGCTCGGTGGGGTGGGGGTTCCAGGTGGGGGGGGGGGGTCTGGATATACGGGGTCTGGGTGGACAGGGGAGCAGCTCCCCATGCAATGTATGGGGAGCTTAATGGGGGGTCCAGGTGCTGGGGGGATCTGGATGCACAGGAGTTTGTTGGGGGGTTCTGGGTGCAGGGGGAATGGGACTCTGCTGGGGACTCCAGCTGAAGGTGGTTATGGGTCAGCGCGGGGATCGGTCTGGGTGTAGGGGGCTCAGCGGAGGATCTGGGTGCTGGGGGAGTCGGGCTTGGTGGGGTGGGGGGCTCAGGGTGCAGCTGGTTGGAGCTCAGTGGGGTGGGAGTCTGGGCATGGGGGGCTCCCGATGCTCAGAGTAGTGATGACACTAAGCTCACCGGCGTCTCTCCGTTTCTCTGATTTCTCGTTCTCTCTGCCTCTGTCGCTCACGCTCTCGCTGTTCTTTGATTTTATCAAATGATAAAATATCTTGTTTCTCCTTGCTCTCTGACTTGCGATCCTGGCTCTTAGTATTCTGCATTTAATCAAAGTAATACATGAACCAGAATAAAAAAGTGTTTGGATTACATTTCCAGAGACCAGATAAGATAAATGCCCACAAATACGACCACTATCATCCCCCCTTCCTTACCAGAGGGACAAATAATTGTAGGCATTTTGCAGGTGAACTAGAAGGAAGAGAGTCATAGGAAGCACCAATAATTTGGCTACAATTTTTGGGGAGCGAGTCTGCTAGCTAGTTTTGTCTCTGATGCAACACAAACCATACCACTTTAAAAGTGTAGTGACACCCACTGCTCCCCACACTAAACATCTGGGGCAGCATGGTGTCTTAATGGCCTTGTTCCATTCAATATGTGCAACTCTGCCTCAAGTAGCAGTGAAGAAAGCTGTAGCATAGACAGGGCATGATCATTTACCAATCTGGTGTCTTACTACTAGCCAAATCCCCTTATTTACAAAAGAACCACCACAGTTTTCAAAATGCAAGTCAAAGACTCCACAGACGTACAGGGAAAGTTGGTTTAAATCTATTTTCAGAGAAAAGTTTTCTATTGAAATTGTACTTACTCTCTCTTTTGATGTGGTAGAGGTTTTCACACTAATAACTGGTTCTCCTTTGGATTTATCCATTATTACTGTCCTTTCAATTCCTCGACTTCCTAAATGAACCAAAAAAACCAAAGATTGTATAATGAATAAAACAAACTGTGGCAAGAACAATCTAATATACCTTAGATGTTTTTTATAAATATTACAACCGCAGAACTATGTTCACCGGGTTTTTTGAAGTGAGAGGCTGGAGGTTAAGTATTTTTAGCCTGAATATGAGATTTATATCAAAGAAAATGGAGTAAAATTAGTAATTCGGAATGCATGCTTTTGTGAACTTTGGGAAACAAAAAAAAAGGGAGATTTCAAATAACATCAGAAGTCTTACTGTAAAGGACAAAGAAAAATTCAAAACAGTGAATTTAAGTCCACTTTTGCACCTTAAAATGTTTCTCATTCAAAAGACAGACCATGAACTGCACCAGATTCTATACATATCAGCAAAACTTTAGACTAAATTTGCTTCTTGCTTATAACCAGAGACAAGAGTTTCACAAATAATAAAAATGATGCAAAAATCCTAAATTTTTATTCTTTCCACAAATTTTGCAGTTTTATAAATCTAAACCCATTATGCCCTAAATCAAATAGCTGCTGCTCTGTTGAGAGTCTGACAGAGAAACAGCATAATGCTGTATGAATTAGCGTCACCCATTTATCTTAATGGAATGTTAAACTTGTTGAAATACCATCTGTAGCTGAATATACTAAATATTCTAAATTGCAATAACTTAAGTAGAATAATAAAGACTTCTTTAAATTAGCTTCATAATTAAAATGTATTTTATACTACATGTGAGGTTTTTTTACAATGTAGAAACACACTTTGTTCAAAACAGAAAAATCCTTGGAGGGGGTGGGGGGGACGGACTAAAAGCATTTATCTACAATGTAATCAAATTTCAAGTATTTTGAAGGACACTAAATAGCCACAAATATTTAAATTACAGGTCTAAATTCCAAAGAGTCAACAGTTCTCAAACAGAGCCCTATTTGTACTCCTTTTTAAAACACAGGGTATTGAATATTATGAAAACTTCTCCAGCACAGAGGAAGAATTCTCCATGTTTTATCACTTTCCCCACAGATTTCAGTGGATACGGCATGACAATCTAATCTCTCTGTATGTCGGGAAAGTCAATCTTTTGTCACTTAGTTGTCCATATGAACAAAGTCTGTAATACAATTCTCTATTTAGAAAGCAGTTTACATTACCTGATTTGCTAGTCCTAGAGCGATTGGAGGATGTAGTTTTCTGTTCATCTTGCTCTTTTCCTTCTTTTTCATCTTTTCCATCTCTCTCTGTTTTCTTAGTATCATCTTTTTTATCTGCCTTCTCGTCCTTTTTAATACTGACAGACCTATAAACAAACTGAGCTTTAATAGTACAGTACACAGGAACACACAGTTATCTATACAAATCCACTTCTTTTGGATTTCTACATGAGCCACAAAAGACATCCAAAAACTGAAATTTCATAAGCTCTTCCAATTTGTCAAATCCTGAATGCAACATATAGTTGCACACATTTTCCTTACTGAATATGAAAGCTAGAAAGATCCAAAGAAATTAGGAAGAATAGTAGGTGATCCTTTTGAATATTAACAGTTTTCCAAATTGTTGTTAATTCCATCCATAATGAATCTTCATATATAGCTCACTCTTTGCCATTTAAAAGCAGACATCCATACAGAGTGAACTAGAGTAGGATAAAAGCTTTTGCAAATAAGTTCTGCTGTAAGAAACTGCTCCAGTAAAAGTCAAATCAGTAATCAGGACTTTGGCAAGTAAATTAAATATACAGTGTAGCATTTAAGGGCATGTCTTCACTAGCAACGTTAAGGCGCTGGCCATAGCAGTGCTTTAATGTGGCTGTGTAGTCGTGGCATAGCACTGGGGGAGAGCTCTTCCAGCGCTATAACCCCCCCCACCAAAAAACCCATCTCCACGAGGGAAATGGCTCCCAGCACTGGTGCACTGTCTACACTGGCACTTTACAGCGCTGAAACTTGCAGCACTCGGGGGGTGTTTTTTCACACCCCTGAGTGAGACAGGTGCAGCGCTGTGAAGTGCCAGTGTAGACAAGCCCTAAGAATACTGTGAAATAGAATGCCTCTCAAATAACCAGTAGAGGCAATCATGCCCCAGGGTAAATAAATCTTAGCAGACATCTCATGACCCATTCCAGCAGCTCTTTAAGAACTTGGGATTAGTCTTCGAATGAAACTGCCTAAATAACAGGAAGATTTGAACATTTAGAGAGCTGACTCAGTTCCATTAAGATTACAGGAAGGCCCTTTAATACTTCATTTATGAGGACAACATATATGAAACAATCATGATGACCAGGGTGTCTATGCTGGTTTACATAAAAATGAACTGGATCAGGAGATACCAATTTAGGGCCCAAAGCAATATGACCAGGTCCCACGCTACAAATAACTGGACTAAGCTAATATGGAAGGAAAAGCCACACTACGCAGCGCTTTACTGCACTTGAGGATTCTTGGTCACCTTATTTGTCTCACACATTCAGCATACTAGCTTCCCAGAAGACACTACTTATATCTTTCTAGTATCCTTGAAGGGCATGAATAATTCCGAAAGGAAACAATCATTGTGATATTGAACATAAAATCTGTTAGTCTTTAAGGTGCCACCAGACTCCTTGTTGTTTTTGTAGATACAGACTAACACGGCTACCCCCTGATACTTGAGCTCCAGATGTTAGTTACTGCAAGTAGTACTGAACTGTCACATTCAAGAAGTACAAGATCTATCAAGGCTGGTCAGGCCTAAGAAAGGAAATTATCATTACAGGGGTCAAGAATCTGACATGACGCGCCCTGAAGGCCTAAGATACTGAAGTAAAGTTTGCACCACTTTAAAAGAGAAAGCAGAGCTAGGATTTGGAAACAGAAGTATGAACTGCAATCTAAGCAAGGCCAGGTGTACACTAGAAACTTCTGCTACTATAATAATGTCAGTTAGTGGTGTGATTTTTATGACATTTTAAAACGGGCAAAAGCCCTAGTGCAGACATAGTGGTACCAGCAAGAGTGCCTTTGCCAGCATAGCTTATTTCACTTGAGTAACTGGTATAAACTATACTGGCAAAAGCACATTTCTGATAAAAGCTGCATCTACACTAGGAGGATTTGACACTAGTTACACCAGCAAACCTTTTCCAATGTAGATTAGACAGGAGAGACCTTTTCTGACTCTAAAGAAGTATCAGATATGGATCTTATAAGACTGACTTGATGCACATAAGTTAAAAGTTAACTGTATCACTAGAAGCGAATTGTATAACTAAGTCAGAAATGTGTGCACCAGGGTAACGAGACAGCTTTGAGGCCGTAAAAGCAAATGTAGAGTACTGAACTGAAGCAGGTACACAAGTTTGCATAAATGGGAATCTACAATCTAAAAGAAACTAACTACAGGTTATAACCTCTTGATATTTCCATTTCATGGACTCTCAAGGTCAAAAATACAGGATCCATGAAGCAAGATGTGCAATGCAATAAAAATGCTTATTCTTCCTTGATATCAATCAATACTTCAGGTGCAGCATGAAACAACAAAACATGTTTGGGTACTTTATAAACAGTAATATCAATAAAACTAAATTCTGTTAAACTATTATTTGTCTTTCACAGTTAGTTTGTTTTTAAACCAACTTTACTTTTCAGACTTGGAATCTGTAGAATGGTGCCTGTCTCTTTCCTTCCTCGCTTCACTTTCTTTTTTGTCTGAAGGTTTTTTCCCGGCTGGTTCATTTTTTGCCTGGAATAGTATTTGCCAAAAATATAATCAATTACAAGTCTGAGGTCATTAATGCATGCACTCTTATATTTTCATTATGGATCCATCTTGGAAAATTACCACTTACTTTTTCTACAGAGATCATTTTCCCATGTAACTCTGTTCTGTGGAGGTGACCAATACATTTGGTGGCTTCCTCAGATGTTGACATTGTAACAAAACCGTAACAGCGAGCCCCAGGACTGCGAGCGTTAGTCACCACTTTTGCACCAACCACCTTTAAGAAATGGTATTTTTTATTATTGTTTTTGCAACACCTTCAACCATACAGCCTCAGACTTAGACTCATAGACTTAAAGGTCAGAAGAGATCATCATGATCATCTAGTCTGACCTCCTGCACATTGCAGGCCACAGAACCTCACCCACCCACTCCTGTAATAGACCCCAAACCTCTGGCTGAGTTATAAAAGGCCTCAAAATCATGATTTTAAGACTTCAAGTTACAGAGAATCCACCATTTATCATTTCATTGATACAACGTACTTGGTATACAGAATAAAATGCCAGCTATGCCACGTGTACCAGGAACATTAGTTTTGCACCATTCCATTGGAACACCATTTTCATTATTTATTATTTGTATTATCATAACGTCTAGAGGCCCCATGCATGGGCCAGGACCCCAAAGTGCCAGGTGCTGTACAAACAGAACAAAAAGACAATCCCTGCCCCAAAGAGCTTACAGCACTTCTAAGAAACCACCTGACTTCAGTTGTCCAGATTTTGATAATGGCATCACGGTTACACTTTGGAACAGAGGTGTATCCAATTTGGCCATTAGTATTCTAAAAATGTTGTGCTGAGAAGTACTTTCCAAAGTGAAGTAGAAATATTAACAGTGTTTCCCTAGATGCCAATGGCAGTGCCAACATTACTGAAAAGACCAGAGTTTAAAATTCTAGAGCATATTCTAGTGCTAAAATAAGCAATCTTATGCTGGAGTTTCCTTCCTGATAGTATCAAAATTAATACAAAAAACTTAGATAGTGCTACTATAGTAGTGTGCACAAAACCATTAATTCGGTTTATGTAGTGGGACGTGATAACTGCAAAATGAACATCCTCTCTGCTGCACTGACCAATATCAGTGAACTGCCTTATTAACATCACCATTAATATACTTCACTTAAATTATATAAAAAAATTAGAGGCATAAATCTCCACATGAACATAACCAATTTCTTTATTTAATTCCATAACACAATGCAGCATTTACATATATCTCAAAATACATTTGCAGTAGTACGACTTTCACTGGAACATTTATAAGCATGTTCAACAACTCAAAGTTGACCTTTTCTGAACAGATAAATGGCATAAGGAATGACTGAGTCAGAAAAACCTCAATGACTTAGGGTTGGGTCTAAACTGAAAAGTTAGGTCAAACAACTATGTCGCTCAGGGGTGTGAAAAATTCATATCTCTGAGTGATATACTTAAGGCAACCTAAATCCCAGCGTAGACCATGCTAGATCCACGGAAGAATTCTTCCATTGACCTAGCTACTGCGTCTCAGGAAAATGGATTAACTACAGCAAACAGAGAATCCCTCCTGTTGCTGTAGTAGGTGTCGACACTGAAGCACTACAGCAGTGTAGACATATCCTCCGACTGCCTCTCACGTAGCAGCGGATCCAAGAAGTCCACCAGCTGACCTTTCAGAGCATCCCAGTAAATTTTTTTCTATAAATGGGGAAAAGCCATTTGAGGAGAGGGGGAAGAAGTGGCTACCAGCTGTTCTAGATTCCACTTCCTTGCTGACACTAAAAAGCTCCAGGAGGAACCATTCTGTCACTGACTGGGTTTCTCATAGTAGCCAACTATGGAAGGATCACCACTTAAGCCAATACTGTTTGAGACAGCATTAGATTTCAAGGGGATAACCAGGTGGTGAAGCAGTGACTATGATGTGGAAGGTGCCAGATCCCCAGCCCTGCCACTCCTGTATTGGCATGCCATCTCTCATGGACACCCTCTGCAGAGGGGTCAATCTGGGCAACCATTGCATTACTTTACTGGATGTTTCTGAGAACGTTTTGATAGAGGTCTGTCCTCTCAGGGGAGATTTTCAAAGGCCTAAAAGGCAGCCAAGAGCCAGCTCCCTTTGCCTCCAACTTTGGAAATCTGACCCTCAATAATTGACAATTCTATGTGCTATCAGCTTAGCCTGTTCAGCCACACAGCCAGTTCACTCCCATTTTCCTCCTAAGGTTTTACACAAGTAGGCAGAAGACAGAATTTATTTCAACCTGATGCTCATTATTACATAAACAATTACGAGATTTTAAGTCACCATTTAATTTTAATAAATTAAGTAAAAAAAATTGCATTTAATGTAAAAGCACTGTATAAAAAAATACATACCTTTCCATATTTGCTGAAAAGGTTCTTCAAGTCTGTAGCTCTGGTAGAGGAGGAAAGTCCACTAACCCACAAATTCCTACCAGAACTGCTACTTGTACGACCTAATTCAAAAATAAATCACTACTGTATCAGAAAAATGTCGCAGTGAAAAGCAACTGTCCTAGAAACTCCATTTCCTTCAGTCACACACCATTTTGATCTTAAAAATATTGAGCACTTTTAAATACATGAAGTTTCAAACACACTATTTCTTTTAACATAACTATTGGTATGAAATGGTTAATATCAAGGCCCCTAGCCTCTGTTTGCCAGAAGCTGGGAATGGGTGACAGGGGTTGGATCACTTGATTACCAGTTCTGTTCACTGGGCACCTGGCATTGGCCACTGTCGGAAGACAGGATACTGGGCTAGATGGACCTTTGGTCTGACCCAGTATGGCCATTCTTATGTTTTTAAGACATGCAGAATAATGAAAGTATAAGAAATTTTCATCTACTGAAAGCCTGATTCTACTAGACAACGGAGAATATTGTTGGAGACTTGAACTCCTTTGAAGAGTGCCATAAAGGTTATAAGTCTTATCATGAAGTATTAGATAAAATTTCTGAAAACCTTGCCTTTGTTTTAATCAATAAGCAAGAAGTTTTTATACAGAATTACATTAAATCGAAATGGATAGTACCATGAAATAAACCACCTTATGTTAGTAACTTTAAATGGAATCAATGTTTGCCATGCACTAAAAGCTAACCTCAATTATCATAAAGCTCAAGGATTCACTGCATTGACGATCTTGATTAGAAATAATCAGAACCTATATTAAAAGTAGGAAGCAACTTTTTACAGCCAAGATTATATTTTCAAAGATGCACCCCAGTCCTATAAACACACCTGCACTTAATTTTACTACTGGGAGTAGTCCCATTGACTTCAATAGGATTGCACTGTAGTAAAATTAAGCATATGCCTAAGTGTTTGCAGAATCATGGCTAAACAATGCAACTGAAATGTGTTCTCAATTACTCCCTTGGATCTTTGATGAATGTAGAAGAATAAGATTTAGTATTATACCATTTTTCCAAATCAGTCTTAATCTTACAACGTACCTTTCTCATCTTTTGAGACCATCTTTGTGTCTGCATCCTCAACAGAGCTAAAGACAAAAAACAGTGTTATTCAACCAGGAAAAAGTGAAAATAACTCTTAATTATGTGTGCTAGAATTCAATACCTACCAGAAAATTAGTTGTGAAATAAAAGACACCTTTGCAAACTTTTTCAAATCTGATATGTGGGAAGTCAGATGTTTAAACAGACAATTAATTCTGTTTGTCAGAAGATAAAAATTAGGAAGAATTTAAGAAAACAACCTTTGAAGGTTGAGGAAAGGAAGGAAATCAAACCATCAGTTAAAAATTGCACAAGAAGAAATAAAAGATTCTTTAGGAATAGACTACAATTTCATCAGTCTTGCTGGCCAATTGAAGGAAACAGCTTATTTGCATCACTTAATGACCAATGAAAAAAGATAGCATCTGGTCTAAAACTGAGAAAAAACAAACCTCTTTTTCTGATCACCGCCCTCATTGGTAGAGGACTCTTTAGTAGCAGATGATTCTTCAGAATTAGCTTTGTCTTCTGTTTTCTTGGCATCTTCTTTACTATCTTTGGTTTCAAGACCTGCATCTTTATCCGCTGTTTCCTCACTAGAGGCTTCCAGACCTTGTGATGGTTTGCTACTCTGATCACTTATTACTAAAGATTCAGAGTCCATTTTCTCTTCATCTATTGTCTGTTCACTTGTCTCCCCTTTTGCTACAACTAAATGCTTTGCTTCCTTCCTTGAAAGATCTTGTGCTGACTTGCTGTCCAAATCTAAAGCATCTTCCTCCGACTGACTGGCAGCAAGAGCGTCCTCTTCCTCTGCTAGCTTTTTGCCTGCCACGGCGTTACTTGCTTCTTGTGCATATGGCTGCTCCACTTCGGAAATTTCTTCTTTAAGTGGTTCAGATTTACAAGTTTCCCCCAAAATCTCGAGTATTTTCTCATTTTCTACGGATTTAACAGGAATAGAATGGCACAAGATTTAATCACCAGGGAAATAAAGCAATCACAAATGTGGAACTGGCATGGCTGCCACACTAACACCAAGAGAAGTTCTAAGCTACACAGAGATTGGAAAACCCTAATGTACACAATATTAAAAGTTCTAAACTATCTGCAGTCTAGTAAACTATTATATTAAAGCCTGAAAGCTACATGGAAGAAAAATGCCCAATAAACTTAAACACAAAACCTTCTGTCTCGTCCTTGACAGTCTTCTTCAAGTTGAGTTCTAGTTCTTCCTAAGTTAGCTTCCAAAGTCCAAGATGCTTAACTGACTGCATCAATTCTTTGACAGTGCAATTCCCAAATTCCTGTGAAATTCTTTTAGCGGAACAGTCCAACATGAAAACTGGAACATCTTCTGATGGTGCATGAGTATATTTGCAGTCCAGAAAAGTGAACAGTATCTGTATGAAGTTTCCATGAAGAAACTGTCTTCCTTCTTCTGAAATCCAGGCACTCTTTAATTTTAGTTCCCTACTATAGTATTACACTACCTGCACTCCTCCACTCAAAATTACAGCGTTAATGTACTGTGTGATATCACAAGATCTGTTTTACATGCAGAACCTTCAAGTTTTAAGGCTTAGGTTAATTAACATACTTCCTTAAAGAGGTTTTAAAGCAACCACTTTATCACACTGAATGTATTTCTCACACAACAGAGATGACACTGTCACAGATCTGGTGATATGACTGGGTTTCCAATCTCTATGATCCTTGAATGATCGGGACTGTGCACCATTAGAATAATGCACACTATAGTAATTCACTTAAATAAAACAAATAAGGGTACAAGAGGAATTTGGTGCAAGAGCGAAACCATTTCAAAGCCTAACTTTTTATTTTCTTCCCCCCAAAACAGTACCTGGCTCCAAAGGTAGTTCTTCAATTTCCTATAAGGAAAAAATACATATATTACAAAACACCATCCTATGTAAAGATGCTGAGCTTGGCTAAAATTATTTACAAAAGAGAGTATGGAAAAAAATTACTGTAAGTTTTATTAACTCTTATAAACCTCAAAAAGGTTAGATTTTAAAACAATTTCCTTAAAACAATCATTTTTAGAGTAAGATTTTAAGGTAAGTACATTATAATTTCCACCGATGAAATATAAATACAAAAAAACCTCTAAGATTACTTGGAATCAGACACATACACTAAGTGTTTTTGTGGGCACTCAAAGCATATTACAGGACTACGGCCACATCCATCATATAAAGGATGGGGAAAAAATCACAATAGCGCTATTAGTCAGCTGAAATGTACACTGTACTGTTCACTCTAGTGCCTTTAAAATACAGACAAACAAATCAGCAGACAACAGTTTTATAAATACATGTGCCTATGTGAGAGATACCATTTTTCCAACACTACGTAACTACAACACATTTGATTTGCCTAGGTACAAGTCACCTACAACTCCTGTTGAAGTCAACGAGAGCTGTAGATCCTCCAGACTTCTGAAAACCAGGCCCTATGTTTCAGTTAATTTATATCACACCCAATTATGGTAACAATGAACATTATAAAAATGAGTGTATACAAAAGTCTGATGGTATTATATCTTGACAGTAATTTATTTTGGAACAAAGCATAAAAAAAGGCTCAATTCTTCCGATCAGCAGACAAATTCAACACAGGGAAAGGTACATAATTTTGTTACTATGCATACTATGATAACAGTGAATCACAAAAACATATTCTAAGTTT
The DNA here is from genome assembly GCF_013100865.1 of Trachemys scripta elegans. Lineage (NCBI taxonomy): Eukaryota > Metazoa > Chordata > Testudines > Emydidae > Trachemys > Trachemys scripta. The sequence goes on along the minus strand of NC_048319.1, from coordinate 6,902,608 downwards.
TCTAAATATAAGAATTAGGTGTTTGTATTCCCCCCTCCCCTCCCCGAAACTAATTTTTTTAGCTCTTTATACACCATGTCATTATTTACATTAAATTTAAGATTAAAAAAAGAATTTACCTTCACTACAGTTAAATCAGAAGAAGAAACATCTAAACTGTTTCCAGCGTCCTCACTTTCTGCCTAAAAGAATCAATAGGAAAAATATGTCACTCTATACGGAAGATTCGTCACAGCTTTATTGATAATGAAACCTGAATGAGAAATTGTGAGGTTGGCAAAATATTTTATCTGATTTTTTCCAGATAACTGCTATTAAGCCAAGAATTGCTAGCATTCAACAGAGCAACAAAGAAGGTGAAAAATGGTTACGGATGATTGCATTTAAAAAATAATAATAATAATAATAATAATTAAAAAAACAGGCAATGAGCTCTCTCTGTCTCCAGGCTCTGCTTGCCTACTTTAAAAGTCTGAGCTTTTTAAAAAAATAAAAACTTTCAATGTTAACAGAGAATTCCATATGGCATTTTTATTTGCCTTTCAATCACAGCTACAAAACAAAGCAAGTCAGTCAACTTCTAAACAACAAGTTGATCTATTTAAATACTGCTTGGAAAATCTCAGACTTCATTAGTTTTACCTTAACAATATAATCAAATCTGAATTATTTAACTACTTTCTTAGTTACTCCTGCTGTTTCTAAAGTGAACCAAAAGCAGCTCCCTGGAGCCCCATAAGCCAGGATGGAGACAATGCATGTCAGAGGTAATATCTGTACTTCCTATCTGAGGCTGGGCAATAGTAACTATCTTTCATTGCCCCTGTGTATGTTTCAAGTGAGTTTTAACTTGTAGATTCATGAGAAAGATTATCGTCAACCATTAATGGACAAAGCTGGAATGGCAGTCTATTACCAGATGATAAGCACAGAAAGCCAGCATGAAAACATTCCAAATGTCAGAATGGGAGCCCCAAAGCTAACAAGAAATTTGAAATACATTGAATCAGTCCAGAAACAACATACTGTGCAATTATGAAGTCAATCAACTAAAGCATTTGGATCCCGCAATGCCCTCCAGAACAAAGGAAAAAAAGAGAAAATGGGAACGTAAACTGAAGGCAAAATAGAGAATTCAAAATTTTTTAAAAAATGATGCTTTCTAGACTACTACTACTGTGGGTAGCAATATGATGCATGCAAACAAAACCTAAATGTTTTAAAATCAAGAATGCTATTTCCACAAACAGAAAAAAAATCAATGGCCATACAAATTTAGATCCCCAAATTATTTCTGCTATTGTTTAGATAATGGTGCACTATTTAATTTGAAAAAAAAAAAAAAATAATAATAATTCTGATTCCACACATGTAAGAGATCCATACCATCACTACTGGTATTTCTCTTGATTCTTCTTTAATTTCTGAAAACTGTGGAGATGCCTCCAAGTTACCTACAGCATATTCTGTAGGCTGATCTGGAAGTTCTTTCATTTCTGCATCAGCATTTTCTTTACTATCAGACAGTGAGTCAAGAATATTATCAGCACTGTAATCCTCTCCGCAATCTACAGCACTGCCATTATCTATTTCAGCTTCATCTAACACACTAATATCCATCATGTCAATATCCTGCAAGTTATCCAAACTTGCTTCAATATCCTCCTGTAAAAAGAAAAAAAGTATATATAATAGTCATTGTGACTTGAATGCAGCACTATTCTTTTTCACCTCAAATGTGGTTTCACATACCTGCCCATCTCCAGAATCCTCCTCCAGTCCATTATCTTCAACTCCCTCTTCTTCTAGTCTACGCCCTAGTAACATTAGGATTATTAGAATGATGAATTCATACATTGCTATTTTTCAGATGTTTCTTCCTAGAATAGGTATTAAATCCAGTTTCTTACAGAAGAGTAACATACTTTGCCTTATTTTCAACAGTCCTGTAACTCTGAGCATCACATTTCTTTTTGTAAGCCACAATCAAAGTTCAGAATGTTCAACAAAACATAAGTTGTACAAGACTAAGCTAACAGTACACTTAGGCTGACTATGCATGACTGCAGTGCTTAAGTATCTCAAAGACCATTAATTTTCTCTTTTTAAAAGTCTTACTACATCAGGAATTCATTCAGCAGCTTGATCCATAACATTAGAAGTAACACTCATTACTGAAACACACTTCAGGTCTAACACAGATCAACAGGGAACACATGAAAACAGACAATTTCTCACACATTTACAAGTATATTTTCCTCAAAGAATACAAGCACAGTAGAACAAGAAAGGGAAAGAGGTTTTAGAAATAGGCCTTCTACAATGAGAAACATCTCAGGTTGAACATTTTCATTCTATTAACATGCTGAAATGTTGCAATCACGTCTTAGGTATTTTCTGGGAAGGGAAACATTAGCCAAAATAATTTACAAGTGAATTTAATCCACCCAACGTTAAGAGTGACTAACAGCATTGGTCTGAGCCAGGCATAGTATTGTTAGGTGAGCATTTGTGCATCACCACCAACTCCTCCATGTCTAACGTACTTCAAAGCTTTTAACAATTTTATATTAGGCATTTAAATGAAAGTTAGAAGTTTTTTTAAATCCCTGTTGTACACAATTCTAGTACTAAAACAGATTCTATCTTTAGTTTATTAATTATGTGGCAGTAACACCCATCCCTCGTTTCAGAAGTAGAAAAATTTATTTCATACACAGCATAAAATGACTCCTGACCATTAGAAATCTAATGGCTTGTTTTTGTTCAAGTGAAACCTGGTATTCTGTAATTATAAATACCATCTAAAGCTTATGCCCAAATAAATTTGTTTGTCTCTAAGGTGCCACAAGTACTCCTCGTTCTTTTTGCTGATACAGACTAACACGGCTACCACTCTGAAATCTGACATCTGAAGCAAGCTTTCCAGGTAAATAGGAAATTAAAGGTAACCCTGACAGCCCTTTAACTACAGCAGTGCAAATGCATCACTGTTATAAACTCTAGAGGTTTTAAAACTATAAGGAACTCTAAACCTGGGGTATGAAACTTTAACTTGAAGTACTAAATTTATGTCTTCACATGTAGCACACCTATTAAATGACTTTCCCTTCGGCCTTGCAGAACAGGGAGAACAGTATATACTGAATTAAGTTTCATCTGGAATCAATTTATTTTATATTTAAAAGTTTGTGTTTGAGTCTTCAATATGCTATTTGTTGTAAAATCTCTAGAAACTCTGTTTGAGATTTCACCTTTCATCACACAAACAGCTATTCTAGATTTGTCATGTAGCTGGTTGCCATCTGCATATATCAACAGGAACATGAAAAATACTTGAAAAGCATATATTAACTTCCTGCTGCAGACTAACCTGGGGGAGCTCATATATATTTATTAAATTTATCACACCAAATGAGTAATGCATTTTAATGTTAGCATTTTGGTTACATGCTGAAATAAGTTAACACCCTAACCTTTCACCTCTAGAGGCTTTGTCTCAAATTCTGAATTTGGTCATAAGCATAAATTAATTTGGTTGTCTCACCCTGTTCCCCATTTGTCCACGACAGGGCTAGCAATGTCAGCCTCAAAATGGCTCAATGCCAAACTAGCCTCCTGCAAAGACATAATATCACAATAAATTTTCACTGCCTTGGCAGTAGAAGTCAATCCTTTCTAAGCTGGTCTTTCGGGAAATTTTGATTGGCGATCCAACAAACTTTGTTTGGGAGTATTCCGAGTTATGCATGGCCCTGTGATTAATATTGAACAAAATGTGCAATTCACTAACGATGGACTTGGTATCATACCCGATTGACTGAAACTCACTCACATAAGTATGGAAGAGGGTCAGTAACACAAGACGTTGATGGTAATATTATCTGCACTGGCCTAAACTGTACATTTTATCTTACAGTGCTCCTGTTTGTGCTATATCTGACTCAACCAAATACTATTAATCACAAATTCAGCTCTATAAATTCAGGCACACTACCAAAATTAAGACACAACTACTTTTCAGAGGGAAAGCAGGGAAAGAAAAGAAAAAAGGGAAACTAGATTCTGTTTTGTAAGTGCAAGATCCAAGAAAAAAAAAAATCCTCTCTCAGCTCCCTTGTACCTTTGCTGCTTCTCTTTGGTGTTTTCTTGATAGTTATCTCTGACACCATTGGAATTTCATCAGGATTTCCCCCTTCATCCTCAATAGCCTATTGGAAAAAGATATAAAGCCACTATTTATTTACAGAGCACTGTTGGCCTTGGGCATTAAACACACCAGAGAGAAAAATGCTGTCACTAGAACCTGGCATGCAATACAAGTGGGACCAAATGAAAGTGAAATACCAAAAATTCCCAGGCACTGGTGAAAGAGGAAAGCGTGTGCCAGTGCTTTCTAGAACGCACCCCCCATCTCCCTTCTCACCCAACCCTCCCCTTGCCCCCGCGTGATCAGAGCAATGACAGGATCTCCGTTTTAAGGAAGTGGAGAAGGGCAGCCCGGGATGGCTTTAGTCGGTGGTGCCACAACAGCCTCCCACCGTAGAACAGCCACGTGTCGCGCTCCCTGCTCCCACCGCCCGGCCTCGTGGTATTTAAGGTCTGCACGACGCCTTGCGCACCCAGCCTCTGACAGCGGGCAGAGACTCGAACACGCGACCCGCGGCCTAAGCCAGCAGCTGCCATGGGCACCAAGGGGGGGGGGGAAGGGGCCCGGGCGGGGCTCGAGACCCCAAGGCCAGGGGCGGAGGAGGGGGGGAAGCACGTGACCTGAAGCGAACGCTCCAGGAAGAGCTCGCGCCGGGCCCGGTGGAGTCACGTGACGCCGCTCGCGCTCTCCCCACTTGGCGCCATTTTCTCACCAGTGTCGCCCCTCAGCCCGCGAAAGCGCGCCTCGGCCGCTAGCGCCCCTCCCCCCCCTCACCTTCCTGAGCCGCTCCATCAGCACGCTCTTGTTGCCGCCGCTGTCCAGGTTGCGGCGCTTGAGCTCGGCCCGCAGGTCGATCACCCGCAGCTCGCTCAGCCGCCGGGTCTCGGGCTCCGAGCCGGGGGGAGCCGCCCCGCCCAAGGGCGCAGACTCCCCCAGCCCGGCCGCTGACTGACTCTCCGCCATGACGCCGCTGCTGCTGCTGCTCCGGCTCTCACGCGCCCAAGCAAGAGCCGCGATCCGAGCACAAAATGGTGGTGACGAAGCCGACAGAGACGCGCACGGGGGCTGCGGCGCAGGCGCACTAGGGAGAGACTACAGGGCATCAGGGCTGCGCGCAAGCGCCTTCGCCTTGACGGCCTGAAACGACTCTGAACCTAGCGCATGCGCCCGAGCCGCTTCAGGGCCGCAGTAACCCGCATGCGCAGTCAGCATGCACGGTCACGGCGTGGCTGTGCTACAATGGAGAGCCGCCCTTCTGTCTTGAAACTCGTGCGCCTGCGCACCCCCCTTTCTCCCGCCTTACTGCGCCTGCGCGCCGCGCCCGCCCTCCCCCCAGTGCGTTTCGGCCTCGCCACCATTTTGTGCTGGCGCTCGCGGCTCTGGCTGCTTCACCCTGCCCAGTCCCGCGCGCGTGAGAGCCGGAGCGGCAGCGGCGTCATGGCGGAGAGTCAGTCAGCGGCCGGGCTGGGGGAGTCTGCGCCCTTGGGCGGGGCGGCTCCCCCCGGCTCGGAGCCCGAGACCCGGCGGCTGAGCGAGCTGCGGGTGATCGACCTGCGGGCCGAGCTCAAGCGCCGCAACCTGGACAGCGGCGGCAACAAGAGCGTGCTGATGGAGCGGCTCAGGAAGGTGCGGGGGTGGGGGAGGGGGCGAGCGGGGGACGCTCCGTCTGGCTCCTTTGTCCCCGCGCCGAGGCGCGTTGGACGCATGCGCGTCCCGGGCCCGGCGGAGCGCTCTCCCCGGGAGGGAAAATGGCGCTAACCCAGGCCCGGTTCGAGCCGCTCAACTCCTCCCCGCGGAGCTGGGCCTCTGGGGCGCGTCCGCCCAGGCCCCTCGTTCCGCTCCTAGGACCACTGAGTGCCCCCATCACAGCCCCTGGTGCGGATACCCTTCATGGGGGCCTCTAGCGCCCCGACCCACCCCCTTTCTCTGGGCCCCGCCCTCCGGACTCCCCCTTTCTCTGGGGGCCGCTCGTCCCTCCTCCCGACCCCCCCCCCTCTCTGGGGGCCCCCCCCTCCCCGCCCTCCGGACTCCCCCTTTCTCTGGGGGCCGCTAGCCCCTTCTCCTGACCCACCCCCTTCTCTGGGGCCTCTAGCCCCCCCTCTCTCCCAGGTGCACACCCTTCACTGAGCCCCTTGGGGCCATTGTGGTGCTGTTGTCTCTCTATCCTTTCGCTGAGCTCCCACGAGACTGTGGGTGAGGAAACGTTGTTACCCATTTGTATTCCAATGGCAGCTGCTTTAGGTTGTGTCCAAACCCATAAAGAGCTGGTCCCTGCCCCCAAAAGTTACTAAGTAATCTGCCGAGCCTTTAGATATGATGCTGTCATTTACAGAATAAATGTCCTGCTGCTGCTGATTGTATTTTGGTTTTGCTGGGAAATGGTGAGCAGTGCACCTTGATATAGCGCCTCCTCACTCCGGCTGTTTACTGATGGCCAATAGCTGTCTCCCCTATATGTGAGATGATATTGGGAAAATGGAAACGGGCTCTTGAAACCTCACCAAACCAAAAATGACTTTCTCTGTTTCCAATAGGCCATTGAGGAAGAAGGGGGAGACCCTGATGAAATGCCAGTGGCTTCAGAAGTTAGCAATAAAAGAACACCAAAGAGAACTAGCAAAGGTACAAAACAGTTGACACTCCTGGTTCACAAGTAACTTGTGTCTACATAGTCTTGCTTTTCTTTCTTTTGTTAGTTTTCTCTAAGATTACTTGTAATTTTCTGTTTTTCATTCCAGTTTCTGTTAATGTACAGCAGAAATCATGCTAGCAACAACTTAAGCTTTGCACTGTTTCCTTGACCAATGAAGACCATTTAAAATTGTATTATGAGGTTCAAATATACCTTATGTTAGTACACTTTCAACCATAAAGTGGACATGGTCTTAAATTGCAAGTGTATTTTTAGCACTCACGACAGTGAATACAGGATTGTGCCAGGCATAGGAGAGACAGCTGCTCTGAAAGCCCCCTTAGCAGAGTTTGTGTTTTAGAAAGAAATCCCTCCTTTTCTGAAAGGAGTTAGTTTACTCATAATTAAACTATGTGGTTGCAAAACCTCAAAAATTGGCTTGGGACATGCATTTTCTGAAATTGCATTGGGCCAGTTGTCCGTATATCCATTATGGTAGTACTTGAGAACCAGAAAGTGAAATTGACTATTTAACATTTATATCATCATAAGTTTGTCTAGTCACAGACATAGCTAAACATGATCCATGTCCTAAAGACCTTGATCCTGCAAAGTGATATCATGGGCCTGCTTGCAATATTGGGATCTAAATTATAAACTGATAATTGACTAATCTGTTTTTGAGATGAGCAGGACATAAATGGAAAAAGCGAAATATTACGATTCTGTTCATTATATTGATTTTTAATTTTTTTTTTTTAAAGTGTGTTTATACTGCCCCTTTATTGAGGGGTATAGGGATGAGAGAATGATGTAGGGAAATCTAAATAGTCACCTGTGGTATGACTACACTGCAGCTGTTACAGCAGCATAGCTATAATGCTGCAGCAGTGCATAGTGTAGACACTTCCTACATCAATGGAAGGGTTTTTTTCTGTTGATGCCGATCCACCTCTCCGAGAGATGGTTGCTAGGTTAACCTGGCCATGTCTACGTTGGGGGTTAGGTTAACCTAACTACAGAGTGAATTCTTTCACAGCCCCAAGTGACATAGCGAGGTCGACCTAAGTTTTAGTTGGAGAACCAGGTATTAGACACACTACACTTGTTCAAGTTGATGCCATTTAATGACATTGTCGTGGTAAATACAGTCCAGATTATCTGCAGGCTAGAATCAGGGTCTTAATGATTAATTTTTGGAACAAACTCAAGGTTGAATAGCTAATTTAGCAAAGAGGGTGTGTATTCTGAAGAACATATTGCTCTTAATCCTTTGAATAATGCTGTTTTCAGGGCGAAAACCAGAAGAAGGCATTGAAGACAATGGACTGGAGGAAAATTCTAGAGATGAACAGGTATGTGAAACCATGATGAAGATTAAAAGAGTGTTGCTTTCAAGCCACAATGAATATAGAACTATTCTTTTCTTTTTACAGGAGGATATTGAAGCAAGTTTGGATAACTTGCAGGATATTGACATGATGGATATTAGTGTGTTAGATGAAGCTGAAATAGATAATGGCAGTGCTGTAGACTGTGGAGAGGATTACAGTGCTGATAATATTCTTGACTCACTGTCTGATAGTAAAGACAATATTGATGCAGAAATGAAAGAACTTCCAGACCAACTTACAGAAAATGAGGTAGGTAACTGGAGATATGACTTTTCATATATTTAATTTCTGAAAATTGTAGATGATATGCCTCACTTAAATGTCAGGAATCAAAATGTATTTATTGCATGCTAGTTTTCCACTTAATGGAAATAATTTGGAGGTCAAACTTTTTTCATTTCCTCCACACCTTCTATGTAAATAATGTCCTTGTTAAAAATATTTGGGTTTTAAGTCTTTGCGTATTCTATTTTGACGTAATTCTGTGTTCTCATTCTTTTAAATTGTACCTTCGTATGTCTGAGAGTCTTGTGAGAGACCCAAATATGCATTATTGTACAGTATATTTTCACTGGGCTGACACAGAATTTTAAATATTTTGCCCACTTCAGGGTTCCCCTAATGTTATGTTCCTCTATTTTGGGAATGCCAATTTTGTACTAACATTACTATTACATCTTAAATTCTGCCATTGCAGTGCTGGCCCCTTAATCTGGAAGGCAAAACCTCTGGCATTCTACAAGTTAAAACTGCTCTAAATCATAGAGCGGGGCTTTGAAGGATGCATCTTATTGGTCATCTCTCAGCAGAGTCCAAGAATGTTACTTGTAGGACATGCTTTGTTTCCAAAAAACCCGGAGTATGAGTCCTGTGTTAACTAATTCAGATTACTTTTTTCCCTTTAGAAACAGGAGAAGCAAGGCAATGAGACATAATGTTTAAAGCTATCAAACAAATTAACACATTTTCTCTTCAGATCAGAAGCTTTTTTTAAGTGCACAAAACCATTGTAAACTGATGGTTTATTGCTGATGAAAATTTCATTAAATTGTTAGAAAAATTATCCTGACATTTTTCAGCGTTCTTGGGTAGTATTTTGAGGTTTGGGAGCAAAAGTTCCTCTCACTATTGGTAAATATTTATACCAATGCTATCTCCCTGGGAAAGTCAGATAAAGTAGTGTTGTTTCTCCTACCTTCCAATATTTTATGTAGGTTTTTATCTGTAAAGCTGTAGTTAATCTTTTGTAAGGAGTGAAATATTTTCCATTCAATCTTTCAGGAAGACTGTGAGGAAATTGGAAACAACGTAGATGCTGCCTCATCTGATTTAAATATCATGAAGGTAAATTGAAATTTTAGCTCTACTGCGGGTTATTTTCAATCCTACATAGAAAATTGCCAGTTAGCCTCTCAATGTAATAAAACTGAACTCAACTCTTTTACTCTAATTGTAGTTCATATTATGTTTTAGTATAGATGTTGTGATGCTTAATAAAGTCATAATGACAGTGGGGTCTCAGCAGGGCAGTGCCTTCTTATTTTGGAGTCTGGACACTACTTTTGCTCATATCTATAAACTGAGCACATCTGCCAGTGTTTGCTGCCCGCTTTGAGAAATCATCATCCTCTACTATTTGAGTTGTAAATAAAGGTGGTTTTAGTTTGGAAAGTTTAACTTCCTTTTGTGTAGGCACCAATATAACTGAAATACTCCCGCTGTACATGTTTTGATTTCCTTTCTTTTAGAGAGGAAACAAAAAAATACCGCATTAATGCTAACATTACATAATCTGATGTTCAGTTCACTTCATTTCCTTTTTCATCATTGTGAATTACAATGGTTAGTACAAATGTGCAATATGTTTTCTCCATATTTATTATTTTTGGCATGTTAGACATAAATGTTCTTTCTAATGCCTTTAGTATTCCGAGGCTTTGTCTACACTAGCACTTTTGTGGGTAAAGTTTTTGTCGGTCTGGGTGTGAAAAAAACACACACACCCCTGACCAACAAAAGTTTCATGGACAAAAGCGCCAGTGTGGACAGCGCTGTGTCCACGGGAGATGTTCTCCTGCCAAAATGACTACCACTGCTCGTTAGGAATGGTTTAATTATGCCAGCAGGAGAGCTCTCTCCTGCTGGCATAGAGTGGCTACACAGGAGACCTTACAGGGCACAGCTGTGCCACTGTAAGGTCCATAGTGTAGATAAGGCTTGAGTTAGCTAGAAAGACACAACAAATGTAGCTGAACTTGGGTAGTTTTGATTTATTTTGTGGTTTTGTTTAAGCAAATACACATTTATATAAACTGTCATTTGAAATGGTTCTAGATGAGCCAGTTTTAAATAGTATCTGAATTACTGTAACTTCAAATAGTCTAAAATTCTATCTTTGTAATTTAGACTCAGTTTATTAGGTTTATAAAAGTGTTTGCAATGTTTTATTTTTTTCCTTACAGAAAATCGAGGAATCACCCTTGGAGCCAGGTACTATTAAAGAACAATGTAATCCCATCTTTTCAACTAACCCTTTTTAAAACACTAGTTATTTTAACAAAAAATGCAATGTTATAGTTTGCATTATTCCTATGGTGGACAATCCAGATCATGCAAGGATCATAGAGATTGGAAACCCAATCATATCCCCAGATCTGTGAACTAATGTCTGTCATTTAAATATTTTCACTGACATAAAGTGGTTATTTAAAAGCCTCCTAAACTACGTAAATGGATCTAGAAAAGTTAATTTCAGTTTAAAAGCTAAAGATTCTACATGTGAAACAGATCTTGTGATATCAGAGTATCTTAATTTTTTAACTAGTAGAGCAGAAAAGGCAGTATAAAGCCATTGTAGGGACCTAAAATTTAAAAATTAGTAACTGGATACAGAAGAAAGAAGACAGTTTCTTCATGGAAATTCCATACAGATTCTATTCACTTTCTGGACTGAAAATATACATCAGAAGATGTCCCAGTTTTCATGTTGGAGTGTCTGCTAAAAGAATTTCACAGAAATTAGAAAATTGAACTTTCAGTGCATTGATACATTCAGTTAAGCATCTTGGATTGTGGAAGTTAAATTGAGAAGAACCAGAACTGAACAATTTCATGAAGAATGTCAAGGACCAGCCAGAAGGTTTTTATTAAATCTGTGGGGGCATTTTCTTCCCTATAACATTTGGGCTTAATATAATTTGTTAGGCTGCAAATAGTTTAGAACTTTTAATATTGTGTACATTAGGGTTTTCCAATCTCTGTGTAGCTTAGAACTTCTCTTGGTGTTAGTGTGGCAGCCATGCCAGTTCCACATTTGTGATTGCTTTATTTCCCTGGTGATTAAATCTTGTGCCATTCTATTCCTGTTAAATCCGTAGAAAATGAGAAAATACTCGAGATTTTGGGGGAAACTTGTAAATCTGAACCACTTAAAGAAGAAATTTCCGAAGTGGAGCAGCCATATGCACAAGAAGC